>NC_083226.1:13779009-14096509 GCF_032191835.1 Heteronotia binoei | reverse complement strand
CAGGTGGGCAAGGCAGTTGGCCCCTTTCCTGGAACATGACGATCTGGCAACAGTGATCCATGCAACGGTCACCTCAAGGTTGGATTACTGTAATGCCCTCTACATGGGGCTGCCCCTGTGCCAAACCCGGAAGTTGCAGCTAGTGCAGAACGCTGCCGCCCGGCTGTTATTAGGGCTCCCTAGATGGAAGCACATTCAGTCAGGGCTTCAGGGTCTGCACTGGCTGCCAATAATATACCGAGTTCGGCACAAGGTGCTGGTTATTACCTTCAAAGCCCTATATGGCCTAGGACCTGCCTACCTTAGGGACTGTCTCTCCTCATATGTTCCCCAGAGAGTACTGAGATCGGGTTCTCAAAATCTCCTTACAATCCCCGGGCCAAAGGAGGCCTGTCTGAAGTCAACTAGGGACAGGGCTTTTTCGATCACAGCCCCTTGCTGGTGGAACTAGCTGCCGGAAGAGGTGAGGGCACTGCGGAGCCTTGGGCAATTCTGCAGGGCCTGTAAGACACTCCTCTTCCGGTTGGCATACAACTGACTGGCATCTGAATATTTTAAGGAAGACTGTGAGATAGCACACTGATGAATTGTATTTATTTTATTGTGTAAATTATTAATGTATTTTAATTCTTAATTTTATTGTTAGAATTTTTATGTTGTGAGCCGCCCTGAGCCTGCTTTGGTGGGGTAGGGCGGGATATAAATCGAATTAAATAAACAAACAAATAAATAAATAAGATACAAGCACCTTGCACAGGAGTATCTGATTGGTCTTTGTCTTCTCCAATTTGGGGTGGCACAGTTTGGAGCGTCTCCAGTGCGCCCGAAGCTGCCCATCTGTACCCAGCCCAGTAGAATCTGATAGTGTGACTTTTGTTGGGTTGTACCGATTCTGATATCAAAGTCTACATATATAACTGATAACAAAACCTCCTTGGACTGGTGCTTGGCCCTCGGGTATTGTAGGAAAGGAGATGAATTCTGGAAGAACCTGTCTCTCGAAACAAACCTAGTCCACCAGTAGTAATAGTGGGGAACGGAAGATCAATTCCCAGGATGGGTCCTAACCAATGTTCCCTCTAAGCTGCAGAGTCTTGTGAGCAAAAATTCTAACTTGTGACCTACTGGTATTAAAGCTGTGAGCTACTGGCATAAATTAAGTGTGCTCTGGGGTCATCCTTCATGAGCTAAGACAAAAATGTGTGAGCTGGAGGCTAAAAATCTGTGAGCTAGCTCATGCTAACTCAGCTTAGAGGGAACACTGGTCCTAACCCCTCCTTTAATCGAAGCAGTAGAAATAGGGTTGCCAAGTCCAATTCAAGAAATATCTGGGGACTTTGGGGGTGGAGCCAGGAGACTTTGGGGGTGGAGCCAGGAGACATTAGGGGTGGAGCCAAGATCAAGGCTGTGACAAGCATAATTGAACTCCAAAGGGAGTTCTCGCCATCACATTTAAAGGGACGGCACACCTTTTCAATTCCTTCCTTCCATAGGAAATAATGAAGGATAGGGGCACATTCTTTGGGGGCTCATAGAATTGGACCCCCTGGTCAAATCTTTTTGAAACTTGGGGGGGGGTATTTTGGCAAGAGGCACTAGATGCTATACTGAAAATTTGGTGCCTCTACCCCAAAAAACAACCCCCCCCCAGAGCCCCAGATACCCGCGGATCAATTCTCCATGATTTTCTATGGAAATAAATCTCCATAGAGAATAACAGAGTTCCCAGCAGACATTTCCCTCCCCTCCCCCCGCTTTCTGACGACCCTGAAGCGGGGGGAGGGCCTCCAAACCAGGGGATCCCCTGCCCCCACCTGGGGATTGGCAACCCTAAGTAGAAAAGCCTGGAAGCTGCACCTATGAGGTGCACCTGAGGTAAATGGAAAATGATAGCAGATAAGGAAATCTTTAGCATTGTCCTTGGACAGAGGGGCTGTGGCTTTGTGGTAGAGCCCCTGCTTGGTATGCTCAAGGTCCCAAGTTCAATACCCAGCATCTCCAGCTAAAAGGATCAGGTGGTGGGTGAAATGAAAGACCGCTTCCTGAGCTTCTGGAGAGCTGTTGCCAGTCTGAGTAAATAATGCTGAACTTGGCGGACCAAAGTTCTCATTCAGTATAAAACAGCTTCAAGTTTTCATGTGTGACAGAGTGGGATGGTCCCCAGTTTGATCTAAGACAGAAAAATTGGGACTATCAAGGAATTCTACCTCAACCTGCGACGCTCCATCATTGGCAAACAGCTGGGAGAACATGGCAGCTTTTGGTGGAAGGTGTTCTATCTCTTCCCTCCTCAGCTGCACCGACTTCACAGTTTAATAAGTAATCCAGTAACCATGAGAGACTGTATATTGTTAAACGAATGATTGATCTGTGACTGGCTAACCTGATTAAATGATATTTCACAAACTAATCGACTTTACCTCAAGAACAGAGCTGAGTGACTGAACAGATTTCTAGAGCCTTCTATTAATTATTCTCGAAATATCCTGACTCACATATTCAGGCTATGATTCTCCTTGTTATACTGCCGCTAGATGAACTTTGTCACTTGATTTAAATATCTATTATGCACGCTTTATCTTCTTAAATGAGGTAGCAGTCTAGATGTTTCTATCTTATTCAGACCACTGAGGAAGGCTGCACTGGCTGGCAGGCTCTGAATGTCTGGTTGCTACACCTGGTCTGTTTGTCAAAGAAGATTTGGCTAGAGGCAGGTTCTGAAGTCCAGCGTTGTTCAGTCCAGGGTCAGGGCTTCAGAGATCAAGCAGTGTCCATGAGTCTGAGGTCAGAGGTCGGAGATTCAGCAGAGCAATATCATTCAATCTGGGGTCAGGGATTAATCAGGCGAGGTGCTGGCAGCAGATCAATGTATAACAAAGATGTTGCATCCATGCACAGCAGCCTTCCTTGGACAGCTTTGTAGCCACATGCCTAACTGTCAAACCTTCAGCCATTCAAGGTCAGTCCTGCAGTAATTCATCTCGGTTATCAGCAAGCAGCTGGCATCGGGTCAGGAGACGTGCACTTTGCTGTGTGGTCTGTAGCTCTGTTCTCAGCCTCCATCTGTGGTGCTTTACATCCCCAATGACCCCTGCTCCATACCCGGAAGATGGCAAAAACCTCCAGGACCCCTTGCCAAACTGACCTGGAGAAAAATTTGCTGACTGACCCCAAAGTGGCAAGCAGCATTTCCGTGGGCGTATAAAAAAGGGCAACAAGAACTAAGCATTGATGCAACCCTTCTTGCCCTCTTTCTCATGATTTGCCTAATTCACAGAATCAGCATTGCTGTCAGATGGCCATCTGGCCTCTGCTTCAAAACCTCCAACGGAAAAGAGCTCACAGCTTCCTGCGGAAGCCCGTTCCACTGAAGAACTGTCAGGAAGTTCTTCCTAATGTTTAGTCGGAAACTCTTGATTTAATTTCAGTCTGTTGAAATTAAATGCCTTGACTAACTTCCTCAAACATTTCTCTTCCTTGGTACATTTTGAATTTACCACCTGGTATCTTCCTTGGAGGCACACATTGTCATCGTAAATAGGACCGATTCCTCACTAGCCTTTATCCAGGTCTCATGCTCCTTTTCCTCCCATCTCTTCTGCCCGATTTTGCACACGATGCCGCAGGGCCACAATTTGCCCTGCCTCTTTCCCAAGTTCCCTCCACCATTTCAGGATCCTGGTTTGCAGAGAATCCTGAAGCCCTGGAGGGAGCTTGAGAAAGAGGCGGGGCAAGTTGTGGCCCCCTGGCAGCATGTGCAAAATCAGGCAGAAGGACCGTGGGAAAAAGGTGCACAAGACCAGGACAAAACTACTCAAAATCCCACTCGGGTTTATTTAATAGAGGGTCACTCCCTGAAAAAATGTTCATAGTATTATACTCCCATTGACTTTAACTGAATCCACTTTGATTAGAATAGCACTGCAACTGTATAAACATGCAGGGCTTTTTTGTAGCAGGAACTCCTTTGCATATTCGGCCATGCCCACCTGATGTAGCCAATCCTCCTGGAGCTCACAGTATGCCCTGTAGTAAGAACCGTGTAAGAACCGTGGAGAGCCAGTTTGGTGTAGTGGTTAGGTGTGCAGACTCTTATCTGGGAGAACCGGGTTTGATTCCCCACTCCTCCACTTGCACCTGCTAGCATGGCCTTGGGTCAGCCATAGCTCTGGCAGAGGTTGTCCTTGAAAGGGCAGCTGCTGTGAGAGCCCTCTCCAGCCCCACCCACCTCACAGGGTGTCTGTTGTGGGGGAGGAAGGGAAAGGAGATTGTGAGCCGCTCTGAGACTCTTTGGAGTGGAGGGCGGGATATAAATCCAATATCTTCTTCTTCTTCTTCTTGGAGGATTGGCTACATCAGGGGTGTGTGGCCTAATATGCAAAGAAATTCCTGCTACAAAAAAAACGCCCTGTTCAAATCTATCTTTGGAGTTGTTTACATAACGGAATCAGAGAATCTGCTAAAAAAAAAACCCTTGATGATAAACACACTTTGTCACTTTTTAAATGTATCTAATGTATGCATTATTTATAGCAATCACAGGCATGTTTCTATCTAATTTATGTAGCTGCCCTAATTGGAATTACATGTGGGAGTCATGAGCACTGAGCTACTTGATATTGTCTCAGAATTTCTTGCATATAATAATCAATTTTCCCTACCCCTTTTGCGTTTAAGACACCTGATATATTTGTTCATCATTTTTTTGTGTCTACCCCTAAGTAAAGACCTTAAAGATTAACTATTAGGTAATAATTATTAGCCTTTTTCATCTGTGAAATAGCCAACAAATTCCTTTCACTGCCTCATTTTAAATCTTTAATTGATCTAAGGAATTTTCACTTTGTGTCTTAAAGGAGCCATTCCCAGACCGCTGCCTGTTATTGAAGTAATTGTGGAATGTTTAATTTAAGGAATCAGCTATTATTATTGAATTAACTGTGTAAATGTGTACTCTGTCGCAGCAGTATGATTTAGTTTACATAAACTCTCCTAGGGATAAGAGAAAGATTACCACGAGGTGGGCAGCGAGGGACCTTGGAAAGTTCCCAAGAATACTAAATAAAACTAGTTATACAGGAACCGTCCTCTGTATGAGAGTCATGGAAAGGAAAGGAAAGGCCCCTTGTGCAAGCACCAGTCGTTTCTGACTCTGGGGTGACGTTGCTTTCACAACGTTTTCACGGCAGACTTTTTACGGGGTGGTTTGCCATTGCCTTCCCCAGTCTTTTATACTTTCCCCCCAGCAAGCTAGGTACTCATTTTACTGACCTCGGAAGGATGGAAGGCTGAGTCAACCTTTGGCTGGCTACCTGAACCGGCTTTCGCTGGGATAGAACTCAGGTCATGAGCAGAGAGTTCAGATCACAGTACTGCAGTACTGCTGCTTTACCACTCTGAGCCATGGGGCCGCTTGAGAGTCATGAGGGGACGCCAAATAAAGGAACTGAAAAGTAAAGAAGACAGTAGAAATCAGAAGGCAAAATGGAAGAACTTGTCAGAAAAATGGCGCATTGTCCCATATCCTACCACTCCACATTTTGTTGCTGTTCAGTTGCACAGTCAAGTCTGACTCTTTGAGACCCGATGACTCTTTGAGACCCTCCTGTCCTCCACCACCTTTCGAAGTCCACTCAAATTCATGTTGCTTATATCCAGGGCTCTTTTTCCATCAGGAGCTCCTCTGCATATTAGGCCACGCCCCCTTGATGTAGCCAATCCTCCTGGAGCTTACAGTAGGCCCTGTACTGAGAGCCCTCTAAGCTCTTGGAGGATTGGGTACATCAGGGAGGCATGGCCTAATATGCAGAGGAGCTCCTGCTAGGAAAATAGCCCTGGATATGTCCAGCCATCGCATATTTTGCCGTCCTCTTCTTCTTTTGCCTTCTGTCTTTCCCAGCATCATGGTCTTCTCCAGTGAGCGCTCCCTTCAAATTTGATGGCCAAAGTATTTGAGCTTCAGCTTCAGCATCTGACCTTCCAGGGAACAGTCCGGTTTGATTTCCCTTAGGACTGACTGATTGGATCAAAAAGGGACTATGAGGAGCATATTGCAAAAAACATAAAGACCAAAAATAAAAATTTCTTCAAATATATTAGAAGCAGGAAACCAGCCAGGGAGGCAGTGGGGCCCTTGGATGACCAAGGAGTCAAAGGATTACTGAAGGAGGATTGGGAAATGGCTGAGAAGCTGAATGCATTTTTTGCCTCCGTCTTCACTGTGGAAGATGAGAAGTGTTGGCCTGCTCCAGAACCACTTATATTGGAAGGGGTGTTGAAAAACCTGAGTCAGATTGAGTTGACAAGAGAGGAGGTCCTACAACATAGACAAATTAAAAAACTAATGTCACCAGGTCCGGATGGCATTCATCCAAGAGTTCTGAAAGAACTCAAAGTTGAACTTGTGGATCTTCTGACAAAAATATGTAATCTTTCATTGAAATATGCCTCCGTTCCTGAGGACTGGAAGGTAGCAAATGTCACCCCCATCTTTAAAAAGGGTTCCAGAGGAGATCCGGGAAACTATAGGCCTGTCAGTCTGACTTCAATACCAGGAAAGTTGGTAGAAACCATTATCAAGGACAGAATGAGTAGGCACATTGATGAACATGAGTTATTGAGGAAGACTCAGCATGGGTTCTGTAAGGGAAGATCTTGCCTCACTAACCTGTTACATTTCTTTGAGGGGGTGAACAAACATGTGGACAAAGGAGACCCAATAGATATTGTTTACCTTGACTTTCAGAAAGCTTTTGATAAAGTTCCTCATCAATGGCTCCTTAGTAAGCTCTAGAGTCAAGGAGTAAAAGGACAGGTCCTCTTGTGGATCAAAAACTGGCTAATTAATAGGAAGCAGAGAGTGAGTATAAATGGGCAGTCTTTGCAGTGGAGGACGGTAAGCAGTGGAGTGCCGCAGGGCTCAGTACTGGGTCCCATGCTCTTTAACTTGTTCATAAATGATTTGGAGTTGAGAGTAAGCAGTGAAGTGGCCAAGTTTGCAGATGACACTAAATTGTTCAGGGTGGTGAGAACCAGAGAGGATTGTGAGGAATTCCAAAAGGATCTGTTGAGGCTGGGTGAGTAGGCGTCAACGTGGCAGATGAGGTTCAATGTGGCCAAATCAAAGTAATCACATTAGGGCCAAGAATCCCAGCTACAAATACAAGTTGATGAGGTATGAACTGGCAGAGATTGACCAAGAGAGAGATCTTGGGGTCGTGGTAGATAACTCACTGAAAATGTCAAGACAGTGTGCGATTGCAATAAAAAAGGCCAACGCCATGCTGGGAATTATTAGGAAGGGAATTGAAAACAAATCAGCCAGTATCATAATGCCCCTGTATAAGTCGATGGTGCGGTCTCATTTGGAGTACTGTGTGCAATTCTGGTCACCGCACCTCAAAAAGAATATTATAGCATTGGAAAAAGTGCAGAAAAGAGCAACTAGAATGATTAAAGGTTTGGAACACTTTCCCTATGAAGAAAGGTTAAAACGCTTGAGGCTCTTTAGCTTGGAGAAATGTCGACTGTGGGGTGACATGATAGAGGTTTACAAGATTATGCATGGGATGGAGAAGGTAGAGAAAGAAGTACTTTTCTCCCTTTCTCACAATACAAGAACTCATGGGCATTCAATGAAATTGCTGAGCAGTTGGGTTAGAACGGATAAAAGGAGGTACTTCTTCACCCAAAGGGTGATTAACATGTGGAATTCACTGCCACAGGAGGGGGGGGGTGGCTACAAGCATAGCCAGCTTCAAGAGGGGGTTAGATAAAAATATGGAGCAGAGGTCCATCAGTGGCTATTAGCCACAGTGTGTATATATATGTGTGTTTGTGTGCGTGTGTGTGTATAAAAAAATTCTGGCCACTGTGTGACACAGAGTGTTGGACTGGATGGGCCATTGGCCTGATCCAACATGGCTTCTCTTATGTTCTTATCTTCTTGCAGTCCAAGGGACTCTCAAGAGTCTTCTCCAGCACCACATCTCAAAAGAATCTATTCTTCTGCGCTCGGCCTTCCTTATGGTCCCGCTCTCACAGCCATACATTACTACTGGGAATACCATCGCCTTGACTATACAGACTTTTGTTAGCAGGGTGATGTCTCTACTTTTTATTATACTGCAACTCCACATAGCAACATTCAAAGCTTCCTTCTTGTTATGGGGCCTTATCATTTTTCTATTTCTGTATTCTGGATGTCTTAAGAATGGTGGGGGCATACACTGTGCTTGCTTCATCCTGGCTTTGCTCTGTCCATTGTAACAAGTACATGTATTTATTTCTACCCCACAGAAGGGAGTGAAACTTGGGCCTCAAGGCGGCTTTATCTCAGAGACAGCTCAGCAGCCAAATGTCTATCGAATGAAAGGTGTCGGTGGGAACCAATTTGTATAGCTTTACACAGGCTTCTTGCACTATAACTTTGGCGGGCTGCATAGCGGCCTTTGATAAGGTATAAAAGACAGGCCACCCCAAAGGAGCCAGTTCTGACACAAACGTGTATCATTACTGTTTCTATTTATCAATAAAGCCAGCATTCTGACTACACTGGAAGCCTTTTTTAATTGAGGACAGCTCCAGAGCTGACACTTCTAGAAGAAGAGACACTTGATGGAGGAAAGCTCCTTATGCTGGTGGAAGGCTTCAGCCTTGCTGAGCCAAGTACAGGGACAACGTGCCATTCAGTGGAAAATGCAAGATGTTAAGGTTGCCAACCTCCACGTGAGGCTTGAGATCTCCTTGGATTACAACTGATTTCCAGGCAACAGCGATCAGTTCTCCTGGAGAAAATGGCCACTTGGAAGGTGGAATCCAACATTATGCTCATTGAAGTCCCTTCCCTCCTTAAACCCCACCTCCTAAGGTCCCCCCCCCCCTCAAAATAGCCAAGTATTTCCAAACTTAGATCTGGAAACCTAAAACTGAAAATAGATGACACTTCTGGTCTGTAACACGCATTTGAATATGTGATTTCCTTCTCTATCCTTCCCTCCCCTCCCTCCCCTATTCTCTCCCCTCTGCTGTCCTCCCTCTGCTCTCCTCTCCTCCCCTCTCCCCCCCTCTCCCCCTCTCCCTCCCTCCTCTCCCTCCCCCTCCCTCTCCTCTCCCTCCCTCCTCTCTTCTCTTCTCCTCTCTTCTCCCCTCCTCTCCCCCCTCTTTTCTTCTCTCCTCTCCTCTTCCCTCCTCTCCTCTCTTCTCCTCTCCCCTCCCCTCCTCTCCTCTCCTCCCCTCCCCTCCTCTCTTCTCCTCTCCCCTCCTCTCCCCCCTCTTTTCTTCTCTTTCTCCCCTCCTCTCTTCTCCTCTCCCCTCCCCTCCCCTCCTCTCTCTTCTCTTCTCTTCTCTTCTCTTCTCTTCTCTCTCTTCTCTTCTCTTCTCTTCTCTTCTCTTCTCTTCTCTTCTCTTCTCTTCTCTTCTCTTCTCCTCTCCTCTTCTCTCCTCTCCTCTCCCCCTCTTCTTCTCTCTTCTCTTCTCCTCTCCCCTCCTCTTCCTCTGGTGGGTTTCAACTCTCTCTGGATAAATTATTTCCACTTGGAACCATTGAGCTACATTTCATCTGTGTGAGAGAAAGTGGTATGGGGCCACCTGATCTCATCCAATCTCAGAAGATAAGCAGGGACATTAATAGGATGGGAGACCATCAAGGAAGACTCTGCAGAGCAACTCGATGGGGGAGGAAAAACTTCTTTCTCTCTCATTTGCATTGAAAGCCCTTTGCTGAGGCCACTATAAGTCAGATATGACTTGATGTCGCATATTAGGTACATATTTCATCAGTGAGAACTCATGAAAACACTGAAGTTGTGTGCAACGCAAGAGGGGATTGGATAAACATATGGAGCAGAGGTCCATCAGTGGCTACTAGACACAGAGTATTTTGGAACTTTATGTCTGGGGCAAGTGATGCTCTGTATTTTTTGGTACTTGGGAGGGGTAACAATGTGAGGATTTCTAGTGTCTTGGTCCCACTGATGGACCTCCTGATGGCACCTAGGTTTTTGGCCACTGTGTGACACAGGGTGTTGGACTGGATGGGCCATTGGCCTGATCCAGCATGGCTTCTCTTCTGTTCTTATGTGACACAGAGTGTTGGACTGGATGGGCCATTGGCCTGATCTAACATGGCTTCTCTTCTGTTCTTCTGTGACACAGAGTGTTGGGACTGGATGGGCCATTGGCCTGATCCAACACGGCTTCTCTTATGTTCTTCTGTGACACAGAGTGTTGGACTGGATGGGCCACTGGCCTGATCCACATGGCTTCTCTTATGTTCTTCTGTGACACAGAGTGTTGGACTGGATGGGCCATTGGCCTGATCCAACATGGCTTCTCTTATGTTCATTAATTGGCTGAGAAACATATACATGAGACTCTGTCCTGAAGCCTGACCTCAAAATGGAAACTAGTGGCTGGTTGATCTTCTGCATGGCGATTGGCAAAGAACAGTTCCCAGTTCCTTTCCAGAGATCCAGTTCTTTTTTTTCTACCTAAACCCCATGACTTGAAAGAGATTTGCATCATTTGGACGCCTGCTGGAAATTATTCAGGGCTCGGGATATCTGACAGGCTCACAATTATCACCCAAAGCATTTGCCATGATTAATGATTTTATAATCGATACCAAAATGAAAGACAAGGAATTTGCCACTTGTTACAAGTGTTGCAAGATTATCTCTACACGGTATGATGACTATATAAATAATATTGCTGTCTTCCCAGGCTGTATAAATGGGACAATCAAATCCAAAGGGCAGGAGGCCCCCCAAAGGAAGAGGCTGACGTGCAGCGTTGAGGCACAGAAATAAGACGGAATGGCTTTCTCAGCACTTCAGCCTGCTGACATTTGTTGCCTGCCTGCCAGCCAGTGGAGAGAACTCAATACTTACAGAGCGGCCGTGATGGAACGGAATGTTTATGAACATCCTATCTGCTCAGGAGGAAATGAGCAAGAACGTTTCCACAGAATGCCATTTTTTTATGAAGGATCTCAAAGATCCTGACCTGGATGGCCCAGGCTAGCCAGATCTCTTCAGATCTCAAAAGCTATTTGTATGGGAGGCCACCAAGGAAGTCCAGGGTCCCTACACAAAGGGCCAAGGCAAACCACTTCTGAATGCCTCTTCCCTTGAAAACTCAATAGAGTTGTTGAGTCACAGAGTTGAAAGGGGCCATACAGGCCATCTAGTCCAGCCCCCTGCTCAATGCAGAACTCATTGAGAGCATCTCTGACAAGTGTTCGTTCGGTCACTGCTTCAAGACTGCCAGTTGAAGGGGAGCTCATCACCTCGCTAGACAGCTAATTCCACTGTTGAGCAACTTTTACAATGAAAAAGTTTTCTCTAATATCCTGCTGGTACCTTCCCACCCTTAATTTAAACCCCTTATTGCGAGTCCTCTCCTCTGCTGCCACCAGGAACACCTCTCAGTGACAGCCCTTCGAATACTTATAGACAGCAATCATGTCTCCCCTCAGCCTCCTCTTCTCCAGACTGAACATTCCCAAGTCCCTCAGCCTTTTCACACAGGGCTTGGTCTCCAGGGTTCCTCATCATCCTTGTTCTTCTCCTTTGCACCTGCTCCATTCTGTCCACACCTTTTTTGAAGCGAGGCCTCCAAGAATCTTCAAGTATTCTACTGAGAAGATAAGTCATCTGTGACTTGACAGCCCTTTCCACCACCACCACCACCATGGAAGTTCATCCAGAACTACTTCTAGGACAGCCAGTATGGTATAGTGGTTAAGAGCATCAGACTAGTGTCTGGGAGACCCTGGTTTGAATCCCTACTTGTTCCATGGAAGCCCACTGGGTGACCTTAGGTCATTCACACTCTCTCAACCTAATGTACCTCATGGGGTTGTTGTGAGGATAAAATGGAGGAGAGAAGGATGGTATACGCCAGGGGTGGCCAAACTTGATTAAGAGTCACTTAGAATAAGTGTCAGATGTCTGAGAATCATAAGAGATGGACATCAGATGCCGGTGAGCCAGAAGGGAGGGAGGAAGGGAGGGAGGGAGGGAGGGAGGGAGGAAGGAAGGAAGGAAGGAAGGAAGGAAGGAAGGAAGGAAGGAAGGAAGGAAGGGAGGGAGGGAGGGAGGGAGGGAGGGAGGGAGGGAGGAAGGAAGGAAGGAAGGAAGGAAGGAAGGAAGGAAGGAAGGAAGGAAGGAAGGAAGGAAGGAAGGAAGGAAGGAAGGGAGGGAGAGGAGGGAGGGAGGGAGGGAGGGAGGAAAATAGTGAGGGGAAGGAGGGAGAGTTGGAAAGAAAGCAACTTTAACTTTAAATTCATTCTCCAAGCCACTGGTTGCCTTGGCTTGGAGAAGTGATTTAAAGAGCAAAATGCCTTCTCCAAGCCATCCATCTCAGAAACATTGGAGGATGCGGTGAGTACAAAAGCAGGACAAGCAGCGGCTGTGCCTGTGTGACCTTGCTTTTTTAATCCGTCTGGGGGCCATGCCTATGTTGGCTCAAATTGGCCACCTGAATTCTCTCTCTCTCCCTCCCTCCCCCCTCTCTCTCTCTCTCTCTTTCCCTCTCCCTCTCTCTCCCCACCTCTCTCCACCTCCCCACGCTCTCTCTCTCTCTCTCCCCCCCTCCTCTCTCCCCCTCTCCCTCTCCCCTTCTCTCTCCCTCCCTCCCTCCTCCTCTGTTATTATTCCAAAAGCAAGTTGCCTCTACAGGTCTCTCCTGAAGAAGCCATGCCCTATTACTTTCCCACACATGCGTCCAAGGTTAGCTGGCCATTTGTGATAGGGAACAGTAGTCTTTCGATTTACTCCCCCTTTCAGCTGAGAGATGGATGTGAACTGAACCTACCTCAATAAATAGAAGTTGTGCCTTTAAAAAAACCCAACATTGTATTAAAAATTAAGTTCACAAAAAAGAGCAATCTAAAAGCAAAACAATTACAGCATCAGCCAGTGAACACTCCAAAAAAAGAAAACTGAACTAAAAATAGCTTTCCTTATGAATTTCTTACACTCTCCTATCAAGTCATATTGGTACATGTTTACACTCACCTTACCATTTTAACCGGATCCGATCATCATTTCTACATGGAAGAACTTCATTTTGTCTCAGAAATCCAATAACTGGCTTCCAGGTTTCATCATAATCACAAGCTGAAAAAGACACTGGGAAACGACAAAGAAAGAATTGTTTACTGTTTCCCCCATGATATAGACATCCCAAAGTCTGTCAAACCAGGCCTCTGTGGAAGGTTTCTTTGAGTTTTTCCAGTTGGCTGCAATCACCTGTCATGCAAAATTTTACCTTTTCATAATATACTTCTTTGGAGTTTATCGATTCCATGCAATACCACCCATCCATAACAGGCAATTCTGCTATATTAACTAACACCTGTCCTCGGCTGTATAACTAACATTTGACCATGCTGCAGCGTTCTGCACCAATTGAGGACTCCAAGTTACTTAGAAGGGAGACCTGAAGGAAGAGAGCAAGTTTCCTTTAGCGGGTAAGTGTGCCAGCTCTTATCTGGGAGAACCAGGTTTGATCCCCCCTTTTCCACTTGCAGCTGCTGGAATGGCCTTGTGTCAGCCATAGCTCTTGTAGAAGTTATCCTTGAAAGGGCAGCTGCTGCAAGAGAAGAAGACGAAGATATTGCATTTATATCCCGTCCTCCACTCTGAATCTCAGAGTCTCAGAGCGGCTTACAATCTCCTTTACCTTCCTCCCCCACAACAGACACCCTGTGAGGTGGGTGGGGCTGAGAGGGCTCTCACAGCAGCTGCCCTTTCAAGGACAGAGTCTCAGAGCGGCCTACAATCTCCTTTACCTTCCTCCCCCACAACAGACACCCTGTGAGGTGGGTGGGGCTGAGAGGGCTCTCACAGCAGCTGCCCTTTCAAGGACAGAGTCTCAGAGCGGCCTACAATCTCCTTTACCTTCCTCCCCCACAACAGACACCCTGTGAGGTGGGTGGTGCTGAGAGGGCTCTCATAGCAGCTGTCCTTTCAAGGACAACCTCTGCGAGAGCTATGGCTGACCCAAGGCCATTCCAGCAGGTGCAAGTGGAAAAGTGGGGAATCAAATCCGGCTCACATACTTCAAAACTCTCTCAGCCCCACCTACCTCAAAGGGTGTCCGTTGTGGTGTAGGGGGGAAGGTAAAGGTGATTGTGACCACTCTGAGATTCAGAGTATAGGGCGGAATATAAATCCAATATCTTTGTTGTCTTCTTCTTGAAAGGGGAGCTTCTGTGGGAGAACTCTCTCAGCCTCACCTACTTCACAGGATGACTGTTGTGGGGGAGGAAGGTAAAGGAGATTGTAAACCACTCTAAAATTTAGAGTGAACGGCAGAATATAAATCCAATTTCTTCTTTTTCTTCATCTCCTTCTCCTCCTCCTTACCAAGCACCCCCCCTCCCGTCTTAATGGGTGGAGTGGGGAGACAGAGGATTAAGGGATGTGATTTAAATAATGGGGGGGGGGAATGAAAGAAGGAGGGAAAGGGAGGGAGCAGAGAAGTGTGGTGGGACCACCAAGGGTGATTCGTTGGTAACAACCATTTCTGAAGTAGACCAGATTTGAAAGAGCAGTCACTGAACAGATGAAAAGGCACTTCTGCATTTAAGTGACAAGACACAAGAGTTACATGTGGTGAACATTTTGAAGAATTTGAATTCCTAGTCAGTTTCTTGAAAAAGTAGGGTTATGGAGAGGTGAGACATTCCAGAGGTAGAACTTCCCAGGTTTGGTGCTTAGGAGGAAAGAGAACCGGAGACATAATATTTCCTTTATTAAAAAATATAAGCAAAGCATGACTGGAGGTAGTGAGGCATTCCTATGGGGCAGCACACCCACAACAGCACCTCAGGTCCCCAAAGGGGAGAGAGTGTTGGGATGTTTGGTTAATATAGCGGGGTCCACACAGACGCGTGAAATTGAGCGCCGTAAATAAATCTCCCAAGAAGTATATTGCAAAAGTAAAGCCTATATTTATTCAAGTGGATTCCGTTCACATTCAGGCTGCAGTCAAAACGAGATAGAGAAGCCCAATCTAAAGATGAACAAAGGGAAAAAGGAAATACTGCTTTACACAGAGAGTGATTCAAATGTGGAATTTGCTGCCGGAGGATGTCGTGATACCAGGCCACAGGAATAAACAGCTTTAAAGGAGGATTAGATAGATTCATGGAGGATATCAGTGGATACTAGCCAGGGTGACTGAGGGGAAACTCCATATTCAGAGTGAATCCCACAGTCAGGGGGCAACATATGTGTCCTGTTGTTGGCCCTCCAGAGGAACTGATTGGCCACAGGAAGCTGGACTAGACGGAGCACTGGTCTGATCCAGCAAGGCTCTTCTGGTGTTTTTAAAGAGCACTTGCCCTATCACAAGCGGCCAGCTGATCCGGCATCATGTGTATGGCAGTGTGAGAACATCGTTTCTGCAGGAGAGACCTTTTAGAGATGTGTGACTCCATGAAAAGCCATGTGGGTAACCGGAAGCGCAAAGAACACACCGAGACAGGAATGCCAGTCGCCAGGTGGGACCTGGGAATCCCCTGGAATTAAAAGCTTGTCTCCAGACTACAGAGATCAGTTCCCCCAGAGAACATGGATGTTTTGGACTTGATTGCATTATACTCCACTGAAGTCCCTGTCCTCCCCAGTCTCCAAAAGTTTCCCAGCCTCAATATGGTAACCCTTTCCCCCCGCCCCCAATCCTTCGCTGGTGGCCAGGTGTAAGCCTTGTAAATAATGCTCACACAAAGTTCTCTGGTTTAGAAGATGCAGGGGTGGAATTCTAGCAGGAGTGCCTTTGCAGATTCTCCACACACCCCTTGATGTAGCCAATCCTCCAAGTGCTTACAAAAAAGAGCCCTGTAAGCTCTTAGAGGATTGGCCACATCAGGGGGGTGGTGGCCTAATATGCAAAGGAGCTCCTGCTAGAATTCCACCCCTGAGAAGAAGCTTTTATTATGATTAATTACAGGTGGTTTGATCCCCATCAAGGCACTCACTGAGAATGTCCAACTGAAGACAAGACACGTTAAAATACCTCAACTACTTCCCCCTACCCAGTTAAGGTCATAAAACTCTACTTTTGTTTTCAGCCAAAACAGAATACATATCAAAGAGACAAGGGTTAGTGAGGACGTTTGCTGCTTGAGAGGACAGCCTGCCAACAAAAGTCCGTATAGTCAAAGTATTCCCAGTAGCAATGTATGGTTGTGAGAGTTGGACCATAAGGAAGGCCAAGCACAGAAGAAAAGATGCTTTCGAGCTGTGGTGCTGGAGAAGACTCTTGAGAGTCCCTTGGACTGCAAGATCAAATCAGTCAGTCCTAAAGGAAATCAACCCTGACTGTTCCTTGGAAGATCAGATGCTGAAGCTCAAATACTTTGGCCACCAAATGAGAAGGGAGCACTCACTGGGGAAGACCCTGGTGCTGGGAAAAACAGAAGGCAAAAGAAGGATGGGAACAGCAAAAGATGAGATGGCTGGACAGCGTTACTGATGTAACTAACATTAATTTGAGTGGACTTCGGAGGATGGTGGAAGACAGGAGGGCCTGGCGCGACTTGGTCCATGGGGTCACAAAGAATCAGACTTGACTGTGTGACTGAACAACAAAAACACATGAAGTCGGTCAAATGAGTACCCAGCTTGCTGGGGGTAAAGTGTCGATGACTGGGGAAGGCAATGGCAAACCACTCTGTAAAAAGTCTGCCTAGAAAATGTCTTGATGTGACGTCACCCCATGGGTCGATAATGACGTGGTACTTACACAGGAGACTACCTTTACCTTTACGCACGATTAACTGAATCGTTCCGGTCTCCCACTGTTCATACTGGAGCATGATTCCAATTGGGTCATTGCTTTCCCAGGACATGAGAGAGATTCCAAATCATCATCATCATCATCATCATCATCATCATCATCATCATCATCATCATCATCATCATCATTTTATTTATATCCCGCCCTCCCCGCCGAAGCAGGCTCAGGGCGGCTAACAGCACAAATCAATACATACATTGTACAGTATATTTAAACAAAACTAATTTAACAGTTAATTAAAATTCTATTAAAATTCTAAAACAATAAAATTAATATGAATATGCTGGTGCTATTATACAGATGGTGAGTTTACTTAGCAGTCTCTCTCTTTAGTCGGTGAAGGCCATTCGAAAAAGGATGGTCTTGCAGGCCCTGCGGAACTGTTCAAAGTCCCGCAGGGCCCGCATTTCTTCCGGAAGCTGGTTCCATAGGAGTGGAACCACAGCAGAGAAGGCCCGGGCGTGGGTACTCTGTAGCTTTACCTCTTTCGGCCCGGGAATAGTCAGCAGGTTCTTCCCTGCTGAACTCAGTGCTCTCTGGGGTTTGTATGGGGAGAGACGGTCCCTGAGGTAGGCAGGTCCTCGTCCATATAGGGCTTTAAAGGTGATAACCAGCACTTTGTAACGAATCCGGTATATAACTGGCAGCCAGTTTATGCAGCCCCAGCTGTATGTGCTCCCACTTCGGGAGCCCCAACAACAATCTAGCAGCCGCTCAAATGTTTGAGCAAAGCGGGGCGGGGGTGGGGGGAGAGGAAAGAGACAAAGAGGAAAACAAAAGAACATCCAAATGGAAACATCGAATGGTTGAATAGCAACAGTAGAGAGTGCCTTCAATGGCAGAAGCCTGAGGGGGGTTTCCTGACACCTGGGGGACACCTGGCAACCCTTCACAGATGCCAGAGAGGACACAAGGCATCTCTCGGGTTAAGACAAAGTGAGGCATTCTGTTCCAGGAAATGGCACCTATGCCCACTTAGAATGATGGAGCACCCCCCAATGTCCAGGCATGCTGAGTCACTCACTCCAATAGAGAGATCTTGCTGTCCTAAAGGGGCTTTCCCCAGTCCAAGCAGAGTTTTGCCACTTCTCTCTCTCAATATCTTTGACCATCCAGACGATCTTCCAATGCGTTAATCACCCTTTGGGTGAAGGAGTGCTTCCTTCTATCCATTCTAACCCGACTGCGCAGCAATTTCATTGAGTGCCCACGAATTCTTGCATTCCAAGCCATAGCTCCCTCTCCATTCATCTCTCTCCCCCCCCCCCACTCCTTCCAGGGAGTGATGGGCTGGTTGCTTGAACAGTCAATTTGCTAACAATTAAGGCCAGCTAAGGCAAAGACAAATAAGCCCCATGACATAGACAAGATATTATGCAGAAGACAATTCTAGTCGATGGGTCAGCTGAAAAAATGGTAACACGTATTTGTCTTAGACTTGGCATGAAAAGTATCACTGGAAAGAAATATCATGAACATTTTGAACCAGGAGGGTTTGAAACTAGCTATATGGGCATCACAATAAGGACTGGCCTTGTTGGACCAGAACAAAGAGATGTCTACTCTAGATCAAAATCCAGTTCTCAACTGTGGCCAGTTAGATGCTCCTGGGAAACCCACATTCAATTATATAAAGGCAATGGTCCTTCCCCATCCCCCCCCCCCAAGCAATTGATAACTAGGTGGCAAAGCCAGCCGTTGACTTGCAATGCTGTTGATACCCAGCTCTATCTATTGATGGACGGCCGGACTGGTGATGTCCCTATAAATCTGGACCAGGCGTTACAAGCCGTGGCTGACTGGCTCAGGCTGAGTGGGCTGAAGTTGAATCCGGCGAAGACTGAGGTCCTTTGCGTGGGCCGCGGCGGGCCAGGAGGGGAGATCACCCTACCAGCTTTTGACAGTGCGCCACTGATACCAGTGCACAGGGTCAAGAGCCTGGGAGTGCTACTGGAATCCTCTTTATCAATGGAGGCCCAGATAGCTGCCACTGCTAGATCCGCCTTCTTCCACCTCAAGAGGGCGAGGCAGTTGGCTCCCTTCTTGGAACGCAGCGACCTAGCAACTGTGATCCACGCAACGGTCACCTCGAGATTAGACTACTGCAATGCCCTCTACATGGGGCTGCCCTTATGCCGAACACGGAAACTTCAGGTAGTGCAGAATGCGGCGGCCAGGCTGCTGGTGGGACTACCTCGGTGGGAACACGTACAGCCTGGGCTGCGGAACCTGCACTGGCTGCCGGTTGTGTACCGTGTTCGCTATAAGGTGCTGGTTATTACCTTTAAAGCCCTATATGGCCGAGGACCTGCCTACCTTAGGGACTGCCTTCCTCCATATGTTCCCCAGAGAGCACTGAGATCTAGCTCTCAAAATCTTTTAATAATCCCTGGGCCAAGAGAGGCTAGATTGAAGACAACCAGGGAACAAGCCTTTTCAGTAATGGCCCCTCGATGGTGGAATCAACTTCCAGAGATGGTGCGAGCCCTGCGGAACCTGAATCAGTTCCACAGGGCTTGCAAAACCTTTCTCTTTCAGCTTGCTTTTAAGACAGAACCTGGCTAAATTGACCTGTAGCCATCTAGCCATCTTATGCATGATTGTGATCTATAGCACCTTATAGCACCTGTTTTACCCATTTTAATTAACTTATGTAACTGAATTGTATTTTAAATTGTCGTTTACATTGTATTTTATCCAAATCATGGTATTCCATGTCTGTGAGCCGCCCTGAGCCCGCCTTTGGTGGGGGAGGGTGGGATATAAAAATAAATTTACTTTACTTTACAATGAGCAGAAGGCGGAGGGGTGGGGAGGAGGAAAATGACATCACACCAATGTTGCAACTTCACTCCCATAGAATAACAGGAAGTTGTATCACTGCATCAGTGTACCACTCTAGGATTTCCTGTGGTAAAGCCATAGAGTATTGGGGGATGCTCAACCAGTCCAACACTCTGTGTCACACAGTGGCCAAAAACCCAGGCGCCATCAGGAGGTCCATCAGTGAGGCCAGGACACTAGAAGTCCTCACACTGTTGTCCCTCCCAAGCACCAAGAATACAGAGCATCATTCCCCCCAGACAGAGAGTTCCAACAATACGCTGTGTCTAATAGCCGCTGACGGACCTCTGCTCCAGAGGTTTATCCAATCCCCTCTTGAAGCTGCCTATGCTTGTAGCTGCCATTACCTCCTGTGGCAGTGAATTCCACATGTTAATCACCCTTTGGGTGGAGAAGGACTTCCTTCTATTAGTTCTAACCTGATTGCTCAGCAATTTCACTGAGTGCCCACGAGTTCTTGTATTGGGAGAAAGGGAGAAAAGTTCTTCTTTCTCTACATTCTCTGTCCCATGCATAATCTTGGAAACTTCCAAGTTCATGGTGTGCACCACTGAGTGCATCTGCCCCACCTGCCATATTGTATCCATTGGTTTTTGCTCCTGAACACACCCAGCAGGCAGACCAGGCAGAGATCGAAGGATTGTCCATATTGTATCCATTGGTTTTTGCTCCTGAACACACCCAGCAGGCAGACCAGGCAGAGATCGAAGGATTGTCCATAACTCAACTGGTGGGAAGGATTTGGGAGGTGTAGCATCCCTGGATTTTAAAAAATAGAGCCTCATTTACTTTAGAGTTTCCAGGGATTCATAGAGCTACCCTTCATCTAGGGTTGCCAACTTTCAGGTGGCACCTGGAGATCTCCCGCCATTTGATCTCCAGACGGCAAAGATCCATTCCCCTGAAGAACATGGCAGATTTGGAGGGTAGACTCCATGGCATAATATCCCACAGATCCAGCATAGCATTATATGGCATTCTATCCAGCTGAGATCCTTCCCCAAAATTTCCAGGTATCTCCCAACCAGTACTCCCTCTAAGCTGTCGAATCTTGTGAGCAAAAACTTCCTCGGAGGTTTTAAAACAGAAGCTAGATGGCCATCTGACAACAATGCGGATCCTGTGAACTTAGGGGGAGGTATTTGTGAGTTTCCTGCATCGTGCAGGGAGTTGGACTAGATGACCCTGGAGGTCCCTTCCAGCTCTATGATTCCATGCTGGCATTAAAGTTGTGAATTAACTACTGCAAAAATTAGCTTGCTCTGGGGCCATTTTTCCTGAGCTAGGGAAAAACTGTGTGAGCTGGAGGCTCAAAAAAGTGAGCTTGTTCACACTAACTGAGCATAGAGAGAACACCGCGCTCAACCTAGAGTTGGAACCTTCCATTTGCCATTATTTTTTATTTATTTATAATTTGTATCCCACCCTTCCCACAAGTGGCTCAGGGCGGCTTCCAACAACTAGTCAAACATAAAAATAAACAATATTTAAATATAAACAATTAAACATTTTAAACAGTTAAAACCTTAAAGACCAGTAAACATTCCAAATATATATAAAAAACAGGAGACTGGCAAGCTACATTGAGTTCTCATCTCAGCTAGGTGTAAGCTAGCCAGAAGAGGGTCGTCTTACAGGCCCTGCGGAACTGGACAAGGTCCTGCAGGGCCCTCACCTCCTCCGGCAGCTGATTCCACCATGTAGGGGCCATAACAGAGAAAGCCCTTTCTCTGGTGGATTTCAGGCGGGCTTCTTTCGGCCCAGGGATAGTGAGGAGATTTTGTGTTCCCGACCTCAGTACTCTCTGGGGAACATGTGGGGAGAGACGGTCCTTCAGGTAGGCAGGTCCCAGGCCATATAGGGCTTTAAAGCTTTAATATCATTATTAAGAAATGATAAGTACACAAGACTTTCATTTAAAAAAAAAAATCTTCTGCTGCCGTTCTGAGCAGAGGCAGGCGATGGGATCTGGGGGCAGAGGATCCCGTCCCCCTCAGTGCTTGGCAGCTCTAATGCGTGTGCTTGTGTGCGTGACTCAAGGCTTATTCCCACCCTCTGCATCTAATGTGTGTGCTTGTGTGCGTGACTCAAGGCTTATTCCCACCCTCTGCATCAAAACCCTGCCCCAAACCACAAACTCATTCCTCACCGATGGCAGCAAAGCCAATACGCAAAAACATCAGAGCTTCCTCCTACGGAACGATGCCTCTCTTTCCTTTTTGTTTTCTTCCGAAGCCACAATGCAGCGGATAGCTTTCTGGACCACAGCTAACTTCAGCAATCACCCTCCACGCACTCGAGCAAACAACGTCACTACTTCTTGGGGGCGACTGCATCTCGGTTGCGGGGGGGGGGGTTAATTCCTCCCAAGACAAGAAACGATGCTTCGGCCATGGGGGAGGCTCTCCTCTGCCCCCTCGCTCAAGGTTGGATCCGACTCTTTCCCGCAGCCCTGCCGGTTGATTGCCCACAAAGGAGGGATGGAGCAGAGAGAGAGAGAGAGAGCAATTGGGCCGAACTGCCGAACCCAGCAGTAAGAAATCCAGGCTGCAGGGACTAGCTGCAACTCGAGTGGAAGGCAATGCCTACTGGCTGAAGAGTTTTAGGCAGGGAGAAAAGGTCAGAGACGAGATACTTCACCTGCGCTCACGAGAGAATTTAACAACCAAATTGGGCGGTGGACTTCTGGGGGCGTCGAATTGGGTGCCCAGCATGTGACTCAATGACATTATCAATGCAGAGGGAACACCAGAAATTAGCTTTGCCTAGGGTTCCAGACAGTCTAGGGCCGGCCCTAAGGAGGCAGAGTCTGGGTTTGGGGAAGGGAGGGACCTCAGTGTCAGCTTGTATGCCATGAAGTTTACTTTTTGTTGAAATGTTTATTTACTGCTAACCTACTAACCTATGATTTCTGGCCTCACTAACACCAGCATGCAGGGGAATGCGAAGGATGGACTGGAGGAGTGATTAAGGTGCCAAAGGTCTTTGAAGTGTAAAACATCTAGCCAGTTCCCAGGCGCCTGCCAGGGACGAGCGAGGCCACAGCAGGGGAGGAGAGACAGGCTGTGCAAGTGAGGAGATAACTGGTTACTTTGAGCGGAAGGGCCTCTGCTTTATTGTGAGAAGTGATTTAAAACCCCTATGCTTTGATGTATGTCCATAAATGCCTAAGCTCATACCTAGCTCGCTATTAGTATCAATGAACCTGCGTAGAGAGTAACATTGTTGTAATCAATAAATGGAAACTTAGTTTTGAACAAAGACAAGTCTCTTCATTCTTGGAACTTCAATGCCCCTCCGCTGACACTCAGTTCCTGCGGAACTGATCTCCGTAACCCAGAGATCAGTTCTAATTCCAGGTGAATTTCAGAATCTCCCCGGACAATCACTAGGTTTGCCAGGTCGTCCTGGCAACCAGCAAGGGATGTAGAGGCTCACTGGGAGTAGGATAGAGGTCTGCCTGATGTTGCAGCGATGTGTCTACATAATCTCTGATGTGATACAGCAATGATATTGGGGCAATGTTCTGGGGCAATTTGTGAAAGGGGGGGACTCTATGGTAAATTTGGCTTCTTGAGTTTCCCCCCAAATACCAGACTGTTGCCCCAAGGTCACTGACAAGATGACATCACTTATGGTCATAGAATCACATAGCTGGAAGGGACCTTCAGGGTCATCTACTCCAACCCCCTGCACAATGCAGAAAACTCACAAAACCTCCCCCTAAATTCACAGGATCTTCATTGCTGTCAGCCATCTAGCCTCTGCTTAAAAACCTCCAAGGAAGGAGAGCCCACCACCTCCCGAGGAAGCCTGTTCCACTGAGGAAGCACTCTAAAGGTCAGGAAGTTCTTCCTAATGTGGAACCGGAAACTCTTTTGATTTAATTTCAACCCATTTGTTCTGGTCCTACCTTCTGGGGCCACAGAAAACAATTCCACACCATCCTCTAGATGACAGTTGGAAATGACAGACACATTGTTGCAACGTCGACTGGACCTCATTCTTTTTCTGGGTAAATTCCTCTCGCTGGCCAGCTGACCAGTAATAGGGTGGTGGAGCCTGGTGGTGAAGAATCCCCACCTCCACCCAGAGGTCCGGCAACCCTAAGGCTGTTAATCCTAGAGACCCATGGATAGGCTTCGCAAGTACCAGCTTCCAGTGGGCAATCCCCTGCCACTGTGTTCACATGCCAGCAGCCACCCATGTGGGAGAAAATGGAAGATGGGATTTCATAGTCAACCTCACCAAGAACTGTTGAGTTTCCCATCAGAATGATACTGGTCTTTGTTAAAATTTGATGGGAACCCATTAATCACTTCACTTGGACTAACACTCAAGTTTTCTCCGAAGTACCGACGGCCATAACTGATAAAGCAGGAAATGCTCCATCGAATTCCACATCAAATTTAGCAAGAACCTTGAAACTAATAGAGGAAGCCCTGTGGGCTATAATCGGCAAGATGATTTACTGATGGACCGAGAACCACTCGGACAAGATGTGCCTCCAGTTCTTAAAATGGTTGAGAGGTACCAGTGGAAACACGAATGAAATTTCAAGTAGATCGGCCTCGGTGAAATCTTAGCCTCTCTTACAGACAGATTACAATGGACTCCAACACATATCACACTTCCAGTTTGGTGTAGCGGTTAAGTGTAGAGCCAGTTTGGTGTAGTGGTTAAGCGTGCGGACTCCGGGAGAATTGGGTTTGATCCCCCCACTCCTCCACTTGCAGCTGCTGGAGTGGCCTTGGGTCAGCCATAGCTCTCGCAGGAGTTGTCCTTGAAAGGGCAGCTGCTGTGAGAGCCCTCTCAGCCCCACCCACCTCCCAGGGTGTCTGTTGTGGGGGAAGAAGATATAGGAGGTTGCAAGCCACTCTGAGTCTCTGATTCAGAGCGAAGGGCAGGGTATAAATCTGCAGTCTTCTTCTTCTTCCAAACGTAGGCTAACCTTCCAAAAGTTCTGATCCACAAGTGGGCAGCTTATTTCCTTGTCACTTTGTGAGGCTTTCTAATAACTTCAGTTGTTTGAAGCACGTGGCATGTGTTGGAATATATTGTTTGGAACACACAAGGGTTTCCCCCCCCCCCTTCTTTTTATATTAGGTCCGTTATGTATTCATAGACACATCGAGGCTGAAAGACCTGACGAAGGCAGACAGAAACAGGACTCTTCTAACCGGCTCCCTGTAGTCTTGTGAGCTTCATGTTGTGAACCTGACGTTCATTTACAACTCTTTGAAGTGTGAACCTCTTCAAATATTGTGCATGTGTTTGCTTTTATTTGTGTAATTTACGTTTGTGAATGTATTGTGCCTTTGCAACAACGGACACAATACAAAAATTGCTTATACGCTTTACATGCTTATTTCAGTCCAATAAACGATTGAGTGCACATGGTGCTTGAGTATTTGAAGATCACCTCCAGATGGGGTCGAGAGAACTTCTGGATTTACAAAGAAGAAGGCCCCAGATTTATACCCTGCCCTTCTCTCTGAATCAGAGTCTTATCTCCTTCCCCCACAACAGACACCCTGTGAGGTAGGTGGGGCAAAGGCAGCTCTCACAGCAGCTGCCCTTTCAAGGACAACTCCTACGAGAGCTATGGCTGACCCAAGGTCATTGCAGCAGGTGCAAGATCAGCAGTGGGCAATCAAGCCCGGTTCTTCCAGATAAGAGTCCGCGCACTTCACCACTACATCAAATGGTCTGTCAATGACAGAGACTAGTTCCCTTGGGGGAATGGAGGAGGGGTCCATCAGTGGCTATTAGCCATGGCTTATCGTTGGAACTCTCTGTCTGGGGCAGTGACGCTCTGTATTCTGTTGCTTGGGGGGGGGGCACAGTGGAAGAGCTTCTGGCCCCACTGGTGAACCTCTTGATGGCACTTGGTTTTTGTTTTGTTTTTTACCATTGTGTGACACAGTGTTGGACTGAATGGGCCATCGGCCTGATCCAACATGGCTTCTCTTATGTTCTTGTAGATGGAACTCCCTGTCTGGGGCAGTGATGCTCTGTATTCTTGGTGCATGGGGTCAACAGTGGGAAGGCTTCTAGTGTCCTGGCCCCACTTATGATGGCACTTGTGTTTTGTTTTGTTTTTTGGCCACTGTGTGACACAGAGTGTTACACTGGATGGGCCATTGGCCTGATCCAGCATGGCTTCTCTTATGTTCTTAAATAGCTGCTTTGAAAGGTGGATCTGTGGTATTATATTCTGAGGAAGTCTTGCCCTCCTCGGGCTCTACCACCAAACTCCAGGAATTTTCCCACCAGAGGTGGCAACCCTAGCTGCCAACCAGTATAGCACCACAGGGTCTTGGCCTGCTACCAGCAATCAGCCATACAGGAGGTAAATAGTATCCCCTCCTGTACCCATACAGGTCCAAGCCAAGCTCCTGCAGTCTTGCAACAGGGCTTTGCTTGAACCAGGGTTGCCATATGAATGCTTCCAGTAGGCCCATTGGTGTCCCCATCCATGCTCAATGTTGCTGCAGGGGGTCATGGGGGCAGGAAACTGTCACCAGGTGACACTAGGGTTGCCAAATCCCCTCTGCTCCTCGGCGGGGAGGAAGGCAGAGGAAGTCAATGGCAGACCACGTCTGTTAGTCTCTTGTCTTGAAATGCCCACTAGGTCACCATAGGTCAGTTTTAACTTGATGGCACAGAGAGAGAGAGAGATGGAAGTGGCATCACAATGTCACCTAGGGCTGCCAAGCCTCTGGTCCGGGTTCCCCCACCCGGGAGGTTCCCAACCCACCGGCCCACATCGGACCGGCGGGGGGAACCTCCCTCGACGTCGTCAGCATGATGACGTCTCATGGCAGCCTCTCTAGGTTTTTCCAGGAAAAATCTATAGTTTTCCCGGATGCTCTAACTATTTGGGAGGGAAAAACTCTATGGTACCTATTGTACCATAGAGTTCTCCCTCCCAAATGGCTAGAGCATCCGGGGAAACCATAGAGTTTTCCTGGAAACACCTAGAGAGGCCACTGTGAGACGTCATCACCTATTGTACCATAGAGTTTTCCCTCCCAAATGGCTAGAGCATCTGGGAAAACCATAGAGTTTTCCTGGAAACACCTAGAGAAGCCACCGTGAGATGTCACCAGCATGATGATGTCACTTCCAGGTGACATCATCGTGCCAACAACATTGGGGAAGGTTCCCCCGTCGTCCCACCGTGAGCCAGCAGGTTGGAAACCTCCTGGGCAGGGGAACCCCCACCCGGACCAGGGGCTTGGCAGCCCAAGGTAACTGCCAACTGTGATGTCACTTCCGTATCTCTCTCTCTCTCTCTTTCTGTGCCATCAAGTTAAAACTGACCTATGGTGACCTAGTGGGCATTTCAAGACAAGAGGCTAACAGAGGTGGCCTGCCATTGCCTTCCTCTGTATAATGACCCTGGAATTCCTTGGTTCTCTTCCATCCAAATGCTAGCCAGGGCCAACCCTGCTTAGCTTCTGAGATCTGACAAGATTGGGCTAGCCTGGCCCATCCTGGACAGCAACACTTCCAGCTAGGATCCTGAACATGACACAGCCGTATCACATGATGCTCTAGGAATGTTCCCCATCTCTATGAGTTTTACCATAGAGATCAGTGAATCCTAGAGCATTGTTTGACACTATGACATCATTTCTGGGTTCCTAGGTGGAAGTGATGTCACAGTGTTCCACTATTTTGCCAGTCTCTGCTCCCCAAATATCTCTGCTTTTGATGGGGCTGGAGTAAACAATTCTATGGGACTCCAGGGGAAACAACTGTAACAAGACCAATACCCCTGTGTGTATGTGTGACATATATATATATATTTAATGGATCCAGGGCTTTTTTTGAGCAGGAACGCACAGGGACGCAGTTCCAGCTGGCTTGGTGTGAGGGGGTGTGGCCTAATATGCGAATGAGTTCCTGCTGGGCTTTTTCTACCCAAAAACGCCCTGAATTGATTCATATTTAATGGATTATATATAGGATCTTGAATATGTATATTATGGAGAAGTTTGATCAATAACAGTATTAAGTATCTGAGAGACTTTGCGAGACTAAAAACATTATTTATCCTAATTATAAGATAGTGGGTTCCACGCAACGAAGAGGCGAGGCGGTAGTGATCATAGCTCTTTTATTATCACAGCATAGTATAGGACTGTGCTCTAAGACTGCTACTGGACCAACACTCAAGATTCCCACACTAGCGTTCTATTGGACCATTCAAACCAGCAGGGGCCCCGTGATTGGAGCAGGGCAGCAGGGATTTGGATCCTGCTGCCTATTGTTCCCGAGTCCCCAAGCTCAGTCTTTATGGCTCCAATGAGCCAGGCAAGAACGCCATACATTACACACATTTCAGGTCACATATACAACACTAATAAAAAAGATTTGATTTTTTAAATAATATTGTTTATTTGCCAAAGCAGCTGCACTAGGGTTGCCAAGTCCAATTCAAGAAATATCTGGGGACTTTGGGGGTGGAGCCAGGAGGCTTTGGGGGTGGAGCCAGGAGACATTGGGGTGGAGCCAAGATCAAGGCTGTGACAAGCATCATTGAACTCCAAAGGGAGTTCTGGCCATCACATTTAAAGGGACGGCACACCTTTTCAATGCCTTCCTTCCACAGGAAATAATGAAAGATAGGGGTACCTTCTTTTGGGGCACATAGAATTGGACCCCCTGGTCCAATCTTTTTGAAACTTGGGGGGGTATTTTGGGGAGAGGCACTAGATGCTATACTGAAAATGTGGTGCCTCTACCCCAAAAAACAGCTCCCCCAGAGCCCCAGATACTCACAGATCAATTCTCCATGATTTTCTATGGGAATAAATCTCCATAGGGAATAATAGAGTTCCCAGCAGACATTTCCCTCCCCTTCCCCCACTTTCTGATGACCCTGAAGCGGGGGGAGGGTCTCCAAACCGGGGGATCCCCTGCCCCCACCTGGGGATTGGCAACCCTAAGCTGCACACAGGGGTCTGTTGGAGCTGAGGCAGGCAATTCAAGCTTGGACCGCCACATATGATGAAACAGGCCCCGGCGAGGACAGGAGTACTTTGCTTGGAATTGAGAAAATTCCTTAAACTAGCCAAAACTCCTTCTCCAGCTCTGTAAAATGGCTGTGCTTTGGAGAAGAGGACACAACCGGCAGCCATGTTGTTTTCCAAGAGCTCCAAGGAGGCCAGATTTTGCTGAATCTCCTCATCTGACGTTCGGTCTCATTAAGTGCCATGATTTGCTAACCCTTCACCATCGGTATGTTATGCATTTTACACATTGCTAATAAAACGCTAACGATTTCAAAGCCCTCCGAGCCATAAATTTCAGGCTATCGTATAAAACGTTTGCGCTTTCTGTAAACAAAAACACTTAAAACTCTTCACTTTTCTTTCTTTCCTTCCCCCCCCCCCTTTCTTTCCAGGAGGTGACCTATTAAATATGAAACTCGTGGGGTCTTTTCATCCACTTATTAAAATTAACTGTGGCATTCATAAATAATTGATGCCATATATTAGTCCGTCCTGTAGGTACCGAATTAAGGAGGATGTAAAGGGAAAGGAATTTATTTAAAAGGAAGTAATATATAAACTCAGCCAGGCTGTCCTGCAATAGCAACCTCCTTTGTAGAACTCCAGATAAGGTTGCCAAATCCCCAGGTGTGGGCAGGAGATTCCCTGGTTTGAAGGCCCTCCCCCTGCTTCAGGGTCATCAGAAAGCGGGGGGGGGGGAGGGAAATGTCTGCTGGGCACTCCATTATTCCCTATGGAGAATGATTCCCATAGGGTAGAGTGAAAAATTGATCCACGGGTATCTGGGGCTCGGAGAGGGGGCTATTTTTTGTACTAGAGGCACCAAATTTGCCGCATAGCATCCGATGTCTCTCCTCGAAAGACCTTCCAAGTTTCAAAAGGATTGGACCAGGGGGTTCAATTCTATGAAACCCAAAAGAAGGTGCCCCTATCCTTCATTATTTCCAAAGGCAGGAAGGAATTATAAGGTGTGCAATCCCTTTAAATGTGACGACCAGGACTCCCTTTGGAATGCAATTATGCTTGTCATGACCTTGCTCCTGGCTCCACCCCCGAAGTCCCCAGATAGTTCTTGAATTGGACTTGGCAACCCTAAATAGCAGCCTCCTTGCAGAACACCAGACCCCTTTTCTTCTGTGAACTAGGCCACGTCCAAAGCGTTTTGGATGTTTGTTTTTTATGTCCAGGACAAACTGGGAGGGAGTTCATCGTTCCAACGTTATGGAACTAGGAAGCGGGGAGGCCTTCCTGTCTCTGAGCTATCTGGGTTTTTCAAGCTCTGCCTGAAATGCGAGGAAATGGATTAAGAAATGGGAGATGGAGCTGGGGATCTGGGGATCCGGTCAGCCTTTGCTCATCAGTCATCGTGGAAGCTGACTTGGCAGGCTAGTAGATTGAAGAGCGCCGGCCCGCGACTCAACAAAGCGCATGTAGCTTTGGTTGCCCATCGGGGGTTTCCTTAACTTCCTACTTCTGCGGCCTTCCTGAATTATGAAGACAAGGCATGAGGTTGGGGCCAGAGTGTGTGCGGAGAATGTCTGCTTTACCATTTATTTCAACGCCCACAGGAACTCTTTGGGAAACTGATTTTTAAAATGTGCTTTGAGCACTACAGTCAGAATTCTACTAGAATGGCATTCTCTGTCTCTCTCTGTCTCTTTCTTTCTCTCAGTGTTTATCGGTGGGGTTTTTTTAGCAGGAATGCAGTTCCAGCTGCCTCGGCATCAGGAGGTGTGGCCTAATCTGCAAAGGAGTTCTTGCAAAGCAATGGTGATGTCAGAGGGTATGGCCTTATATGCAAATGAGAAGGCCCAGAGTGCTGCTGGGCTTTTTTTGTTTATAGTTGCCAACCATCGGCCTGCTACGGTTGCCAACTCAGGGTTGGGAAATTCCTGGAGAGTTGTCCTACGCTTGAAAATATGAGAACTGTGAACCTTAGGTGGATTAGGATCTTTGGTTCGAGCCCTCAGCCCTTTTGTTCTGCTCTCTTAGGATTGCTAGGTCTCACTCTTGTCAGGATCCCGACTCAAGGAACAACTCAGATCAACAGTTCGGTAGTTTATTCCAGATATCGTAAAGCAGGACACCAGATCTTTGCTATGACTGACATTTTAGCCCAATGCCTCTCTATTTAATCCCTCGCCCTAACCATTATAATTCAAGTGCAAAGCGTGGCAAAGCAACAATGGCTTTTGGCGGTACCCACTCCCCCCAAGTCTTGGGAGTCCAGGTGGTCATCTGTACTTTGTTAGTGGCTGACCTTGGTCGGTAGAAACAGCTTCAATAATAAGTTCCTCAGATAAGCATGCAGAAAGCAAGATGAGCTAAGCAGAAATGCATTCAAGCCAAATAATACAGTTACAGGAAAACTATAGCAAGAGGGATACAGAAAGGATAACTCTTGACAACTTTGACCTCCGGTGAGGGATGGGAGGGTAGGGTGGCCAGATCCAGGTTGGGAAACTCCCGGAGATCTGGAGATGGAGCCTGAACAGGACAGGGATCTCAGTGGAGTAGAGCACCATAAAGTCTACCCTCCAAAGCATCTTTTTTTCTCCTAGCAATCTGATCTCTGTACTCTGAAGATGAGTTGTAATTCTGGGGGATCCCCATGCCCCACCTGGAAGCTACCACCCAACAAGAGAGGAAGCCGTGTAAGACTTGTCATGATCCTGGGCCTAGTGAAGTCTGCAGGCCCCAGGGAAGCCTGCTTAGGAGCTACTGGGAAAAGCCTACATCTCCCAGGATCCCCTCCATCCCCCTGATTGAGTGGCTAGGTTTTGGAGGGAAACTGGCCCAGAGAGGGGTGGGGCCTGGGAGGAGAAGATAAAAGGGCCAAGCCCAGGAAGGGTGTGTTCTTTTCCTGGAAGGCTGAGCTGGAGGCAGGCTGTAGCCTGGAGAACTTGCAGCAGGGGAAAGTTCCCTTACCCAGGGGGTAAGTGTTGGCATTAGTTTAGGGACTGTATAGATAGGCAAGTTAGGACATTTGTTTATTTTCCCTTCACCCTTTTACTGGTTACTGCACCTTATTAATTTATATTGCACTGAAATAAACCTTTTTGTTGTTGTTGTTTACTCTGCCTGGTCCTCATGCCTATTATTTGACCTAAGCTACAGGAGGCCTGAAGGGCTTGGGAGGGAACTCTGGACCTTCTCAAGGGGAACCCTTAACCCAGAGTGGTGGCAGAAATTGGTAATATCCCTGAATCATGACAAGACTAAAGGACAAAAGCAAAAAATTGCCCAAGGCCACACTCACTGATGTATAAGAAACAATGTGTATGGTTTGAATTGTTATCAATTGTAATTATTTGAAGATTGTCATACATTCTTCTTTATGAGCTTGAGACTTTATAGTTGCCATTCATTACAAAATATATTTATAGCTGGTGTGGCCATGAGCAATTTTTTGCTTTTTTCCCACTTGGAGGCTGGCACCCCTGTCTCTGACCCCCTCCAGTTTCCAACCTTTGACCCCACTAAGCTTCACCCCCTGTAAGGATGGTGCTGGAGTGACGCCACCCTTTGTCTTCCAAGAGTTGGCAACCCTATTAAGTAAGTTTGTATAAGAACTGTCTAGGTGAGCATGAGTTCCCTTTCCTACTCTTTTCCCCTCTCTGAAACTTCCACCACTGCATCTGTGAAGTTACATCCCTGATCAGGGTTTTTTTTTTTTTTTTAGAAAAAGCCCTGCAGGGATTCATTTGTAGATTAAGCCACACATCACTGATGCCAAGCCAGATAGAACTGCATTCCTGTGCATTCCTGCTAAAAAAAAGAAAAGAAAAAAAGCCCTGCCCTGAGCCTATTTGAAAAAAAAAAATTAACCCTTAGTCTAAGTTCCAATATCTTTGAGCTTCATATTCTTCATCAAACTTCATCTCTGTACATTCCCAGTGAATGGGTGTTTTTACACTGACAGTTTGTGACTCTCTATCACAACATTGGAAACTCACCTTTTACATTACCAAACTTCTCACAACTGTTTTGCATCGTTGCTGCCCAAAGCATCTACATTTGTGTCAGTGAGATAGGTTCCAGCGCTGCTGCTGCAATGTTTTTTCTCGAAACTAGTTTTGATCTGGTCATTTCTCTACAGGCATTTCAAACTTGTATTGTAGAAGTTTTCATGTGTTTTAAGAGAGTCCTCCAAAAGCCACAAGGTGCAGTAACTTGCATGAGAACTGACAGCACTTGAAATTTTTACATATCATTGCTTGCCTCATCTTGTAATTTAAATTTGTATTGTTTTTTGCGGTGTTTACACAATTTCCAAGCAATCGTATACATTTAACTAAGCACTGGAATTCCGTCTACCCTCTGATCAGAGACTCCCTTTCCCCCCCAATTGAAACGTTTTCAACAGGAAATATAGACTTTTGGCTACGAAAAATGAGCAAAGCAAATTCACAAATGTGAAATGAAAATAATTAAAGCGGAACAGTGGCAGGCGATTTGGAGACCCTAAAACTCTGGATCAAACTGAATGTAAAAACACCCTTCATCTCTGTACATTCCCAGTGAATATGAGAGGTGAATAGGTCTGGTTGGAAAGAATTGTGGTCACAGGTCCCTGTTGCTAGTATTTTGTTGCAGGTCCCTGGTACTGGTATTCCACCAGGGCTTTTTTGTAGCAGGAACTCCTTTGCCAGACACCCTTGATGTAGCCAATCCTCCAGGAGCTTACAGGGCTCTTAGTACAATCCTAATCATGCTCCAGGAGGAGTGGCCACATCAGGGATGTGTGGCCTAACATGTAAATTAGTTCCTGCTAGAAAAAAAGTCTTCTCAAATTCTCAAATGAAAGACATTATTCAAAATTTTTATCAGAATTTGTATAAGGAGCAAAAGATCGTACAGCTAAAACAAGAAGATTATATAAAGGGAGCTGAAATGAGACATTTAACAAGGGAACAACAAGCAAGTTTGGAGAACCCCATCTCAATCCAGGAAATTGTTGATGTGATTAGAACTCAAAAAAGTAACAAGACTCCAGGTCCAGATGGCCTTCCGATTGAGTTTTTCAGAGCCTTTGAAGATTTATTACTGATACCCTTCAAGAAAGTAATTGAGAACACCTATAATACAGGCGAGATCCCAGATTCTTGGAAAGAAGCTCTGATTACGCTCATTCATAAAGAAGGGACTGATGCATCGGAAATTAAAAATTATAGACCAATTTCACTCTTGAATAGCGACTATAAGATCTTTGCAGCAATATTAGCAAACAGATTAAAGAAAGTAATAGCTGGCTTAATTCATGAAGACCAAACGGGCTTTGTTCCAGGACGATTAATGAACCAGAATGTGAGGCTACTTTTAAATGCGATTGAATATTACAGGGATCACCCTGATAAAGAATTTGCAGGTATCCTAGTGGATGCGGAAAAGGCGTTTGACAATGTTAACTGGAACTTTATTAAAGTTACATTGGCGGCGATTGGTTGTGGTGAAAGATATCGCAGAATGGTCGAAGCGGTTTACTCGAAACAGGCAGCGAAAGTGAGCTTCAATGGAGTGATGTCCGACTCAATAGAAATAGAACAAGGTACTAGGCAGGGATGCCCGTTATCTCCCTTGCTCTTCAATTTGACGTTAGAACCGTTAATAAAGAAGATTAGAGAAGATCCCCAAATTCAAGGAACTAGAATAAACAACGTAGAATTCAAGACGTTGGCGTTTGCGGACGATTTAGTATTTACATTGGAACAACCCATTTCTTCGATAGTTTTTTTGAAACAAAAATTGAGAGAATTTGGAGAAATATCTGGTTTTAAACTGAATGTTTCCAAGACTAAAATTTTAGCGAAAAATATGGTGAAAGCCCAAATTGAATCTTTAGAACAACTTTCAGGATTTAAGCATGAAAAAAAGATAAAATATCTTGGAATTCATTTGACAAGTGACTCAAAGACTTTGTATAGAGATAATTATGAAAAAATATTGAAAGAAATCTGCAATGATTTAACTAACTGGAAAGACCTTCAAATATCGCTTTTAGGCAGAATCGCTACAATAAAAATGAACATTCTTCCAAGAATTTTATTTCTTTTCCAAACAATCCCAATTATTTTACCCAAATTATTTTTCCAGCAACTTAATTCTATGACTAAGACGTTTATTTGGCAAGGCAAGAAGGCCAGAATAAAATTGAAAGTTCTACAAGACAGTAAACTAAGAGGCGGTCTTGCCCTTCCGGATTGGAACTTGTACTATAAGGCTAGTTGTATTGCCTGGTTAAGAGACTGGTGTAAGCTAGACAATAAAAGATTATTGACCATCGAGGGCGCGGGTCTGGGGGAAGGTTGGCATAGTTACATGTGGTATCACACGCCTATAAAGACCGGCCGTTTCCTCAGACATGAAATAAGAAGATCCTTGTATAAGACTTGGGAAGAAATCAAAGTACATTACACTTATACTCCAAAGTGGCTATCCCCGATAGAAGCCTTGACCCATCCTAATTTGTATAATTGGGATAACCCACAAGATTACGCCTATCTGTTGAATAATCAGAATGAGTTGATTGAGGAAGAGCTCTCTAAGCTAAACTGGTGGTTACAGTGTCAACTGAAATCAAGATTTCAGAAGGATAAGGAAAAGGGTTTTTCGAATAAGCCAATTGAATTAGATCTTATTCTAGAGACTAAAAAGAAGATAATCTCTAAGGTGTATGATTGGTTACTCCAAGTTAAGATGCAAGACGAAGTTGTAAAAGAAGCATGGATCCGTTGGCTGAAGGACTTTGGATACAATATAGCCCTAGATGAATGGGAAAAACTATGGAAACAGAACTTAAAATTAATAAAACCAGCAGATCTCAAAGAAAATTTATATAAAATGGTATATAGATGGTACCTTACACCAGACAGACTGGCTAAAATCTATCCCACATATTCAGACAAATGTTGGAAGTGCCGAGAAGCTAAAGGGTCGTTGTTTCACATTTGGTGGCAATGTAAAGATGCCAGAAAATACTGGACCCAAGTTAATATATGGATTCAAAAAATCTTGAAAATACATATTAATCATGTGCCAGAGTTGTATCTCCTGAACATTTGTAGACAAAACTTTCCTATGATAAAACTGAAACTGTTACTGTACATACTTACTATCGCCAGAATACTTTATGCCAAGTATTGGAAGATCGACAGAATCCCTAATAGAGATGAATTTATTAACAAGCTGTTGGATGCCGCAGAATCTGATCTAATGTCCACAAGATTAAGAGATGGTAATGTTCAAAAATGTCAGGAGGAATGGGACCCTATATATAAATGGGTTAAAAGTAAAGGTTTTGGCATGGAGTAACAATATTTTTTCTTTGTCTTTCAAAGCCTCTCCATCTCCTAGTGTGTCTGAGTGGGTAGTTGTATAGTTGTTAGATTTATTATTGTGTTATTGTGTTTATTGTGTTTTGAATGTACTGCGCATTGAAGTGGTATGAATGCTCTGTGTTTTTCAATGTATTGCGCATTGATGTGTTCTTGAATGTTTTGTGTTTGTATTTTTGACCGTGTTGGTGGTATTTGTGTTTGTTTTATTTTTATTTTTTTGTGTGTTAATTTGTTTTTATTCTTTGTGTGTAAACTTTTTTTTCTCTCTCAATAAAAATCCTTTAAAATTTAAAAAAAAGAAAAAAAACATTGTGAGTGGAGCCACTCTAGATCTGGAAGTGACTAAACTCACACCCACATTTGCCTTCTCGGAGAGATTCCCGAGGTAGACGAGAGTACTGAAAGCTTTTTCATTGGCCTCATAAAGTATCCATTCCAGTATTCGTTCCAGCATAAAGTATCCGTTCCAGCAGCCCATCTCAATACCCAGAAAATACCATCTTGGGATGTTCAGCATATGCAACTGCCGCAGCTCCGGACACTGCTTATTCCACCCTTGGGCCACACCATTTGGCAATCCTTCATATGCCACGTGAGCCTTTTTCCGTGCAATTCTTGAAACAGCCATTTCATTTGAATAATGAAAAAGAGCCCCGGGGTGCAGAGTGAGGTCAGTAAAATGAGCACCCAGCTTGCTGGGGGGAAAGTGTAGACTACTGGGGAGGGCAGTGGCAAACCACCCCATAACAAAAAGTCTGCCAAAAAAACATCATGATGTGACATCACCCCATGGGTTGGTAATGACTCGGTGCTTGCACAGGGGACTACCTTTACCTTTTTACAAATGCAGCAGAATGCTGTTAGACATAGTGACCGATTTTGCACTAGGGCTTGTTCCGGGTAAGAAGCTCTTTTGCCTCCAGGGCTTCTCTCTGTTTTCACATGTTTTCTGCCCCAGAGCTGTGAGTTGGCCCACCACTTTTCCACAGCAAGCAGAAACCACTTGTTAGACGACCTTACAATGGCCCCTCCTGTCAGACCCAGAAGTAAGGAAAAGACAAGTATAGTTCAAGATCTTTATTCCAGCATCATAAGCAGATACAGGCGTTGTCAGAACTGGCTCTCCCATCAGTTCCTTGCTCTTATAAACCTTTGCCCTGACTGTTACAATTCAAGCCAAGCACGGCAAGCTAAGCGAGGATTTTTGCACGAGTTGACTATTATTCTATCATCACCCCAGGGGCTCTTATCACCCCTCAGTTACATCTCTCCAGCTCCCTTGACCTTGGTTGCATAGTAACTAACCTGGTTCCCAGACATGCCATCCTCCCTCCAGATAAGCAGCAAAATGCTTCAAAGCCAGCATAGCAAAGCACAAGCGTTAGCATTGTATGTCATGGGTACTGGGGACCCTGCAGAAGAAGCTGAGCCTGCAGAAGAAACTGTGCCCCTGCCACCTGCACCAGTGCCCCTGCCTCCTGCTGGAGAAGATCCAAGCCCCCCTGCCTCACCCTCTCGGGTGGCTGGTGTGCGTGACCGCCTTCGTCAGGACCTCAGGGATCGGAGGAGGGCGGCACGCTCACGAGCAAGACGCTCCCTGAGCCCTGAGTTTTGAAAGGATTCTGGCCCTTCTAGGAGTGAGGATGCTTGAGTCTCAGCAGGATCCTGGCTGCCTCTCTGAGCCAGCAATTAGCCCAAATGGGCAACAGACAGCAGAGGGCTATATAGCTGTGGGCTTTGGGAGGAGGCTTTGTGGAAGCAACTAGTCACTTACCTGACATTCTAGCATCCACTCCGGCTTTTGACTTTGGCTTCTGGACCCCCTGACTTCGGCTTTGACTTCTGGACCCCCTGACTTTGGCTTCTGAACCTCTGACCTGCGATACCTGGACTGTGATTCGGTTTTGGCGCCTTGGACCCTCTTTGCTCACCAGCTACAGACCTTGGACTGCCCCTGGACGTCACCTGACCCGGCCCCAGCCCGTGACATTGTATAACTGTTCAGATATATATGGCAAGAGGAACAAAGATGGTGACTTTTGACACCTCCGGTGGGACCTTTAAGGCTAACAAAAGTTTATTCAAAGGATCAGTTTTCATGTGCAGGCACATTTCCTCATAAGTTTCCAGAAGGTTCACACTGTTTTCAGACTGTGAATTCTACTATAGCAATTTGAGGATTCCAACAATGGTGATAACAATGGGGTGTGCTAAAGGTTACAATGGTGTCTTCTACCAGGGCCAGTGTCAGCATACCTTGAAGTGGTGTCAGGACCCCGACCCAAGGAACAACTCAGGTTGCAGTTCATCAGTGTATTCCAGGTATCTTGGTTGGTAGAAACTGCTTCGATAATAAGTTCCTCAGCTAAGCATGCAGAAGGCAAGATGAGCTCAGCAGGAATGCATTCAAGCCAAATGATACTGCTACAGCAAAACCATGGCAAGTTGCAGCCAACGTATGGTGACCCCAGCAAAGGCAAGCAAGAAGCAGAGGTGGTTTGCCATTGCCGTCCTCTGCAAAGTCTTCCTTGGTGGCCTCCTATCTAAATACAGGCTCTCAGGGCTGGCCCTGCCAATAGGCAAACTAGGTGATTTCCTAGGGTGCTGGCCTTCTGGGGCTACCGAATTGGGCACCCTCTCTTGTAACTCGGTGATGTTATCAATTCAGGGGGAGGAGCACCAGAAGTTCGCCTTGCCTAGGGTGCTGGACAGTCTAGGGCCAGCCTTGAAGACTCTGCTTAGCTTCTGAGATCTGCTGAAATCAGGCTATACTTTCTGCCTTTCCTCCCATTTGAGCTGTAGAAGAAGAAGAAGAAGATATTGGATTTATATCCCGCCCTCCACTCCGAAGAGTCTCAGAGCGGCTCACAATCTCCTTTACCTTCCTCCCCCACAACAGACACCCTGTGAGGTAGATGAAGATATTGGATTTATATCCCGCCCTCCACTCCGAAGAGTCTCAGAGCGGCTCACAATCTCCTTTCCCTTCCTCCCCCACAACAGACACCCTGTGAGGTAGATGAAGATATTGGATTTATATCCCGCCCTCCACTTCGAAGAGTCTCAGAGCGGCTCACAATCTCCTTTACCTCCCCCCCACAACAGAAGATATTGTATTTATATCCCGCCCTACACTCCGAAGAGTCTCTGAGCGGCTCACAATCTCCTTTTCCTTCCTCCCCCACAACAGACACCCTGTGAGGTGGGTGGGGCTGGAGAGGGCTCTCACAGCAACTGCCCTTTCAAGGACAACCTCTGCCAGAGCTACGGCTGACCCAAGGCCATGCTAGCAGGTGCAAGTGGAGGAGTGGGGAATCAAACCTGGTTCTCCCAGATAAGAGTTCGCACACTTAACCACTACATCAAACTGGCTCTCCAAACCACTACACCAAACTGGCTGTAGCTTTGCCCCCCACAAAATACCCACAGTACTGCATTTCTAGTCAGTAGGAATCCTTGGCCTGGCTTTAACAGTTCAATGCGACTCCATGTGTATTAATGTACACAAAGTACTACTGGCTGGAATGTGGGGGAAAAAAAAGAACTTTTAGCTGGACAAAGACCAGTGTTCCTGGAGTCCCATAGAATTGTTTACTCCAGCCCCATCAAAAGCAGAGAAATTTGGGGAGCAGAGACTGGCAAAATGGTGGAACACGCTACTGTGACATCACTTCCACCCAGGAGCCCAGAAATGGTGTCATTGTGTCAAACAATGCTCTAGGATTCACTGATCTCTATGGTAAAACTAAGCCGAGTTAGTGTGAGCTAGCTCACCATTTTTTAGCCTCCAGCTCGCACGTTTTTGTCTCAGCTCAGGGAAAATGGCCCCCGAGCAGACTAATCGGTGCAGCAGCTCACAGCTTTAATGCCGGTAGCTCACAAAGTAGAATTTTTGCTCACAAGGCCCCACAGTTTAGAGGGAACATCGATCAAGACAGAATTTCAGAACTGATTGAGCCAACAAGAAAGGGCGAGGGGTTAAAATGGCACTCATTTTCTGACACAGGAGAAGGGCCAGAGCATTGAGGCTAAAAGGAAATTTGCACTCTGTCCAACATAAATCAGGATTTGTTAAAACGGCATGTCTAAGGAGGGTGAGATTTACCGCCACGGCACATCTTAAAAGCTGTCACTGAGAAAGCTTTATTTTTTTTAAAAAAAATGAGGTTTAGAAAAACCAACACAAATAATAGAATTCTGGGCGATTTGAGGGTTGCTTCTTTTGAAAACACCACCCAAATTTTGGTTCCTTTTTAACGGTTCTTTGAAAATTCCTTCATCGTGTTTCATATTTGATAGCAGGGCTGACCGTCCCCTCGTTGCCATGGCAGGGGGGTGTTCCAGCGGTGGGTGGGACATTGCGTGCAATATCCCCAATGTGATGACATCATCTGGAAGTGACACCAGCACATCAGTGACATCATGCACATGGCACTCTGGTTTGGGGGCAAAACTCTACGAATTTTTGCCTTTGAAAACGTAGCGTTTTGCCCAAACACCACAGCATCACTGGGCAACATTCCCAGTGCAATGACATCACCAGGAAGTGATGTCATCACGTTGGGGAAGTGACATCATCATGTCCCTCTTTGGGGGAGGAGTGTGTCTCCCCATGGCCATTTTCCACTTGTGAGTCTGCATTCCACATCCCACCAACCAATGAGCATTTCAATAAGAGACCTTGAGAGTGTTAGCAATTAAAAACAATAGGGCTAGTTTATCATGTGAAATAGAAAATGGGTTACAGTTAATACCGCCTGTTAACAAGCAAAGATAACAATACCAGGGTAATAACATCAGTCATGCAAATGTCAACCAGAAACCAACCACCATTAAATGGAACCCTGCCCAGTGCTGAATTAAACCCTGTGGAGGCCCCTAAGCAGTTGAAATCTTGGTTGGGGTGGGGGCCTTGCAAATTATCTCAGAGTCTGAGCACCCGCCTCACTGCCCCTGTTCTAGCCTGCAGGCCCCTCTTAAAAACCCCTTTTCCTAAACTGCAGGGGCAGAGAGAAGCAAACTCACCGACGACGCCAGCAGCAACCGCACCAGGCAAATCCAGCAAAGAGCAGCACAGTTTCTGGCTGTGCGCACAGGCTGGGAGGGCTGCAAGCAGGGAGGAAACAGTGGGGAGCCAGTCTGGGGTCCCTAAAGGCGTGGGGGCCCATAGGCCAGTGTCTACTTGGCCTAATTGTTAATCCAGCTCTGACCCTATCAGGGACTTGTTCCTGACACAGGGGTTATGAGAACAATGTGATGTGTAGTTAGGTCCTACTAGTTGTTACATGAACTCCACATGGTTGCCTGCAGGGCCTCTTAGGTGGGCATGCTTGTGAAACTCCCATACGTCTTCCCAGATATTATGTTTAAATGTCTTAATCTTGTGTCCAAAATAATTCCACTCCCTAGCAAACTTTTGATCCTTAAACTTTATTCAGATCAGACCTGACATTGGCCATACACTTTCTCCCAAGAAAAAGTACAAAGCATCGGCTTTCGTCAAGATGTGCTGAAACCTTCCTGTGCTATGAGATGGCAGTGAGTGGTGGAATCCTTTATATCATAAAAGCCCTTTCGGGGTGGTAAGATGGAGCACTCTGATTGGCTGGGACTGTGCTGCAGCAACCTTTCATAATTTTCCAGCGCTGCTCACGGTTTGTCTCTATATAATTCCAAAAAGAGTTCTGAAATCACCAGATCTTGATGCTTTGGCAGAAGAATGAAGGGGTGTCACAGAACATATTTCTAAACAACGATACCTCTAATTGGAATGGAACCAACAAAACACATCTTTGGATCTCTGTAACGAGGTAATCAATCTATCGATATATCACAACTGATCTTTCCCGGAGAGCTTTCTCCAGGATTTATGGTGGGTGGAAACAGGTATAATTTAAATGATTACAAGTATAAATCAAAATGATAATCGTGTTTTGGGTTTCTTGGATCAAGCTGTGAATTTTAAAATGGCAAGAAAAAAACATTCTGAAAAAGAAATCCAAGTTAAATAAGATGTGTGTAAACAAATTGCCAATTAAATGGGAAAGGCTTGAGTGTCAAATAAGGTAGCCAGCTCTGGATTGGGAAAAACCCAATACTGGAAATTTTACGGGGTGGGGCCCAAGGAGACTAGGGTTTAGGGAAGGGAGGGACTTCAATGGAGTAAAGTGCCATAGAATCCACTTCCCAAACCTACCATTTTCTCCACTTTAACGAATCCCTGTCAACTGGAAATCAATTGCAATCTCAGGCAGGAGTGGAATTCTAGCAGGAGCTCCTTTGCATATTAGGCCACACGGCCGATGTAGCCAATCCTCCAAGAGCTTACAAGGCTCTTTTTTGTAAGCTCTTGGAGGTTTGGCTACATCAGGGGGGTGTGGCCTAATATGCAAAGGAGCTCCTGCTAGAATTCCACCCCTGACTCCAGAGATCTCCAGCCACTATCAGGCGATCCCAGTGTTAAAAGGAAATATTTGTTGGTGAATTATATTGAGTGATTGCCAGAGATATTGAAATCTGGGTGGTGAATACCAGGACTTTTTTGTAGCAGGAACTCCTTTGCATATTAGGCTACACCCCACCCCCCCCTGATGTAACCAATCCTCCAGGAGCTTACAGTAGGCCCTGTAAGAAGAGCTCTGTAAGCTCTAGAAGGGTATTCACCAGGGCCTTTTTTTGTAGGAGGAACTCCTTTACGTATTAGGCCACACACCCCTGATATAGCCAATCCTCCTGGAGCTTACAGAGCTCTTCCTACAGGGCCTCCTGTAAGCTCCAGGAGGATTGGCTATATCAGGGGTGTGTGGCCTAATACGTAAAGGAGTTCCTGCTACAAAAAAAGGCCCTGGTGAATACCCTTCTAATCCATGTTGGATTGCCCCAGAATTGGTTATGGAAATGGAAAGGTGCTAGTCAAACCCATGGTTCTGTGGCAAAGCTTTTCGGGAACCAAGCATGATGGATACAGCTGGGCGCCTACAGCCATTCCTTTCAACGGGAGGCTTGTGTACTTCTCACCCCCGTATATGACCCTGACCTGGATAGACCAGGATAGCCCTACTCTGTCAGATCTCAAAAACTAAGCAGGGTTGGCTGTGACTGTGGAAGAGCGACCTCCAAGGACTACCGGGGTCATGGTGCAGAGGCAGGCAATGGCAAGCCACCTTTGAAGTGTCCCTTGCCTAAAAAAGAAGAAGAGTCTAGCTCGCCACCTAGTGGTGAATAATGGTAAAAAGAACTAGAACTTCCGGCTGCCAGACAATCTTAAGATTCCCCAGTTATTCTACACAAAGTGCCATATGATAATCAGGGCTTTTGTTGGTAGAAAAAGCCCAACAGGAACACATTTGCATATTGGACCACACCCCTGACACTAAGCCCGCCGGAACTTTGTTCCTGTGCGTTCCTGCTCAAAAAAAAATTATTAATTTTTAATTAATCGTTACTTAATTATTACCCTCCAGGGTTCATTCTGTAGCGGGAGCTCCTTTGCATATTAGGCCACCCACCTCTGATGTAGCCAATCCTCCAAGAGCTTACAGGAGGCCCTGTACGAAGAGCCTTGTAAACGCTTGGAAGATTGACTACATCAGGGGTGGGTGGCCTAATATGCAAATGCGCTCTTGCTACAAAATGAGCCCTGAGTACCCCATTTATGCTGCTAACCCTCTTCTAAGGATGTCGCTGAACGTCACAGTATGAAGATGGAGCTGTGCCCAAATAAGGATGGATCATGAGGAACCACTCTGATGTCAGAAAGTTCTTCTGGGCTAAACTTTGAGACGAACTTCCTGATAGAGGGTTCTTCTGTGGGACAAGCTTCCTCGGGAGGTGGTGGGCTCTCCTTTTTTGGAGGTTTGTTCAGCAGAATCTAGATGGCCATCTGACAACAATGCAGATTCTGTGAATTGAGGCAGATCATGAGAAGGGAAATCAGGAAGGGTTGAGTTGGTGCTTGGTTCTAGTGGCCCTTCCTTATATGCCCATGGAAATGTCAATTGCCACCTGGAGGTCAAGAAGGAATTTTCCTTGGGGAGGGACGGTGGATCAGTGGTAGAGCATCTGTTTGGGAAGCAGAAGGTCCCAGGTTCAATACCTGGCATCTCCCCAAAAGGGTCCAGGCAAATAGGTGTGAAAAACCTCAGCTTGAGACCCTGGAGAGCCACTGCCAGTCTGAGTAGACAATACTGACTTTGATGGACCAAGGGTCTGATTCAGTATAAGGCAGCTTCATATGTCCATATGTCCTTCAGCCCAGATTGGCTAGGTATCCTGTAATTTTTTCCCACCTCCCCGGGCATAGAGCAAGGGTCACTGGTGTGTGTGGAGGGGTAGTTTTTAATTTCCTGAATTGTGCAGGGGTTGGAATCGATGTGCCTTAAGGTACCTTCCCGCTCTATGTTTTTATGTTTCCATTACCCTAGTCATTGAAGTTTTCAAGGGGTTGTTTTTTCCTAACGTTATGTGGCTACGTTACTAGCTGTTTTCTTCTTTTTGTAAAAAGAAAGCATAACAGCACATAGAAAGAATGATAAAGCATAAAGCTGCGGGAAATTTTGTATATTTGTTACAAAACATCTCACGGCCTTGGAGATCCTAGTTGTCTCTAAGTGGCGTGCTTCTGGTATTTCTTCAATTAAAGGCAGGATGAGAAAAGATTGGGAAATTGTAGAAATGTGTCAAGTGATTGAATTGATGCAGGTAAGAGAAGACGGAGGGGGGGGGTTGTATCATGCTGAGTGCCCTGTGGTATAATTTCCATTTAAATGAGTTTAGATGTTTCGCAGTAAAACACTTCACAATTCTCCCACCACCAACATAGAAGCCATTTTGTGGGGGTGCGCACAATCCTTTCTCAAAATTCCAGATATCCCCACAGGCTCATGACTTACTTTGTTGGATGTCTCTAGACCTACTCTAGACTTACTGTGTTGGGTGACTCTCCTTGTCCCACAGGAGAGATTTCACACTAGACCTTTAATCAGGCCTCAGATTCAGTGGGAGCTCACAGGAGCACAGCTCCTGAACCTTCCTGAGAGTTTCATCTCCTCCTTCTGAGAGTTCCACCTCCTTGTCCATTGAATAGTATGTGCAGCTGCATAACAATCCCTGGATGAGCTCCACCACCTATTTTTTCTACAAAACCACCCCTGCCTTTAATCCTGGTTTAGCCCTGTCTCCAAACTGACATTCTACACTAGAATCATAGAATCAGATAAACCAACTTTATGATTCTATGATTTTAGTACAGTTTAGGAACAGGGCTAAACCAGGATTAAAGGTCTAGTGTGAAATCGGTTCCACCAGTTTGGTGTAGTAGTTAAGTGCGCACTCTTATTTGGGAAAACCGGGTTTGATTCCCCATTCCTCCACTTGCAGCTGCTGAAATGGCTTGGGTTAGCCATAGCTCTCGCAGAGCTGTCCTTGAAAGGGCAGCTTCTGGGAGAGCTCTCTCAGCCCCACCCACCTCATAGGATATCTGTTCTGGGGGAGGAAGATAAAGGAGATTGTGAGCTGCTCTGAGACTCTAAGATTCAGAGTGGAGGATGGTGTCAAGCATGCGGGTTCAATGACAAGTCAAAGTTGATACAAAGACTACGTTTATTGATAGACTGATACTTTGGCCGAAGCCGTACCTTGAGAAGAATGAAACTGATACAATGATACAGAACTATTAAGGCTTACTTCAAAGGGATTCCAAAGGTGGGGGGGACGCGGGAGAGCGTTCACACATAGAGTATCAAAACTACATACATTCCCAGGGCATTATCAGACATTCGTCCTTGCTATGCCCAGATGGCTCAACCTCCCAGAGGAAAATTCATGGGAAGGTGCTAATCACTTTGTTCCCTTCATACTACTTCTAATTTACCAGCCATAAAGCAGGATGAAAGCCGGGAAGGAATAATAAACTAACAACATTTAGTTCTCAGAGACATTTCCCAGACCTGCCTCTGGCAAGGCCCTAAAACCATTAGTTATTGATCAGAATTAGCCATGCTTGATAGATGGGATAGAAATCCAATATCTTCATCATCATCATCTTCTTCTTCTTCTATCAGTTAGGTAGAGTTGACCAACGTGGTGCTCATGGTCACCATGGTTTCCTTTCCTGCTGCCCACCGAGTGTTTTTTGTAAGTGGGTGGACCCAGGTGGGGCTTATGCCCAGCAGGGATTCTGATTGGCCATGGAAGGTCTGTTTGGCTGCCCAGATTTTAAACAAGTTTCTTTGTCAGCAGCTCCCACCGAGGCACAAGGATCTTCACTGTGTGACTGATGTTGTTAAACTGTGTGTATGCAGGGAAATATTTGAAACCAATATGTTATTTTAAAGGGGCATCCTGCTAAACAGGGATTCTGAAATGTTGAAGAGTTACTGTTAGATTGATGCATAACCTCAGTTCCTGAGATTTTGTGGCTGGGTCTGCCCCCGGTGGCAGCCATTTTGTGGGTGGCTCCACCTCTTGTGGGGGCCATTTTGGGTGTTAGAACTCCAAAGGTGCCTGCCGCTCTTGGAGGACTGGCTACATCAGGGGTGTGTGGCCTAATATGCAAAGGAGCCCCTGCTAGAATTCTATCTCTGGACCCTACACTAAGAGCCATGTAAGCTCTTTGAGGATTGGCTCCATCAGAGGGGTGTGGCCTAATATGCAAAGGAGCCCCTGCTAGAATTCTATCTCTGGGCCCTGTACTAAGAGCCCTGTAAGCTCTTGGGGGATTGGCTCCATCAGGGGGTGTGGCCTAATATGCAAAGGAGCCCCTGCTAGAATTCTGTCTCTGGGCCCTGCACTAAGAGCCCTGTAAGCTCTTGGAGGATTGGCTCCATCAGGGGTGTGTGGCCTAATATGCAAAGGAGCCTCTGGTAGAATTCTATCTCTGGACCCTGCACTAAGAGCCCTGTAAGCTCCAGGAGGACTGGCTACATCAGGGGGGTGTGGCCTAATATGCAAAGGAGCTCTTGCTACAAAATGAGCCCTTGATTACCCCATTTATGTTGCCAGCCATCTTCCAAGGACTTGGCTAGAAATCAATGTTCCCTCTACAGAGTCTTGTGAGCAAAAATTGTACTTTGTGAACTACTGGCATTAGAGTTGTGAGCTGCTGCCTAAATTATTGTGCTCTGGGGTCATCCTTCCTGAGCGAAGACACAAATGTGTGAGCTGGAGGCTAAAAAAACCTGAGCTAGCTCACACTAACTCAGCTTAGAGGGAACACTGATGGGAACCCCTGGATTAGAGTTCCTGAACTAGCAATTTTAGAGAGGAAACCCTAGTTGACTTTCCGGTATATCAAAAGACCGTTGCAGCATCTTATACCCAGCAGCTCCACTTAAAACCAGTGAGCATGCTGCTGCAAAGAATGTAAGTGGAGATGCCAGCTCTGGATTGGGAAACACCTGGAGATTATGGGGTGGAACCTGAGAACAGCAAGGTTTGGGCAGGGGAGAGACTTCACTGAGTACAATGCCATAGAGTCCACCTTCCAAAGCCGCCATACTCTCCACGTGAACTGACCTCTGTTACCTGGATATCAGTTGTAATCCAAGGAGATCTCCAGCTACCACCTGGAGGTTAAGCAACCACACGTGTCGCATGGATTGGAGAAACAGGGAGGAAAGCTCTGTGTGAACAACGCCTCACACTGGATAAGGAAACAGTGTGTAAAACTATTCTTGCTGGAAGCGTTTGCCCTAATTGGTAGAAACTTGGATAAAGCAGCCAGTGAAACAGGCAGTGAAAAAAAGAAACAGGCTCCGATGTTAGTGCAAAATCTCAATAGCAATCACCAGATAATAATTTCTTAACACATATAATGTATATACATCTCTGTTTATCAATCATTAATGCCCAATGCATATAATTCAAAAACCAGAATTCCAAAATTCAAAATACAGTGTTCATAACTGGGAACAGAGTCTTTTCCACTCCCCCAACCAGTCTGTTGTATGATTTCCAAGAGGCAAAGCCCTTTCAGTCTCACAACTTATAGCCACCTTCAGTCTATCAACTTTTCAGTCTATCAACTTATACCCACAACTTATATCCAACTTATATCAGGTGGAGAATTCAGTTTCCAGTGAAGCTTGTCACTGAGAGAGTAAGGGACCGTATGCCCAGGGTTCCTCACGGTTTCGCATAGGCGGCCCTTCGTCAGCCTTTTCTCTCATGAATTTTATCTCCTGGAGCCACAGCTCATATGCTTAAATACATGGATCAACTTCCTGTTACTTCCCGGGAGCATTATATGGGCTAAGAAATTATTATCCAGTCAAACAGGCAGGGATTTTTTTGTATCAGGAACTGCTTTGCATATTAGGCCACACACCCCTGATGTAGCCAATCCTCCAAGAGCTTACAGTAGGCCCTGTATTAAGAGCCCTGTAAGCTCTTGGAGGATTGGCTACATCAGGGGTGTGTGGCCTACTATGCAAAGCAGTTCCTGCTACAAAAAAAAAAAGCCCTGGAAACGGGGCTTGCATATCAATTCCCCCTGTTGCTGCAATTTGTGTTCTAAGTGGGTTGAAGACTTTGATATTTGAAACCGCAGCACAAAGAATGGAAGAAATCCTCTCTGTAAAAGTGTGGACTGTGGTCAGATATGGGTCATTCGGGTTGTCTGTTCTTTGTTGCAAATGCAGCCGTTGGTGTGGGTATTAATAAGAGACCTGGTTTTGAACTTTTATGAACCACTTGGAGGTGGGCAACCCCAGATGTACAGGCACGGTGCAAAGAAAGGGCGTTGGCCATGATCTTGTGCGCACCTGCACTAAGCGGTAAGTCCTGTTGAGTGCTGTGGGACCTCTAATCAGAGATGTTCAGGAGGACTTGATTATCCGTATAACCTGCCTCAGCTGTTGCCAGGCAGGATGGCTTCCTTCAGGCAGAAGGTACTCCTAATTATATCAGCAAAGGAGCCAAACACTTCCTCATCAACCATCTGGCACATTCTGTCTGAGGAAGAGAGGGAGAGGGATAAAAAGCAAGGATTAGGGAACTGAACTGGAGGAGAATGTCTCCACGGATGCCCAAATATCCCTAAACCGAGATTCCAGGAATGCATCTTTGCAGATTTCCTCTGCATCTTTCAGGTTACCTTCCTGGTAGCCTTCCCTTTTAATGTTCTGAAGCCTGGAGGTCTCTAGTTTGGAAGCAGAAGGAAGAGATCGTAAATATGTCCAACTAACTGGAATGCCAGGAAGAAAGACATGCTTTCGTACACCAAGCTCCGTTTCAAAGCAAATGGTTTCCCGCCAGGGTGCCTGAAGGGAGGGGACATTCCAGATAGCTCAACAAGGCTGAGCATCTGCCTCTCCTATTTCTTTCATTTAAACCTTGGTGTGACCAAAGGCTCGAGACAAAGGGCAAAAACCAAAGGGAGCATGGTCCTTAGCCTGTGACCCTGTGTGAACCATTCTGCTAGAACTGGACTCAGCCCAGGATGGGGTTGCCAAGTCTGAATTAGGATACACCCGGAGGTTTGGGGGCTGAAGCCCAGGGAGGGAAAGATTGGGGAGGGGAGGGAGCATGGTACAAGGCCATAGAGTCCATCCTCCAAAGCAGGCATTTCCTCCAGGGGAACTGATCTCTGTTGCCGGGACATCAGTTTTAATTCTAGGAGATCACCAGGCCCCACAGGGAGGTTGGTAATCCTAGTCCAGGATGACTTTGTGCACCAGCTGGAAGAGCCTTATTTGTATAACTGTAGTTAAATTGACTAAGAGGCCCGTGGCGCAGAGTGGTAAAGCTGCAGTACTGCAGTCCTAAGCTCTGCTCACGACCTGAGTTCGATCCCCGGCGGAAACTGGGTTTTCAGATAGCCAGCTCAAGCTTGACTCAGCCTTCCATCCTTCCGAGGTCAGTAAAATGAGTCTCTAGCTTGCTGGGAGGGGGGGGAGTGTAGAGGACTGGGGAAGGCAATGGCAAACCACCCCGTAAAAATTCTGCTGTGAAAATGTTGTGAAAGCAACGTCACCTTGGAGTTGGAAACGACTGATGCTTGCACAGGGGACTACAGTTACCTTTTTAAAAAAAAGTTAAATTGAGTACCTAGCTTGCTGGGGGAAAGTGTAGATAACTGGGGAAGGCAATGGCAAACCACGCCGTAAAAAACCCTGCAGTGAAAATGTGATGCGACTGGTGCTTGCACACGGGACAACCTGTACCTACCTATCTTTAGTTAAATTGTAAGGGTTTGTGTTTTGTAAATAAGCCACTTTGAGTCCCCAGTGTGGGAAGCAAGCAGACTATAGAAGTTTAAACACATAAACAAACCGCCATAAATAGGGATGGGCAAGAATCGGAAAAAAGCAGTTCAGTTCAGTCTGTGTTTTGTGGTGTGCCCGGTATGAACCATCATGAACTTTTAGCTGCCAAATGAATTGGTTCAGTCTGTGACATGGTAGGATGACCCCCACCCGTGTGCTAGAAAAACCAATCTCACCGGGGATCTCCGGCTGACTCTCCTCTACCTGCCTTCCAAGTTTGGTGAAGATTGGATTTACAGGGTCTGAGTTACAGCTCCTCCAACAAGGTGCCCCTAGGAAAGTGCTTCCGGGAGAAATGTCAGGCACGGGATCAGGAGGTTCGGATGTGTATAGAATGGATCCTGGACAAACCAGAGACATTGAACTCACAGGGGACCTCTCTGGATGCTCCTCTCTGTGCCCTCCATGATCCGCCCCTCCCCCCACATTGCTTTGAAGTTTAGTAAACATTTAGATTCAGCAAAGATAGTCTGTCATGAACCACCACAAACAGCTCAGAAGTTCATGGAAAGTTCGTGCTGGTTGACCTATAAGAACATAAGAGAAGCCATGTTGGATCAGGCCAATGGCTCATCCAGTCCAACACTCCATGCCACACATTGGCCAAAAAACCCCCAGATGCCATCAGGAGGTCCATCAGTGGGGCCAGGACCTATCAGGAACTTCAGTTCACAAGCCACGAACCAACCAAAATTGGTCATGAACTAAAGCCGGTTTGTGCCCGTCTCTAGGCTTAAGTTCACAAAGGGAAGCTTTCTTTCACCATCACAGCTTGCTAACTGGTTTGGGATATCCCTGGAAATTCAGGAGCGGAACCTGTGGCAGGCAGGCTCTGGGGAGGGGTGGGGGGGCTTCAGAGGGGTATAATGGCATAGAGTCCATTCTCCGAACCAGCCATTTTTTTTTTTTCTCGAGAAAGAGATCTCTCTAGTCTGAAGATCAGTCGTCATTCTACAATGTCCCCCTGGCCCACCTGGAAGTCAACAGCTCTATCTTCCTGGGGGGGGGGGGGGGCGATCCGCTGCCTCCGCCTCTGATCCCGGCGCTTCCCCCACGCCTGCCTGCCTGGCTCCAGCTCTGACGCTTACAGCAAGGGCCAGGATCGCTCCCTCTGCCCTCCGATCCCGGCGCTTGCTGTAAGCATCAGAGCTGAAGCCAGGCAGGCAGGCACGGAGGAAGCACGCTGCCCCCTCTACAGCCGGCGCCCGCAAAGCCCTGGGTTTGTGGAGGGGGCGGGTGCTTCCTCCATGCCTGCCTGCCTGGCTTCAGCTCTGATGCTTACAGCAAGCGCCGGGATTGGAGGGCAGAGGGAGCGATCCTGGCGCTTGCTGTAAGCGTCAGAGCTGGAGCCAGGCAGGCAGGCACGGAGGAAGCACGCTGCCCCCTCCACAGCCGGCGCTCGCAAAGCCCTGGGTTTGTGGAGGGGGCGGGTGCTTCCTCCGTGCCTGCCTGCCTGGCTTCAGCTCTGATGCTTACAGCAAGCGCCGGGATCGGAGGGCAGAGGGAGCGATCCTGGCGCTTGCTGTAAGCGTCAGAGCTGGAGCCAGGCAGGCAGGCACGGAGGAAGCGCCGGGATCGGAGGCAGCGGATCGCCCCCCAGGAGAAAGGTGCGTCCTATCGTCCAGAGCGCCTTATGGTGCGAAAAATACGGTAGTTCTAAGGAAATATCTTTATGGTCAATGCTTTAACCTGATGCAGACCCATCTGCTTGAAACAAATTTAATACGCGAAACAGAACTCCTCCTACCCCTTGCAGGACTTTGGGCTAATCCCATTGTCTCTCAGAAGAACCTGCCTTTAAGACTAACAAATGTTATTGTAGCGTAAGCTTTCAAGAAACGCAGCTCTCTTCATCAGACGCACGGAGGGCGTGTAGAAACTGGCTGGAGCAATATAGCTGCTAAGAGGGGTGGGGGTGGGGAGTGGATGCCGGAAGTGAGCGCCATGAAAATGCAAAGCAATGGCAAAAGTCACGAAAAGGGTAGAGGGCCCAATCCAGGCTGAGCATGACCACTTCCTTCTATGGAGGAATCTGAATGGAATATCTGAAAGGGAAAAGCAGTGACTTGTGGTAACGAGATAACCATCCAAAGTCCCTATTCAATCCAAGACTGACTGGCTGAGAACAGAAGGGCATTCTGGGGCGGCTGGGAGGCAGCCGAAAGCTGGACAGCTCAAAAAGAGCCATCCCGGAGCCTCCACATGGTCCCCGGCCAGGCTGCCCAATCCTGTCCCTGAGGCAGCCGGGCGCCTCCACATGGGGAGGTGCCTCAGAAGTCCCTACTCTGTTTTTTTTTTTTTTTAATGGGTTGAGTGCACATGTGCCCATGTGCAGAAGTGCTCTCACTGGCCAGTAAAGAAAAAAAAGCCGGAATTGGCTCTGGGCGACTTGGCGCTTCCACACAGTCAAGTAGCCTCGGGTGTGCCCTTCCCCTTCCAAATGGAGCAGAGGTGACTGGCAGCCAGCCCAAAAATTTGTGACCACTTCCGAAGAGGATGGAGTGAGTGCAGGATGGAGACGGGAGGCAGATGTTATCGTCTGCAGGCATCTCTGAGTTGACCCAAAGTGCCAGTCTGTAAGCAGCCACTGAGTAAAATTTGGAAAGAAAGAAAGAAAGAAAGAAAGAAAGAAAGAAAGAAAGAAAGAAAGAAAGAAAGAAAGAAAGAAAGAAAGAAAGAAAGAAAGAAAGAAAGAAAGAAAGAAAGAAAGAAAGAAAGAAAGAAAGAAAGAAAGAAAGAAAGAAAGAAAGAAAGAGTCAAATACAGATAGACCTTTTAGTGAAATTATATTTGAGAGGCACTGTTTCGATTTTACAGGCACAGAATTCTGAGGCACAAGAATGAACAGCCATGCCACTCTCAATCAGTAAATCCATGAGGCTTTCTGTCTCAAAGGGAAGCAACAGTGGGTACCCTCTGAGCATATGCAGAGTGTTTTTCCTTTAGCACTGAGCAACTGCAGTGCCTGATCTCCCCCCTCGCTTAAAACGAAGGAGTGGGTTGTGTGGAGGGACGGTGCCTCTTCAGATGGATGAAACTGCCTTCTTGCGATCTGCTGCGAAACGCAATTTCTCAGTGGCTGTGGTAATTTGTTCTATTGACTCCTGTAGCTAAATGAAATTGGGCAAAGCGTCCCTAATTTATCTGTTACGGCACATTGCGCTTTAGTGGAGATCGTTGTTTCTGTACAGTATTGTCTGATATTTTGCCGGGCTTTCGGAGAGGCGGCATTCACCGTTGGAGCTGAGACGACGTTCAGCGCCTCGCAGAACCCTTGGATAGCATTGTTAGCCATCTGGGAAGAACGTTCTTTACAGAAAAGTGGGGTGGAAAACTTGCAAACAAGGACGCAACGTGCACTACTAAGAGCATCCAAGGCCTCCGCGCCTGCCTCTATAGAAAATGATCCTTGACTCCCATCTCTTTTCACCAGAAAACCTCAAGGTGAAGACGCAGTCGTCCTGCCCCTCTCCAGGCGAGTCAGTCTTCGCTCACAGCGTCACTTTCGTTTCAGCAGCTCGTTAGAAAACTTTCTCTTTCAGAAGTGCCCCCAGCCACCTTTTGGTTGTTCCAGGCACAGGCTCAGGCTGAGACTTCATGGCACCCCAGGCTGAGACTTCATGGCCGCCCCCATGCCCCACCCCACCACCCCCCTGTGACACCCCCGTCACCCCCTCTGTGGCAGATCGCGTGGGGAGGAAGCAGCAGCTGCAGCAGCTGCTTTTTCAGCGGCTTGCTGGCCCGCCCTTTCGCTGCCGCCCCAGTGCTAAAGGGCCGGAGGGCGCCGGAAGGCCGGCATAGAAGCACTGGCCTTCCCATGGCTTTTCCCGCTGATTAGCTGACCGGCGGGGGAGGAGGGGTTCCTTGAAACAGCCCTGGGAGCCGGTGCTTCGCCGCCAGTTCCCGGGCATTGAAAATTGGGTGGGTGGATGAGAGGGAGGGAGAAGTAGAAAGACGATTAGGGATTTCGGCACCTCTACCCTGCTGGCGCCCTAGGCGAATGCCGAGTTTGCCTAATGGGCAAACCGGCCCTGTCCAGGCATGTTTCCCATCTAGAATTACCAACTCCAAATTAGGAAATTCCTGGAGCTTTGGGGGGTGGAGCCCGGGGAAGGTGGGGTTTGGGAGGGACTTCAGTGGGGTTTAAGGCCACAGAGTCTACTTTCCAAAGCAGCCATTTTCTCCAGGGGAACTGGTCTCCGTCACCTGGAGATCAGCTGTTATCCCAGGAGCTCTTCAGCCACCACCTGGGTGGGGGTTTTTTGGCAGATGGGTGAAGACAGGGTTGCCATCCTCCAGGTGGGGCCTGGAGTTCTCCCAGAATAACAACTGTCCTCCAGACTGCAGAGATCATTTCCCCTGGAGAAAGTGGCCTCTTTGCAGGTAGATTTTCTAGAATCACATCCCTGTTGTACTCCTTCGCCACGTGAAAAAAAAAGTCCCCCACCGGCAGCTGCGGGGGACTTGGCAACCCTAGTAGGGAACTATACCCAATTCTCCAGGTTAGAGCCCTCCACTCCTAACCTCTGCACCAAACTGGCTCTCCAAGGAGGGTTGCTAGGCAACCTGGAAGAGGTTTGGAAGCAGGGGTATGGGGGGCATAACACTGGGCTGCTACATCATTTCCAGGGGAAAACAGGAAGTGACATAAGGTAGCTCTAGGAATCACTGGGAACTTTATGGTTTTACCATGTTGCCCTAAGTTACTTTCAGATTTTCCTGGGAAGTGACATAGTGGCACAGATAACATTGCCTTTTTCTTTTCTTTTTTTAGTTTTTTTCCTTGGTAATGAGAGGCCTGACAGCCCTACCTCCAAAAGGCTGCTTTATTGGGACAAGGACATTGAGGGATCTCAAGCATAAGAACATAAGAGAAGCCATGTTGGATCAGGCCAATGGCCCATCCAGTCCAACACTCTGTGTCACAGAAGAACATAAGAGAAGCCATGTTGGATCAGGCCAGTGGCCCATCCAGTCCAACACTCTGTGTCACATAAGGACATAAGAGAAGCCCTGTTGGATCAGGCCAATGGCCCATCCAGTCCAACACTCTGCGTCACATAAGAACATAAGAGAAGCCATGTTGGATCAGGCCAATGGCCCATCTAGTCCAACACTCTGTGTCACAGAAGAACATAAGAGAAGCCATGTTGGATCAGGCCAGTGGCCCATCCAGTCCAACACTCTGTGTCACATAAGGACATAAGAGAAGCCCTGTTGGATCAGGCCAGTGGCCCATCCAGTCCAACACTCTGTGTCACACAGTGGCAAAAAATTTTATACATACACACACACTGTGGCTAATAGCCACTGATGGACCTCTGCTCCATATTTTTATCTAAACCCCTCTTGAAGGTGGTTATGTTTGTGGCCACCACCACCTCCTGTGGCAGTGAATTCCACATGTTAATCACCCTTTGGGTGAAGAAGTACTTCCTTTTATCCGTTTTAACCTGGCTGCTCAGCAATTTCATCGAATGCCACGAGTTCTTGTATTGTGAGAAAGGGAGAAAAGGCCTTCTTTCACTCCCTGCCATAACAACCTCTTCTGGGCCCCACGCACCCCAACTTCATGCCAAGCTTCTGCAAGTCAGGGAAGGAATGCCAGCCTCCAGGTGGGACCTGGGGATCCCTTGGAATCACAGCTCACCTCCAGAATACAGAGATCAGTTCCCCAGGGGGAAATGGATGCTTTGGAGGGTGGACTCTATAGGATCATACCCTGTCTTCCCTAGACTCCATTCTTAAATCTCCATGAGTCTCTCAGTCTGGATCTGGCAACTGTCAAGCTCCTGCTTATTTCTTTCCATTATAATTTAGGTGCTTGGCAGAGGAGCCCTGTTGACCTCTGGAATTTACTACCTAATGGCTTTTACCATCTGGTATGGGGGTGTGTATAATCCCATGGTGCCCTGTTTTGTCTCATAGTGTGCGAGAAGAAACGCTCTGGTGGCTTCAAAACCTCTTATCTCTTTGATATGCATTGACTATCCCTCTCTGTAGTTTGTTATGCTAGTCTGTGACCCTTAAGGTAGAAGTTCCCATCAAAGTAGTAACGGTTGTTACCCTATTATATATCTCTGTATGTGGTTTGGTTCTTTTGGTTACCTGTCCTGTAAGCATCTCTAGGTCTGAATAAATGAGTCTATTTGGAATAAACAAAGGATATCATTATTTGGACTATAGGAGCTTGACAGCAACCGATGGCCAGCAGGACCTGGTAACCCATAAGGGAGGGAGATACAGACGGCAGCTTTTTGTGCACTGGAGGCATCCTGAACTGTGCCACCCCCAAATGAGTGGCCAAATCCCAGTCAGATGCTCCTGCAAAATGCACCCGTATATTGTGTGGGGGTACTTTGGCGCATGCAGACGGTTGTTGCGTACCATCCCCTTAGCGCAGTTGTGGTTTCCATTTTTTCCCCTTAAATTTTTCAGTGGCCATACATTCATGTGCTCATGCACTCGGGGAGTGATTAAAAAAAGAAGAATAGAGGTTAGCGATACTCCCTCTAAGCTGTGGAGTCTTGGGAACAAAAATTCTACTTTGTGAGCTACTGCATCAATTAGTTTGCTCTGAGGCCACCCTTCCTGAGCTAAGACTAAAATGTGTGAGCCGGAGGCTAAAAATACATGTGAGCGAAAAGGTAAAGGTCAAGGTAGTCCCCTGTGCAAGCAGCAGTCGTTTCCGACTCGGGGGTGATGTTGCTTTTACGTTTTCACGGCAGACTTTTTACGGGGTAGTTTGCCATTGCCTTCCCCAGTCATTTACGCTTTCCCCCCCAGCAAGCTGGGTACTCATTTTACTGACCTTGGAAGGATGGAAGGCTGAGTCAACCTTGAGCCGGCTACCTGAACCCAGCTTCCGCTGGGGATTGAACTCAGGTCATGAGCAGAGCTTAGGACTGCAGTACTGCAGCACTGCAGCTTTAACACTCCAAAAATAACCCACCAAAAAGAGAAATAGATTTATTTGATGAATCGTAAACACTGCTCTCAGATCCCTGGTGGTAAAAAGGCAAAGGTCCCCTGTGCAAGCACCAGTCATTTCTGACTCTGGGGTGACGTTGCATCACAACGTTTTCACAGTAGGCATTTTTACGGGGTGGTTTGCCCTTGCCTTCCCCAATCATTGAGACTTCCCCCCCACAGCAAGCTGGGTGCTCATTTTACCGACTTCAGAAGGGTGGGAGGCTGAGTCAACCTGGAGCCGGCTACCTGTAACCAGCTTCCGCTGGGATCAAACTCGGGTCATGAGCAGAGAGTTCAGACAGCAATACTGCAGCTTTGCTCACACTAACTCAGCTTAGAGGGAATGTTGGTGGTGAGCACCTAGAGTGGATTGGCGGGTTCACACCACCAAGCCACCTTGCTTGTGCGCTCCAGAGTTCAGATGCCCAGAGGGCGGGAGGAGTGTGGCAGAAAAATTTGCTGCCGCTTCCCAATGCAGTAGCTATTCGATCCATCACAAGAGTATTGGAGGATGGGGTGAAAACGGGAGTGGGATGGGCAGCAGCCATACCTGTCTGATCTTGCTTTTTTTGATTGGGCTGCCTATGTCAGCTCAAACGGGCCATCTGAATTCAGCCTTTGACACTGTGCCTTTCCCCAGGCTCTGTCCTGAAATCTCTAGGGCAGGGGTGTCGAACTCATTTGTTATGAGAGCCGGAACTGACATAAATGAGGCCATGTTGGGCTGGGCCATGTCAGGTTAGGCCATGTGTGTACCTATTTATGATTAGGTACCAGAGATATAAAAGTTATAAAGGAGACAGACAAACACAATTAAAGATTTGTGTTTTTTAAAAAAAACGTTAAGATACTTAAAACATTAGCGCTCATTTGTCTTAAAGGTGCTTTCTTTGTATCTCTCCCGTGCAATCCAGGGAACTGGGCAAAGGAAGCTCTGGCTCTTTCCTTCCTTCCCCAGGGGACTGGGGGAGGGAGGGGGAGGAGCCTCAGTGAATTAAAGGAAGAGAGGCTTGGCTCAGTAGCTCTGCTGTGCGATTGAGAGAGCCTGGCAAAACAAGCTAGATGGCCACCTGACAGCGATGAAGATCCTGTGAATTTAGGGGGAGGTGTTTGTGAGTTTCCTGCATTGTGCAGGGGGTTGGACTAGATGACCCTAGAGGTCCCTTCCAACTCTATGATTCTATATTAGGCAGGCCCGGCGCTGGGTTTTCAAGCACCCCAGGCCAAAATCCTCCCCCTGCCCCCTCTCATTGGGCGTCATCAGGCCGGGCATGGACATCGTGCGCAGCCCCCCATTCTTGGCACTCTCTCACTTTGAAGCAGGAGAAGGCCGGACACACACACCCCCGGCCTCGGCGAGGCTTACAAAGCCTCTGCAAGGGAAGGAAGCCAGCGAGCTCACTCAGAGCCACTGGCTCTGAGCACGTTCACTGCCTCTCTGCCTCCCCCAACTTTGCCGATGCTGGTGTGTGTGTGGCAGGGGCGGGGAGCTTCGGCAAAGGCAGGGGGCGGGGAACCTCCCCCGATGTTGCCGACGCTGGGGTGTGTGACAGCGGTGGGATTGGGGGAGAAGGGTCAGAGAGCTTCAGCAAGGGCGGGGGGTGCGGGGAGCTTTGACGGGGGCAGGGAGGCATTGCAAGCCTCTGCAAGGTTGGGAAGTTAGCATCGCCGGATGCATTGGCAGAAGGAGGGGCACCTCTTGGTGCCCCTAGGCCTGTGGTGCCCTAGGTGGCTACCTAGTTGGCCCACTCCTACGCTCCAGCCTGTCAAGCATCGATATTTCTCAATAATCAAGCTTTAGTTCTTTAATCAAAAGTCGCTTTATTGCTGAAACTCCATAGCTTGCCCAAGGACGGACTCCTCGGAAGTAATGACATACATAGCATTGCATAGGAACTTATAGGCGTGCTTCAAAAGGGAAAGGGTACAGATAACTTCAAAAGAATAACATAAAGATGCAAATTTAGCTGAGGGTTCAACAGCTACTCTCTAGTATCTCTATATGACTAAAGAATGTCAGCTAATAAAAACATCTCCCTTTCTCACACATTCTCTGAGAACCAAGAAGACCTGGTGGTGTGAATCTGGGGGAGAGGCACTCTACACCATTAACACAAGGTTACTCTAAACATCCTGGGTCCAGATGGATTTATTATGCACCTTTTGGTTAGACAGAGAAAACAAGGGGGGGGAGAGTGTGAGGATTGTTCTGCTTTGCATCTGGCTTGTCGGCTAAAAACTGTTAGAAATAGCATATAGAAATGGCATGCTTGACACAGCCCTGATATTAGGCCACACACCCCTGATGTAGCCAATCCTCCAAGAGCTTACAGGACTCTTAGTACAGGGCCTACTGTAAGCTCCAGGAGGATTGGCTACAGAACGTTTTTTTGTAGCAGGGACTCCTTTGCATATTAGGCCACACACCCCTGTTGTAGCCAATCCTCCAAGAGCCTACAGAGCTCATAGTACATGGCCTACTGCAAGCTCCAGAAGGGTTGTCTACAGAGCTTTTTTTGTAGCAGGGACTCCTTTGCCTCTTAGGCTACAGACCCCTGATGTAGCCAATCCTCCAAGAGCTTACAGGACTCTTAGTACAGGGCCTCCTGTAAGACCCAGGAGGACTGGCTGCATCAGGGGTGTGTAGCCTAATATGCAAAGGAGTCCCTGCTACAAAAAAACGCTCTGTAGACAACCCTTCTGGCGCTTACAGTAGGCCCTGTACTAAGAGCTCTGTAGGCTCTTGGAGGATTGGCTACAACAGGGGTGTGGGGCCTAATATGCAAAGGAGTCTCTGCTACAAAAAAAGCCCTGGGGACAACCAAAATAAGTTGGACCATCTCCGCTCCTGCACCATCTGCACCATGCCGCTCTCTCCGCAAGCCAGAGCCTTCTGCCAGCTGTCAGATCTCTTGGCCACCGCAAACGTCTGGGCCTTGGCACTCCGGCTTGAATGGCAGGCAAGTCCCCTTTTAATTGAATTCCTGTCCTACCTCTTCAATTCCTGTGAGGTACAGATAAGAAAGAAAGCAATCACAACAGATGTTCCTAATGGAAGCCGCTTTCCCGCCCCCCCCCCCCCTTTCTTTGCAGAGTCACCTTGAAGGTATTCGAGAGCTGAACTTTGGATCTGACTGAGTGTCCTTCTGAAGGCTGCGGCTGGGCTTCTAAGAACTGCTCTGCAGGGTCGGACCAAAAGGGTCCATTTAACCCAGCCCCCTTTCTAGCAGCAGCCTGCCAGATGTTTCCAAGAAGGACACAAAGGATGACATGCAGCCCTGATTGGTCCTGAAGCAATCTGAACTCAGGGGTTTTCTTCCTGGAATATCCATTTAGCCAGGCCTCAGATTCAGCAGGAGCTCATAGGGGCACAGCTCCTGAACCTTTCTGATGGTTCCCCCTCTTCCTCCCCACCTACCTTGTCCATTGAATAGGAGGTGCAGCTTCATAACAATCCCTGGATTAGGAGAGGGGACGGCCAACCAGCCACCCGGGGCTTTGCCACACCCCCATTCATTAACCCCCGGAGAAGGCCGTGCCACCCTTTCTCCAGTTCTTACGTGATTTTGGATGGTGGGTGCCTTGCTGGCCTTTTGACTGGGGGGGAGGGTATGGCCCAGGAGAGCCCCAGGCAAGCAAGGCCTGCTTGGACTGGCTGGATCTCTAGCCAACCCTCCACACACTCCATCCATGGGGCCACTTGGGTGTGTTCAGGTGGCTGTTGTGCACCATTCCCATCACTCAGCTTCCCCATACATTTTCAGTAATGTGCATGCACGCACATAGTTTTTGTTTTTAAAAAAAATCTGGATACGACTTGGGGCGACTCGGCGGTTTCACACCGCCAAGGCACCTCGCTTGCGCCCTTCTGCTTCCAGACGCCTTGGAAGTGGTAGCTTTTTGAGCCACACTGGAGGGCAGAGAACGGGGTGAGGACGGGCAGCAGATTTTTGCATGTGGAAGGATTTTTGGGGTCAATTTAAGAGCCGTTTCCGAGTCGGCCCAAAGTGCCGGTCTATAATCACTCGAAAACTATGCAAAGCAATATAACTTCCGATAGACGGACACAGCCTTGGTGTGTTAAGCATTAAACAGGAATGGAAGGGAGGAAAATGAGAAACAACCCTCCAAAATCTTCTGAAATCAAAGAAACTGAGATAAATTCCTTGGGGTTCCTCTTCTTGATAGCAAGGAAGCAGGAGCAGTTTTTGTATGGGGAGCAGGGAAGGAAAGAATCTAGGGTTGCTAGCTCTGTGTTGGAAAATCCTAGAGACTTTGGGGGTGCAGCTGGGAGAGGGCGGGGTTTGGGGAGGGGCCTCAGCATGATACAATGCCATAAAGTTCACCCTCCAAAGCAGCCATTTTCTCCAGAGGAGCTGATCTCTGCCAGCTGGAGTTCAGCTGTAAAAGTAGATCTCCAGGCCTCACCTGGAGGCTGGCAATCCTGAAAGAATCCCAAGCCAGTCAGAGTATTTACAGTTCAACTAGAGGAGAGACCCATGGTGGAAACGATTCAGTCCCATTAAATGGGGTTTATTGCAATTAATGTTTGTTTTTTTAATGGGGCAATAATGTCACATGGGGTGTAGTGGTTAAGGTGTTGGATTAGGATGGAGAACCCAACCTTTTATGCCTGAGGGCACCTTTGAAATTATGACATAATGTGGTAGGTGCAGTCACCAAATGGCTGCTGCAAGAAGCAGAACCAGCCACAAAATGGCTGCCACAAGAAGCAGAACCAGCCACAAAATGGCTGCCACAACTTAGCTTCAGTCACACAGTGAGAATTCTTCTGGCACGTACTGCAAAAGCAACCTTTCTAAAAATCTGTACAGCCAATCAAAACTTCAATCTCCAAAAGCCAGTCAGAAACCTTGGCAGGCCACAGCCCTTCGTTTCCCACACACTTTCTGAAAACATTTGGCAGGCCCCTGGAAAGGTGTCAGTGGGCGTTGGGGACTACTGAATTAGGATGTAGGACACGTGAGTTCAGATGCCTACTCTGCCATGAAGCTTGCTTGGTGACCTTCAGCCAGTCACACACTTCGCACTATGTCAGAAGTTTCTTGTGAGGTTAAAATGAGGAAAGAAGAAACATGTATGCTACTCTGAGTTCCTTGTAAGAAGAGTGGAATATGAAGCACCCTGCGGCACCCGTTTCTATTCCATTTCTGGCAAATTGCAGAAGCAGAATCACCCAGTAACGTAAGACAAAATAAAACAGAAAGCTTACGTGGATAACCCTGTAGTTGGAGAAGTTAATATATTTTCTCTCCTCCTGTCTCAGATCTCATTTATTCAACCAGTTGGCCATGATGAGGTGACTTTCAAGCTGTCACGCAATGGGAAAGATTTGCCTTCAAAAATCAGAAGTCTTCATTTGAAGTCAATTAAACAAGCAAAACTTTCAGCAAACTAAATATTCACTTAAAGTAAGGTGATCTGAGAAGAAATTTGAAGACAAAATTGCTAGAAATATAAACTTGTATAGAAGAAAAAGAGGAGGAGGAGTAGTTGGATTTCACTCTGAGCCTCAGAGTGGCTTATAATCACCTTCCCTTCCTCTCCCCACAACTGACACCCTCTGAGGTAGGTGGGGCTGAGAGAGCTCCGAGAGAACTGCTCTGAGAGAACTTGTGACTGATCACAAGGCCACACCAGCAGCTACATGTGAAGGAGTTGGAAATCAAACCCAGTTTTCCAGATTAGAGTCCTCCACTCTTAACCACTACACCAAATTAGAATTTACAGTTGTTGAGAGAGAGAGATTATATGATCTCTCTGTGTGTGAACAGGATTGTCATATCGATCTGAGGCTAGGTCAGACCACTGGTGATGGTTGATGTGACAGGTGCTAAGGGATTTCTTCAAGGAGTCCTTGTACCTCTTCTTTGGTGCCCCTCTATTTCGATGACCGGTGGAGAGTTCGCCATACAGGGCAATCTTGGGAAGGCGGTGGTTTACAATTACTATAAATTATATTACAATATAAATATAAATATATATATATAAATATATACATATACTATATACTATATATATACTATATATATACTATATACTATATATATACTATATATATATATAGTAATATAATTTATAGTAATTGGAATATAATATATATTACTGATCATCACAAGTGGGCCATCAGAATTGCAGTCAATAAAGTTGTTGGAGGGCTATCTGAAAGAAGGTGAGGAAATCAAATGAATTCTTAGCACTTGTGTACCCTTTGGAAGATGTGGCAGCAACAATCACACCTGGGTCCAATCTCTTCTGTCCTTTCCTTACATACTGTCCCTGAGTGACATCATTGGATCTCAGTTGTTGGCACCCTGCCCTGCCTCTCCACCTTCCTTCCACATCCCCAGTTGCCTTGTCTGATATGTTCACTCACAGGCCTCACTGCCGTCTCAGACTCAGTGTGACCAAGACCAGACTTCTCATCCTCCTTTTCAAACCTTCCTCTCCTTGGGTCTTTGTCGTATCCATGATCATAGTCATGGTGCAGTCTTTTATTTCCTTTGTTCCCCAAATTCTGTCTGCCACAAAAACCAAGTGGCTTCTCCCATTACTACAGGGCAAAAATAGCCTCTGGCATCATCACACGGGCACTAGGCATTTCTGGAAAAACTCTATGGTTTTCCTGGATGCTCTAGCATTTTGGGAGGGAAAAACTCTATGGTATATTTAAGGTCACCAAGCAAGCTTCAGGGAGAACCCCTGCCCATACCAGGGGCTTGGTAGCCTAAGTAGCCAAAACTCTGCACACTTTTGGTCAAGTTCTGGCTGTCCTCTCCTGTTCTCCTGTTCTCCAGTTTTCCATTGTCACCCTTGGACCATCATTCTGCCATTGAAATAATTAATCATTCTCATTATTCTGGCAGTGGCCCTCCTTCCATCTTGACACTGGCTTCCCTGTTCATCCCACGCCTGTCTCAAAACCCTTCACTTTTACCTTCTAAGTCTTCCCTGGTTACTTCTGAAAGAGGAGACGGCTTTAAAGGAAGAGATAAGAAAGCCAAGGAAACCAATAAGATGGCTTTCAAAGCCCTCTATATGCTTGCTGTCTTACCTCTCCACATCCCAGTACTTCACATGTGACCTTCACTCCTCCATCTCAACCAGCTTCAGCTCTTTGAAGGTCTTCGTTCTCCCTCACACAACTTTGTCTTCTCTCTGTTGATGCTTCTTCGGGCTGTACTGGCAACCCAGAACACCTCTGTAATGCCATCTCTCTCACTTTCTTCAAACCCCTCCCCAAAACCCACCCTGTGAAACCACTGGCATTCACCTCCACTATAACAACGGGTCAGTGGAACCAGACCAAACATGTATCACTCTCCTTATAATATAATACCCAGGGCTTTTTTTGTAGCAGGAACTCATGTAGGCCACACACCCCTGATGTAGCCAATCCTCCATGAACTTACAGTAGGTTCTGTACTAAGAGCCCTGTAAGCTCCTGGAAGATTGGCTACATCAGGGGTGTGTGGCCTAATACACAAAGGAGTTCCTGCTACAAAAAAAGTCCTACTAAAACCAATAGCTGGTAAACCAAAGCCTGTCTTTTCTAAAACTTGTGCTTATTTTCCGATGTGATCCCTAAAATAGGATCGCAGGACACTTGCTTCAAGTGGGACAAGTGTGGTTATCACATTTTGGCCATGTCCCACCTCATAGTTGAAGAGATTTACTGCTATAAAATGCTTTTGTTGACATGGTAGTAATAAATCCTGTAGTCTGAAGGGGAAAGTAAATATGTCTTGTGGGAAGGCACATCAATGAATGAAATGCTGAACAGCAAACAATTGCCCAGACTGTCAGGTCATGGTGTAAGAAAGAACGAATGAAAGAGTGAAGTTTTTAAACAGTGTGCATTACACACACAAACCCAGAACAGGAAAGTATTCACTGCCACTCTTGGAACATTGAAATCATTCCAAAATACCACCAAAGTCAGAACGGAGTGCAAAAATTAGCCAATAAGAACATGAGGGAAAGCCATGTTGGATCAAGCCCAGGGGTGGAATTCTAACAGGAGCTCCTTTGCATATTAGGCCACACTCCCCTGATGTAGCCAATCTTCCAAGAGCTTACAGGGCTCTTAGTACAGGGCCCAGAGATAGAATTCTAGCAGGGGCTCCTTTGCATATTAGGCCACACCCCCTGATGTAGCCAATCTTCCAAGAGCTTACAAAAAAGAGCCTTGTAAGCTCTAGGAGGATTGGCCACATCAGGGGTGTGTGGCCTAATATGCAAAGGAGCTCCTGCTACAATTCCACCCCTGATCAAGCCAATGGCCCATCCAGTCCAACACTCTGTGTCACACAGAGGCCAAAAATCAGGTGCCCTCAGGAGGTCCACCAGTGGGGCCAGAAATCCAGAAGCTTGCCTACTGTTGCCCCCTCAAGCATCAAGAATACAGAGCATCACTGTCCCAGACATAGTATTCCATCTATTCCATGTGGCTAATAGTCACTGATGGACCTCTGCGCCATATGTTTGTCCAGACCCCCCTTGAAGCTGTCTATGCTTGTAGCTTCCACCATTTTATGTTAAGGTTTCTGTTGTATGCAACAATTGGCAATAGCAGAAGGTGAGAAAGAATGTATAATTCGTTTCTGTTCTTCCGAGATAGTTAATTAGCCTTCTGGTTCTCCCATTGTTAATTTACGAACATTACTAGCTAAATGCTCAAAACATGCCCACATTCACATGCATTAGCTTCAACGTTACAGGAAGTGTTAATGAAACTAAATTTACATTTCCATCATTTCTCCACACACGTTGAGACCACAGGACAACAAGGTACAATCTAGGGTTGCCAAGTCCAATTCAAGAAATATCTGGGGGTGGAGCCAGGAGACTTTAGGGGTGGAGCCAGGAGCAAGGTTGTGACAAGCATCATTGAACTCCAAAGGGAGTTCTGGCCATCACATTTAAAGGGACCTCACACCTGTTAAATGCTTTCCTTCCATAGGAAATAATGGATGGGGGCACCTCCTTTTGGGGCTCATAGAATTGGACCCCCTGGTCCAATAATTTTGAAACGTGGGGGGGTATTTTGGAGAGAGTCACCAGATGCTACACTGAAAATTTGGTGCCTCTACCTCAAAAACCAGGCCCCCCCCCTGAACCCCAGATACCCGCAGATCAATTCTCCATAATTTCCTATTGGAATAAGCCTCCACAGGGAATAACAGAGTTCCCAGCAGACATTTCCCTCCCCTCCCCCCACTTTCTGATGACCCTGAAGCGGGGGGGAAGGCCTCCAAACCAGGGGATCCCCTGCCCCCACCTGGGGATTGGCAACCCTAGTACAATCATAGCTGCTGTCAGGGCTCGCCCATGGCTGCAACTACACTCTATTATTGCAATTGGATTTTCCTGTGCTGGCAAGATCCTCCAATTGTGAATGTTTGTCATAGCACAAGGACAGCTGCCCTGGGTATGTGCACAGCCCACTTCACATCCTCCTACGAAGTTGGCAGAGGGTCACCTGGAATCTTGGGAGCTTTGGGTGAGGGGGATGGGGCATGTGGAGACACAAGTTGCACGATGTGACATCAGCAGCGATGTCACTGTGTTGAACGATGCTGTAAGAATTCTGTCTGTGGCAAGAAGAAGAAGAAGAAGAAGAAGAAGAAGAGGAAGAAGAGGAAGAGAAGAAGAAGAAGAAGAAGAAGAAGAAGAAGAAGAAGAAGAAGAAGAAGAAGAAGAAGAAGAAGAAGAAGAAGAAGAAGAAGAAGAAGAAGAAGAAGAAGAAGAAGAAGAAGAAGAAGAAGAAGAAGAAGAAGAAGAAGAAGGGGGACTTCCTACAGCATCGCTCAATGTGGTAACTTTTCTCCCTTTCTCACAGTACAAGAACTTGTGGACATTCAATGATGTTGCTGAGCAGTCGGGTAAGAACCGATAAAAGGAAGTACTTCTTCACCCAGAGGGTGATTAACACATGGAATTCACTGCCACAGGAGGTGGTGATGGCTGCCAGCATAGACAGCTTCAAGAGGGGATTGGATAAACATATGGAGCAGAGTTCCATCAGTGGCTTTTAGCCACAGCATATTGATGGAACTCTCTGTTGGGGCAGTGATACTTTGTATTCTTGGTGCTTGGGGGGGGCAACAGTGGGAGGACTTCTAGTGTCCTGGCTCCACTGGTGGACCTCCTGATGGCGCCTGGTTTTTGGGCTACTGTGTGACACAGAGTGTTGGACTGGATGGGCCATTGGCCTGATCCAACATGGCTTCTCTTATGTTCTTCTGTGACACAGAGTGTTGGACTGGATGGGCCATTGGTCTGATCCAACATGGCTTCTCTTATGTGACCCAGAGTGTTGGACTGGATGGGCCATTGGCCTGATCCAACATGGCTTCTCTTATGTTCTTCTGTGACACAGAGTGTTGGACTGGATGGGCCATTGGTCTGATCCAACATGGCTTCTCTTATGTGACCCAGAGTGTTGGACTGGATGGGCCACTGGCCTGATCCAACATGGCTTCTCTTCTGTTCTTATGTTCTAACATTGTTTCACCTGGACATGACGTTACCACTTTGCATGCTGTTGTTTCTCCACAATTCTCCCCTCTGCACTCTATTGAACGAGTGCAGGCGGACTGAAACGTGTTGGAAGTTTACCTTTTGTCAGAGGGCGAGCTGGCAATACTATCCCTCCACCGCGAGTCACACTGAATGACCTCCATTGAGAAATATACCTAGCATGTAGGAAATGAGAAATGCATGTATATCCTTTTCTCAAGTGTGCAGGAATCCTCTTGAAAACTTCAGAGGACAAAGCTGGAGTTTCTGCGCTGCAGGGAACTGTTGTGTATATGAACTAAGATTCTGTGTTACTCATGGTGTTCCTGCCTGGCTCATTGGAGCCTTTAGGACTGAGCCTGGGGACTCAGGAACAATGGGCAGGAGGATCCAAATCCCTGCTGCCCTGCTCCAATCACGGCCCCCCTCCTGGTTTGAATGGTCCAATAGCATCCTAGTGTGGGAACCTTGATGTGTATCTTGTTGGCTCCGTTGGCCCAGTTCTCCAGTCTTTGAGTTCAGCTAGTACTATGCTCTACTAAATAAAGAGAGCTATGATCACAACCATCTCGCCTCTTCTATGCATTAAACCCACTATATCATAGGAACAATATCCACCTTGTTCATAAAATGGCCATCTTACTCCATGAACTAAAGGAGGTTACTCCAAAGAAAGTGGACTCAAGCAAGCTTAAATAGGGGCAAAATGCGGAGGAAACATTTCTGAACAGACGAAATGATTGTAATGTTAAGTTTGCAGCGTGAAATGGACTTTGGTATTGGACATAGAGGGGACTTGTCTTCATCCTTGAAAGGAATTCTTGGTGGGTTTTTATACTAACTATTTCTTTACAGAATTAACTATTTCTTCACTTCACGTTTCTGGGATCCAAGATCACTGCAGATGGTGACTGTAGTAATGAAATTAAAAGACGTTTGCTCCTTGGGAGGACAGCTATGGCGAACCTGGGCAGTATAATAAAAAGCAGAGACATCAGCCTGCCAACAAAACTCCGTATAGTCAAAGCGATGGTATTCCCAGTAGTAATGTATGGCTGTGAGAGCTGGACAATAAGGAAGGCCGAGCACAGAAGAATAGATGCTTTTGAGATATGGTGCTGGAGAAGAATCTTGAGAGTCCCTTGGACTGCAAGAAGATCCAATCAGTCAGTCCTAAGGGAAATCAACCCAGACTGTTCCCTGGAAGGTCAGAGGCTGAAGCTCAAATACTTTGGCCCCCAAATGAGAAGGGAGCACTCCCTGGAGAAGATCCTGATGCTAGGAAAGACAGAAGGTAAAAGAAGAAGGGGACGGCAAAAGATGAGATGGCTGGACAGCGTTACTGATGTAACAAACATGAATTTGAGCAGACTTCAGAGGATGGTGGAAGACAGGAAGGCCTGGCGTGACTTTGTGCATGGGGTCGCAAAGAGTCGGACTCGACTGTGCGACTGAACAACAAAAATCCCTTTATTGGTTGTTGTAGATTTTCCGGGCTTGGTCCATTTTTCTTGGACCAAGACCACGGCCACACAGCCTGGAAAATCTACAGCAACCACTGGACTTATTATTATTTCTCGTGTTTTTGAACGTTCACAAAAACATCCTTTTACCCCATAAATGCCTCGCAGGGCATAAGCTCTATTTCTGACCTGCTCTTTCCACCGCCTTCCTGCACCTCTTGTTTCCCCCCTTTGTTGCTTGTTTGCAATATTTTCTCGGCGTAATTTTTTGGTCTGAGACCTTGCGCGTCTAGAAAAAGTGCGCCTAACCCTTGAGACCGAACGCTTACCTCCTACATTTTTCAGCTGCAGACATGGCGTAACATCTGTTTGAAAACCTTTCTTAAAAGTGTAAAGTGCTCCAGGCACTGCGAAAGACCTCAACAGCCCCGGCAAGCAGGACAGACAACGTGTCAATCATCTCCTTCTATTCCCTCTGACTTCGGTGGGGGCAGGAGAGGGTATCTCAGCATCCACCGAAGAGCTCGGCTAGAATCAGGCCAACAGGTCAGTGACTTTGGGCGCCCGTTCCACTTTATTTGGCTTTGCTTGAACAGGGGGAAGCAGAACTCTTTCACAAACTCTTGTTTCCTTCGGATTGGGAGAGCCCAGGTGCCTTGCAGCACCTTTCTAAAAGATCTTTGTTGCGGCTCACAAATTAGCCAACAGATCAGCAGCGACGAGGTGAGGCAGCGATACTGGCTGTGAGTAGCTAGACTCCGTCCCCAAGTTTGTCCTGCTTAGGACCCAAGTGGTAGAAAAGAACAAGAGTCCTTTAAAGCAGGGGTGGCCAAACTGTGGCTCAGGAGCCGTGTGTGGCTCTTTCACACATATTGTGTGGCTCTCAAAGCCCCCACCACCCTGTTGGTCAACTTGGAGAAGGCATTTGTCTCTTTAAATCTCTTCTTCAAGCTACTGGCCAGCATTTGAAGTTAAAGTTGTTTTCTTTCCACCTCTCCCTTCTTCCCCCATCTAGGAAGGAAGGAAGGAAGGAAGGAAGGAAGGAAGGAAGGAAGGAAGGAAGGAAGGAAGGAAGGAAGGAAGGAAGGAAGGAAGGAAGGAAGGAAGGAAGGAAGGAAGGAAGGAAGGAAGGAAGGAAGGAAGGAAGGAAGGAAGGAAGAAGATATTGGATTTATATTCCGCCCTATACTCTGAATCTCAGAGTCTCAGAGCGGTCACAATCTCTTCTACCTTCTCCCACCCCCCAACAGACACCCTGTGAGGTAGGTGGGGCTGAGAGAGGTTTTTGCAGCAGCTGCCCTTTTAAGGACAATTCCTGTGAAAGCTATGGCTGACCTAAGACCATTCCAGCAGGTGTAAGTGGAGGAATGGGGAATCAATATAATAGATTAATGTAATAGAAAAAAAATCAGATGTTTGAGAGCTGTAAGACCTGAACATCAGATGTTTGAGAGCCATAAACCAGGAAGGAAGGAAGATAGATGGGGGAGGGGGAAAGAAAGCAACTTTAAATGCATTCTCCAAGCCGCTGGCTGGCTTGTGTTGGAGAAGAGATTTAAAGAGACAAATGCCTTCTCCAAGCTGGCCAACAGGGTGGTGGGGGCTTCACCACACACACACACACACAGCATGTGGGAAAGAACCACGTGTGGCTACTAAGCCACAGTTGGGCCACCCCTGTTCTAGCAGTACCCCAAAAAATAAGCATTGACTCACAAAAGCTCATTCCTTGCCGCAGATTTTGCTACTCCCTACGGTGTTATACCCTGCTGAGGTCCTTCCTCCCAACCCTGCCTCACCAGGCTCCACCCCCAAGTCTCCAGGGATTCCCCAGTGTGGCATTGGCAACTGAACTTTGTTGCCACATCTTTCAGCGGGGGGGGGGGGTCCACTTCATTCGTTTTAAGAGCCTTCATTGATGAACGAATTCCCAGAGGACGATAGCTGGCGACTTCACAGCCGCTGTTGACACATCCTTAGCATTTTGATAACTTCTCCGAAGCACCCGCGTTTGGCTTTGCGCACTTTCTGCAAAAAAAACAAAACAAAAAAACCCCGCATTGATTCAAGGCCAGCCGCGGCATTTGGATCGCAGCCCGTTTCTAATCAGCGCTAGAAAGGGGGATGGCGGAAGGCCTTTGCATTCCTGCTGGCTTTGAGAACCGTCGTTATTGTAACAGAACCGGAACTGTATCCTTGGCAACTGCAGCATATAGAACTTCCCCCCCCTCTCTCTCTCTCTCTTTTTAAGGAAAGAATCAATACAAGGTAATGCAAAATCCAGTCAATAGACCCAAGCTGCAGAAATACAAACAGAGCTATACCCACCCGTTGAAAAGAAACGGCATTAATCAAAGTCCTTGAAAGACAAATACCAATGTACCTTTTGCAAAGTGTAGAACGAGTTTGTTTGAACCAAGATGGGGACGGTGTTCTTTAGAGGGAAAAGGCTTTCTTCCGACTTCAATGCCATTCCTCTCCTTGAACAACACCTACGTGTGCCGTCATAGTTAGAGACTGACCCAGAGAGAGAAGGCAGAATTTTGCATGTTTTAATAAATGAATAAAATTATTAAAGTTGCCTCTGGACTGGAAAAAAAAATCATGATTCACTCTGAGTTAGGACGTCCTCAGTCCAGTCCTCCGCCCCTTGACTGAAAAGTAGCAGATTTGTGTCACAGAGGAATAACTCTTCTCAGGAGAGCCAGTTTGGTGAAGAGGTTAAGTGTGCGGACTCTTATCTGGGAGAACCGGGTTTGATTCCCCACTCCTCCACTTGCACCTGCTAGCATGGCCTTGGGTCAGCCGTAGCTCTGGCAGAGGTTGTCCTTGAAAGGGCAGCTGTTCTGAGAGCCCTCTCAGCCCTGCCCACCTCACAGGGTGTCTGTTGTGAGGGAGGAAGGTAAAGGAGATTGTGAGCCACTCTGAGATTCGGAGTGGAGGACGGGATATAAGTCCAATATCATCATCTTCTTCTTCTTTTGTAGAAAAGCCCAGCAGGAACTCATTTGTATATTAGGTCACACCCCCTGACATCACCATTGTTGGGGCTTTTTAGCTTGGAGAAACGTCAACTTCAGGGTGACATGATAGAGGTTTACAAGATTATGCATGGGATAGAGAAGGTAGAGAAAGAAGTACTTTTCTCCCTTTCTCACAGTACGAGAACTTGTGGACATTCAATGGAATCGCTGAGCAGTCAGGTTAGAATGGATAAAAGGAAGTACTTCTTCACCCAAAGGGTGATTAACACGTGGAATTCACTGCCACAGGAGGTGGCGGCGGCTACAAGCATAGACAGCTTCAAGAGAGGATTGGATAAGCATATGGAGCAGAGGTCCATCAGTGGCTATTAGCCACAGTGTATTGTTGGAACTCTCTGTCTGGGGAAGTGATGCTCCGTATTCTTGGTGCTTGGGAGGGCACAGTGGAAAGGCTTCTAGTCCCACTGGTGGACCTCCTGATGGCACTTGGGTTTTTTGGCCACTGTGTGACACAGAGTGTTGGACTGGATGGGCCATTGGCCTGATCCAACATGGCTTCTCTTATGATGTTCTGTGACACAGAGTGTTGGACTGGATGGGCCATTAGCGTGATCCAACATGTCTTCTCTTATGTTCTCATGTGAGACAGAGTGTTGGACTGGATGGGCCATTGGCCTGATCCAACATGGCTTCTCTTATATTCTTATGCTCTTATTGTTATGCACAGGGCCTTTTTGTATAAAAAGCCCAGAAGGAACTCATTGGCAAATTAGGCTGTGCCCCCTGATGGCACCATTGTTACACACAGGGCTTTCTTTTGTAGAAAAGCTGAGCAGGAACTCATTTGCCCATTAGCCCACACTCCCTCACAACACCATTGTTACACACAGGGCTTTTTTGTAGGAAAAGCCCAGCAGGAACTCATTTGCACATTAGGCCACACCCCCTGATGCTAAGCCAGCCAGAACTGCATTCCTACACAAAAAAAGCCCTGCCTCTTCTAAGATGCCAGTGTGGTGCAGTGGTTAAGAGTGGAGGACTCTAACTAAAGGACTGATTCCCCGTTCCTGTCTCTGCTCACGACCTGAGTTCAATCCCGGCAGAAGCTGGGTTCAGGTAACCAGATCGAGGTTGATTCAGCCTTCCATCCTTCTGAGGTCGGTAAAAGGGGTACCCAGCTTGCTGGGGGGAAAGCATAGATGACTGGGGAAGGCAATGGCAAACCACCCCGTAAAAAGTCTGCCGTGAAAACGTTGTGAAAGCAGCATCACCCCCGAGTCGGAAACGACTGGTGCTTGCACAGGGGACCTTTCCTTTCCTCTTCCGCGTGTAGCCTGCTGAGTGGTCTTGGACCAATAGCTGTTCTCTCAGAACTCTCTTGGCCCCACCTACCTCCCGGGGTGTCTTTTGTGGGGAGGAGAAGGCAAGGAGATTGAAAGGGTTATAAATCCAACTCTTCTTTTTCTTCCCAGCCCTGGATGGGTTTTGTACGCAGTGGTACAAAAAGAGTTCACCTTTGTTAGGAGAAATGCTGCCCAATTATTTGCGGGCACCTTCTTTCATCTAATAATCTAACAACCGATATGAATATATGCTTCTAACTTTTGTCATTAAAATTTATTTCTCTTTATGATTTCATCTTTATCATTTGTTTGCTGGTCACCCAGAGGAACTGGTTGGACACTGTGTGGCTGGGTTAGGGCTGGGGGTTCTTCTGCCCTGGAGGTACCCAACCCACCAGCCCACATTGGGCTGGTGGGGGGGGGGAACCTCCCCCGACATCGCTGGTGCAATGGCATCACCCGGAAGTGACGTCATTGCGCCGGCGATGCCGTGCGCCAACTGCTCTAGGGGTTTCTGGGAAAACTCTATGGTTTTCCCAGACGCTCTAGCAATTTGGGAGGGGAAACTCTACGGTACAATAGAGGTCGCGGGGGACTTGGCAACCCTAGGCTGGGTCCCGACCGGCAGCTTGGGGTGGCAGCCTTTCATCCCGAAGTAAACCGACAGAGGAGAAAGAATCCGGGGGGCAGTCAGACTGTACGTGTCCCTCTGCCGGAACAGGGATGGTCAAACCACGCAAGCACTTGAGTGGTGCTTCACAGGTGCTCCCTGATCAGGAAAGACGGCAAGGAAGCACCACAGGGTAGCTTTTTCACAAACTAAGCTAAGCTAAGCGGTAGCTTTTTCAGAAACTTCAACGCTGCTGGAGGACGGGGTGCGTACGGGAGTGGGACAGTCTCCAGATCTTTGCATCTGAATATTCTTTTTAAATCCATCTGGGGGCCATCCCTGTGTCACCTCCAGGGGTCTTTTTCTAGCAGGAGCAACTCTGCATATTAGGCCATGCCCCCCTGATGTAGCCAATCACAGTTGGCCCTGTACTAAGCCCTGAGAGGATATACGGTCCAGTAAGACTGAGGTCAGAGAATTAGATTCCCTTTTAGAAATGCTTTGGGTTGAAATAGAGGGCCCAAAAGGAAATTTAACTATGGGTGTTTGTTATCGCCCACCAAATCAAAAGAGAGAGGACGATTATAATATGATGGAAGGCTTAAAGATAGCGGCTAAACGTAAAAACTGTGTCGTAATGGGTGATTTTAACTACCCGCAGATTGATTGCGTCAATATGTGTTCTGGTCGAGAGAAAGAGATTGAGTTTCTTGATGCTCTCAATGACTGTGCTATGGAGCAGATGGTCTCAGAACCTACCAGGGGTGGGGCGATCCTGGATTTGGTCCTAAGTAATGCCCAAGACTTGGTGAGAGATGTAAAAGTGATTGCGCCGCTTGGGAGCAGTGACCATAATGTTATTGATTTCACCGTTTGTATAAATAGGGAGTTGTCCAAAAAGACCGCCACAACCACGTTTAACTTTAAAAGGGGTAAATACACTGAGATGAGGAGGCATGTGAGGAGGAAACTGAAAGGAAAGGTACATACGGTCAAAACCCTTGGGGAAGCTTGGACACTATTTAAAACTATAATCCTAGAAGCTCAGATAAAATACATACCACAAGTTAGGAAAGGCACAAACAGGCATAAGAAAAGGCCTGCATGGTTAACAAACAAAGTAATGGAAGCTGTAAAAGGTAAGAAGGACTCCTTTAAGCAGTGGAAAACCAGTCCAAGTGAGATTAGTAAAAGGGAACACAGGCTATGGCAAATCAAATGCAAGACTGTGATCAGGCAGGCAAAAAGGGACTATGAGGAGCATATTGCAAAAAACATAAAGACCAGCAATAAAAATTTCTTCAATTATATTAGAAGTAGGAAACCAGGCAGGGAGGCAGTGGGGCCCTTGGATGACCATGGGGTAAAAGGATTACTGAAGGAGGATAGGGAAATGGCTGAGAAGCTAAATGAATTTTTTGCCTCCGTCTTCACTGTGGAAGATGAGAACATTTTGCCTGCCCCAGAACCACTAATTTTGGAAGGGGAGTTGAAAGACCTGAGTCAGATTGAGGTGACAAAAGAGGAGGTCCTACAACTGATAGACAAATTAAAAACTAATAAGTCACCGGGTCCAGATGGCATACATCCGAGAGTTCTGAAAGAACTCAAAGTTGAACTTGTGGATCATCTAAAAAAAATCTGTAATCTTTCATTGAAATCTGCCTCCGTTCCTGAGGACTGGAAGGTAGCAAATGTCACCCCCATCTTTAAAAAGGGTTCCAGAGGAGATCCGGGAAATTACAGGCCAGTCAGTCTGACTTCAATACCGGGAAAGTTGGTAGAAACCATTATCAAGGACAGAATGAGTAGGCACATTGATGAACACGGGTTATTGAGGAAGACTCAGCATGGGTTCTGCAAGGGAAGATCTTGCCTCACTAACCTGTTACATTTCTTTGAGGGGGTGAACAAACATGTGGACAAAGGAGACCCAATAGATGTTGTTTACCTTGACTTCCAGAAAGCTTTTGATAAAGTTCCTCATCAAAGGCTCCTTAGAAAGCTTGAGAGTCATGGAGTAAAAGGACAGGTCCTCTCGTGGATCAAAAACTGGCTGAGTAATAGGAAGCAGAGAGTGAGTATAAATGGGCAGTCTTCACAGTGGAGGACGGTAAGCAGTGGGGTGCCGCAGGGCTCGGTACTGGGTCCCATGCTCTTTAACTTGTTCAAAAATGATTTAGAGTTGGGAGTGAGCAGTGAAGTGGCCAAGTTTGCGGATGACACTAAATTGTTCAGGGTGGTGAGAACCAGAGAGGATTGTGAGGCACTCCAAAGGGATCTGTTGAGGCTGGGTGAGTGGGCGTCAACGTGGCAGATGCGGTTCAATGTGGCCAAGTGCAAAGTAATGCACATTGGGGCCAAGAATCCCAGCTACAAATACAAGTTGATGGGGTGTGAACTGGCAGAGACTGACCAAGAGAGAGATCTTGGGGTCGTGGTAGATAACTCACTGAAAATGTCAAGACAGTGTGCATTTGCAATAAAAAAGGCCAACGCCATGCTGGGAATTATTAGGAAGGGAATTTTAAACAAATCAGCCAATATCATAATGCCCCTGTATAAATCTATGGTGCGGTCTCATTTGGAGTACTGTGTGCAGTTCTGGTCGCCGCACCTCAAAAAGGATATTATAACATTGGAGAAAGTCCAGAGAAGGGCAACTAGAATGATTAAAGGGCTAGAGCACTTTCCCTATGAAGAAAGGTTGAAACGCTTGGGACTCTTTAGCTTGGAGAAACATCGACTGCGGGGTGACATGATAGATAATGCATGGGATGGAGAAAGTAGAGAAAGAAGTACTTTTCTCCCTTTCTCACAATACAAGAACTCGTGGGCATTCGATGAAATTGCTGAGCAGACAGGTTAAAACAGATAAAAGGAAGTATTTCTTCACCCAAAGGATGATTAACATGTGGAATTCACTGCCACAGGAGGTGGTGGCAGCCACAAGTATAGCCACCTTCAAGAGGGGTTTAGATAAAAATATGGAGCAGAGGTCCATCAGTGGCTATTAGCCACAGTGTGTGTGTGTATATATAAATTTTTTGCCACTGTGTGGCACAGAGTGTTGGACTGGATGGGCCGTTGGCTTGATCCAACATGGCTTCTCTTATGTTCTTATGTTCTGTACTAAGCCAATCACAGTTGGCCCTCACACTTGGCCCAGTACTAAGAGCCCTGTAAGCTCCTGGAGGATTGGCTACATCAGGGGTGTGTGGCCTAATATGCAGAGGAGCTCCTGCTAGAAAAAGAGCCCTGTTCACCTCAAACTGCCCGTCTGTACGCAGCCTGTGAGACATGATGCTGGACTAGATGGCCTACTGCTCTGAGCCAGCAGAGCTTGTCTTTTCTTACCCCTAACCAGGGCTTTTTTTGGAGCAGGAACTCCTTTGCATATTAGACCACACCCTCCTGATATAGCCAATTCCCCAAGAGCTTACCGTAGGCCCTGTAAGGAGAGCCCTGTGAGCTCTTGGAGGATTGGCTACATCATGGGAGTGTAGCCTAATATGTAAAGGAGTCCATGCTATGAAACAAGCCCTGACCCTAACAAAGGAAAACTCCAAGGAACGTGGACCGACGAATAAGAATGAAGATCTCACATTTCACCTCATCCACATGGGGCCAATGGCAGGCTTGTGCCACCTTTGTCTGCCTCAGGTCCATTCAGGGAAGAAGAAGACTGAAGACTGCAGATTTATACCCCGCCCTTTAGTTTCACTCTTTGAAAGCAGGCTTCCTGCTCCGCTATATTAGCATTTTAATGAAGAAAAGCCATGGTTTTAAAGAATGAACATCTGGACTGAAGTTCTGGAGGTGTCCTGCTTCCACTGCAATATACCTGAGGCGTTCTTCTGAAGAGCGGAGACATTTCAGAGCCCATCCTCGCTTACGGAATTTGCTTTCCCAGATGGGCTACATTCGTATCATACTCTTACCTGTGGTTGGGCCTCACCAGGAAGGGAGGGAGAGGAGTTGCGTGTTAAAAGGAGGTCTGTTTTTAACAAATCCATTTGCTCCTGCTGCTCATTCTTCAACTGAAGTCATAAGCATCTGTTTGCTGTATCATAATTGCCTCCCCGGAAGCTGGTGCTGATGTTACCAAGAAACGTCTGGGTTTCAGCTGAATGAACAGAAGGGCCATTTTGAAGGGGAATAAATGAAACCCTGGTGATGTATCAATGCAGTGAAAATGTGTGTTTGAAGCCCCCCTAGACTTGGGGGAGGCAGAGCTAACTCAAGGTATAATTCAAGGAGAGCCAGTTTGGTGTAGTGGTTAAGTGTGCAGACTCTTATCTGGGAGAACCAGGTTTGATTCCCCACTCCTCCACTGGCAGCTGCTGGAATGGCCTGGGTCAGCCATAGACGGTTTGGTGTAATGGTTAAGTGAGCAGATTCTTATCTGGAAGAACCAGGTTTGATTCCCCACTCCTCCACTGGCAGCTGCTGGAATGGCCTTGGGCCAGCCATAGACAGTTTGGTGTAATGGTTAAGTGTGTAGATTCTTATCTGGGAGAACCAGGTTTGATTCCCCACTCCTCCACTGGCAGCTGCTGGAATGGCCTTGGGTCAGCCATAGACGGTTTGGTGTAGTGGTTAAGTGTACAGACTACTATTTGGGAGAACTGGGTTTGAGTCCCCACTTCTCCACTGGCAACTGCTAGAATGGCTTTGGGTCAGGCATAGCTCTTGTAGGAGTTCTCTTTGAAAGGGCAGCTGCTGTAAGAGCTCTCTCAGCCCCACCCACCTCACAGGGTCTCGGTTGTGGGGGGGAGAGCTATAGGAGATTGTAAGCCGCTCTGAGACTCCGATTCAGAGAGAAGGGCAGGGCATAAATCTGTGATCTTCTTCTTTTGCCCAGAGAAAAGTCCCTCCATCCTCTCCTGGAGTTGCGCCAGAAACAATGGGTGACCTAATAGGTGTGGGGTATAACAGGCAAATTAGTACCTGCTGTAGAAAAAGCCCTGCATAAGTCTTTGTGGGAAAGTGAACATTTGCTCTCCGCCCTTGCAGTGGTAGATTGTATGTTCCTCTTGAAAAGCTGGGTCTCTTCAGCACTGCCGCTATAGAACACAGTGCTCTTCTAGAATACGGTTCTTCTAGGCTGTTTCAGTGGTCTCCCAATTGTGCAACGCATTGACCTTTCGGTTGTTCCCCAGTGAGGACCACGTCTGTGACTAAAGGCTGTGGGGAAAACCGTGACGTGAAGCCTCCAGCATATTGCAAGCTAGGGTTGCCGTCTCCCAAGACCCAGCAGGGGTTCCCCTGCTTTGGGGGGCTTCAATATGGTGCTGGCCAGTTGGCTGGTGGGAGAAACCCCACCCCGAAACAGGGACCTCACCGCGCAACATCCCTGATTCAATGATGTCACTTCCCGGTGATGTCATCATGCCAGGGACATCTCGTGGCAACACTCTGGTTTTGGGACAAACTCTATCGTTTTGGAGGTGAAAACCCTATAGAGGGCTGTGCATGACATCACTTCCACACAATGTACCACCCACCCCCGGAACGCTCCCCAAATCCCATCTCCATGACAGTGAGGGTTCCCAGCAGGGGTGGAATTCCAGCAGGAGCTCCTTTGCATGTTAGGCCACACACCCCTGATGTAGCCAATCCTCCAAGAGCTTACAGAAGGCCCCGTACTAAGAGCCCTGTAAGCTCCAAGAGGATTGGCTGCAGCAGGGGTGTGTGGCCTAATATGCAAAGAAGTTCCTGCAAGAATTCCACCTCTGGTTCCCAGCAACTCTGCTGCAATTGGTTATGGAAACCTTGATGGTATGGACTGGGCCTATTTATTTATTTGTTTGTTTGACTTATATCCCACCCTCCCCACTGAAGCTGGCTCAGGCCTAGCATCAATGGTCTCTGTCGACTAACTGCAAAGACTTAAAGAGTTTTCTGTAGCCACGACTCGCCTGGCAGTTATGTGACTGGCCCCAAAGGCTATTTCACTGCTCGCAGCAAGAATCTGACCCCAGCATCTTTGGCTGGGCTCATTTGCTGCGTTTTCTCCATTTCTCTTGCATGTCCCAAATCCATCAATTGTAAAAGCAGCTCTGTAGATGGTTCCTTGAAGTCTGTTTTCCTCCCCTTGAAGGCGCAGAGTCCTATGAACGATGCACACCAAGAAACGGCGACGGCGACTTGTGTCTTCTTGCAGCGAAGAAAAACAACCGTACCAGGAAGCCGTATTCCAAATGATCGCATTACGGAGGACAGTAAATGTTAATATATGCTATGGGCACCGCAGACGCCCATAAAAATAAGTAACAAGGCAGCACTTTGTATCCTGGAGAAATATTATACGCAGTGGATGTTATTAGGGGGGAAAAGTACACGCCTCTATAGAATAAAGCATAGCGCTGTCTGCAAGGGACTATACTTCATGGGAATAAAAAGTATTTCCTTGTGTGCATGATCGAGAACTTTCCCGCTCTTGGGAAGGATATTATTTAAACCTTCTCCTGAGGGTTGTGTGGAAAGAATGATTGGGGCAGTTCTGCATTTGTTCAGTCCGGAAAGGGGCCGTGTGCCGACAACTTGAAGGCTCCAGGCGAAAATTAGCTTCTGAATAGGTAAGAGGTGCAAACCTCCCAGTTAGGGTTGCCAAGTCCAATTTAAGAAATATCTGGGGACTTTGGGGGTGGAGCCAGGAGACATTAAGGGGTGGAGCCAAGATCAAGGCTGTGACAAGCATAATTGAACTCCAAAGGGAGTTCTGGCCACCACATTTAAAGGGACAGCACACCTTTTCAATGCCTTCCTTCCATAGGAAATAATGAAGGATAGGGGCACCTTCTTTTGAGGCTCATAGAATTGGACCTCCTGGTCCAATCTTTTTGAAACTTGGAGGATATTTTGGGGAGAGGCACTAGATGCTATATTGAAAATTTGGTGCTTCTACCTCAAAAAACAGCCCCCCCCGGAGCCCCAGATACCTGCGGATCAATTCTCCATTATTTTCTATGGGAATAAATCTCCATAGGGAATAACAGAGTTCCCAGCAGACATTTCTCTCCCCTCCCCCCGGTTTCTGATGACCCACAATCAATAAATCAACATTTTATTTATATCCCGCCCTCCCCGCCGAAGCAGGCTGAGGGCGGCTAACAACATCAAATACAATAAATTATACAATAAGTATTTAAAAACAGTATCTAGTTTTAAAACAATCTAATTTAAAATTTTTAAAATTAACATTCTGGTGCTATTTCCATTAAGCATGATGGCGAAAATCACTTAGGCGAGTCCCTCTGTCATTTAATCGGTAAAGGCCATCCCAAAAAGGATGGTCTTGCAGGCCCTGCGGAACTGTTCAGGGTTCCGCAGGGCCCGCACTTCTTCCGGGAGCTGGTTCCATAGGTGTGGAGCTACGATAGAGAAGGCCCACATACGAGTACTCTGCAGTTTTGCCTCCTTCGGCCCGGGGATGGTCAGTTGGTTCTTCCCTGCTAACCTCAGTGCTCTTTGGGGTTCATATGGGAGGGAGGGCCTCCAAACCGGGGGATCCCCTGCCCCCACCTGGGGATTGGCAACCCTACTCCCAGTGGTGGCTAGAGATCGGGGGGAGGGAGGGGCTGGGGAGAGCTGGGTTTCCAAGAACAGATGTGTGCAGTATCAATAAATGGAGAACCCATTCGTGCAAACTGAAGAGACATAACGTGTCATGTGAGCTTTTCCCTTAAGCGGGGGTTCCAGTACATAAGAAAAGCGGCCAGTAGAAGGGTGAATGAAGCACGGACTGAACCTAGGACCCGTGTCACTGCACCTGTTGGATTTCAGACTGCTACCCAAGCAAGAAGTAGTCCACGCCGTACCTGTTGGGTTTTGGACTGCTACCCAAGCCAGAAGTAGCACATTTATTGAGACTGCGCAAGTCTATCGACGAAAGGATACAGACAGTGGACTTTGCTACCATTACAGCAATTGGAAATTAATTTGTATTTTGAGTTGTATTTGTGGACATTTGTAGGACTTTTGGTGAAGAATACATAAATAGGATATAAGAAATATCTGTGGAGCAATTATTTGCAGTATATAAGTAACGCAGTGGTTTATTTCAGTTGTTACTAATCCCCAGGTCGGGGCAGGGAATTCCCCCAGTTTGGAGGCCCTCCCCCCGCTTCGGGGTCATCAGAAAGTGTGTGGGGTGGCGAATGTCTACTGGGCACTCCATTATACTCTATGGAGAGCGATTCCCATAGGGAATAATGGAGAACTGATCCGTGAGTATCTGGGGCTCAGGGGTGCTATTGTTTGAGTTACGGGCACCAAATTTTCAGCATAACATCTGGTGCCTCTCCTCAAGACACCCCCCAAGTTTCAAAAAGATTGGACCAAAGGGTCCAATCTTATGAGCCCCAAAAGAAGGTGCCCCTATCCTTCATTACTTGCAATAGAGAGAAGGCATTTAAAAGGAGTGCAGTCCCTTTAAATGTGATGGCCAGAACTTGAGTTCAGGCGTGCTTGTCACACCCTTGCTCCCGGCTCCACCCGCAAAATCTCCTGGCTCCTCCTCCAAAGTGTCCAGATGTTTCTTGAGTCAGACCTGGCAACCCTAGAAGATCCAGATTCCACCTGGAGGCTGGCATTCATAGAACCAACAGTGTAATTTTGAACATATATGAACATATGAAGCTGCCTTCTACTGAATCAGACCCTGGGTCCATCGAAGTCAGTATTGTCTACTCAGATTGGCAGCGGCTCTCCAGGGTCTCAAGCTGAGGTTTTCCACACCAACTGGAGATGCCAGGGATTGAACCTGGGTCTTTCTGCTTACCAAGCAGATGCTCTAGCACTGAGCTACTGTCCCTCTCCTAATAATACTTGAGCATATATGAACATATGAAGCTGCCTTCTACTGAATCAGACCCTGGGTCCATCAAAGTCAGTATTGTCTTCTCAGACTGGCGGCAGCTCTCCAGGGTCTCAAGCTGAGGTTTTTCACACCTATTTGCCTGGACCCTTTGTTGGAGATGCCAGGGATTGAACCTGGGATCTTCTGCTTCCCAAGCAGATGGTCTACCACTGAGCCACCGTCCCTCCCCCTCGGAATTTTTGCTTAATTCCGCACAAAGCTTTTTTTTTTTTTTTTAGCAGGAACGCAGTTCCGACGGGCTTGGTGTCAGGGGGTGTGGCCTGATATGCAAATGAGTTCCTGCTGGGATTTTTCTACAAAAAAAGCCCTGTGTGAAACAATGGTGACATCAGGGGGTGTGGCCTAATATGCACATGAGTTCCTGCTGGGCTTTTTTTCTACAAAGAAAGCCCTGCTTCAGCATATTAATACTTTGGGCTTTCAAGATCTACTGACCCATAAAATAAACGGAAAAGACTGGAAGGAAACTGGCAACAGAAGTCAAGAATATGGGAGTTAAAACAGCACAGAGATGTGTAAATCAACAGCCGGGGCAGAACTGAGCTTAATCGAAGGGCTGGAAGCGCAGAGCAATAGAGAGATGTTCTAAGAACTTCCGCGCCTGTTACAGGAGCATTCTCTGAGCGATAAAACCACTGTCCCTAACTGGATGAGCAATTCCCAACACAGGGAGCCAGCAAGGGCAATGGCTGGAGCCTTATATATGAGCCTGAGCGTGGCCAGCTTGGCCTTCCCTCCTTTGATTTATGCCCCCATTGTTTTCATTCTCAGAGTCGTTCCATTTGTCACCAGCCCTCCGCATTCAATCATGATTTCCGCATCTCTGCACCTCGGTGACTCATTATTCAGTACATTTTCTCCCGTTATCTCGCTTGCCACTGAGGACAGCCTTCCCACGCCCACTTCTGTCTGCGACGCAGATGGAATTTATCACCTGCGAAGAACAGGCCTGGCCAGGCCAGTGGCTGAGGGGAGACCTTGTTCCGTCTCCGGTTACAAACTCGTTAAAGTGCTCTGCTGCATAACGGAGGGGGGGAATGTCATGACCAAAAGGCCGGGGCTTTTTTTTTTGTAACGGAAACTCCTTTTGCATATTAGGCCACACCCCCTGATGTAGCCAATCCTTGTTGAGCTTACAGTAGGCCCTGTAGGAAGAACCCTGGAAGCCAGGGGTTGTTCAAACTTGCAGTTCGGGGGCCGAATCAGGCTCTCGGAAGGCTCCTCTCAGGCCCCCGAGCAACTGGCTGTCATCTGCTTCCTTCTCCCTACATCTTGCTTCCTTCTGCATCACAGCTTTGCTTTGCAAGGCTTGCTCAGTTGCACAGGAACTACAGAGCAAACCCTCTATTTTCTCCATTGGCTGAGGCTCCTCCCCCCCCCCTTAGGTCCCCTGGGGAAGGAAGGAGCTTCCTTTGTCCAGTTCCCTCGATCCATGGGAGAAATACAAAGAAAGCATCCTTAAGACCAGTGAGTGCTAATGTTTTAAGCATGTTTTAAGATTTTTTTTTAAAAAAAAATGTTTGCCTGTGTTCTTTATACAATTTATATCTCTGCTACCTAATCTTAAATAGGTTCACTCATGGCCCGACCTGACCCGACCCGGCTCGGCCAACCCAACATGGCCCGGCCCTCAAAGTCTCATTTATGTCAGATCCACCCCTCATAACAAATAAGTTCAGCACCCCTGCTTTAAGCTCTTGGAGGATTGGCTACATTATGGGGTGTAGCCTAATATGCAAAGGAGTTCCTGCTACAAAAAAAGCCCTGCCAAAGGCACAAAAATCCCCAGGATAATAGTTTCCTCCACACAGAAATCTAGCATGTAAGGGACAATGACCCTTCTCCCCCAACAGCTAATTTTCCACTGCCTGGACTTCATGCTATGCTGATGTATTCCAATGACAGTGTCCAGCAGTGGTGGAATCAGGTTTGCCAATTCCAGGTTGAGAAATTCCTGAAGATTTAGGAGTGGATTCTGGAGGGAGGTTTGGGAAGGGGAGTAGGGTTGCCATACCTACAGAAAACTGTGAACAATGAAGAAGAAGAAGAAGAACTTTGTAACTGGATTTTACTGTGTGAAACATTAAAATCCACTTGGAAACAATCGCTAAAGTGCACTTCAGCATGTGCGAAAGTGCCTTTAGATTTCACAGCCAATAATTTAATCCTAGGATATATACCAGGGGTGGCCAAACGGTGGCTCTTTCACACATATTGTGTGACTCTTGAAGCCCCCACTCACCCTGTCAGCTGGCTTGGAGAAGACATTTCTCTCTTTAATCACTTCACCAAGCTAAGCCAGCTGGTGGTCTGGAGAATGCATTTAACATTAAAGTTGCTTTCTTTCCACCTCTCCCTCTCTCCCCCCTTCCTTCCTTCCTTCCTTCCTTCCTTCCTTCCTTCCTTCCTTCCTTCCTTCCTTCCTGTCTTACGGCTCTCATACATCTGACATTCATGTCTTGTGGCTCTCAAACATCTGATGTTTAATCGACGTGGCTCTTGTGTTAAGCAAGTTTGGCCACTCCTGATGTATACCAACTCTATGGGCCACTCCTGATGTATACCAACTCTATGGGCCACTCCTGATGTATACCAACTCAATACCACATAGTTTGGATCCAAAAGGCAGCATTAGTTAAGTGAATTATTTTACAACACTGGACAACTTTTGTATCCCCCTCTGTAGATGTCTGGGTCAATGATATTCTAGTCCTTTGTACAAATGAAAGAAGAACAGATAAAACAGGTGAGAAGCTCCCAGGGCCTTCACCTGCATTTGAACAATTATATCTCCTCACCTTTTCCCCTGTTTAATGGAATCCATAATGCTACACCTTACTTTCCTAGCGACACTCCTGCCCTCCCCTTTTTGTTCTCTTTCCTTCTCTGCTAATAGGGTGCATTAGGGAAGAGGGAGGGGGTGGACCAAATGGGGCTTGTTTGCTATGTTAACTTTGTGTGTGTGTGAAAACAATAAAAATCTTAATTAAAAGCAGAAGAACAGATGTCTCTCGCTCAGTAAGCAGGCATTGCCTCTCCCAACGGCTGCTCAGTAAGCATTTGGGTCGTTATTTCCGTTCCTTCTCCTCACGGTGGATTTGTTAACCTGTTTTCAGCTCCACTGGGTCTCTGAGGCGGGGACGGCAACTGACATAAAGGACGACAAATATGTTTGTAAAGAGCTCTGGACAAATATGGGAGGAAGTGACTTTTTTGATGATCCTCTCACGGATGAATACGCCAGGTCAGCCGCGGGGCAGAGAGAAAGGCAAAAAAATTTTTCCCAGACTTTTAAATACGTCCTTCACACAGATCAAAAGAGGTTGACTCTCTCCTTTTAGATGAGAAATGCTACCCGGCTTTAATTGGCTACTCCGCGTAAGGACAACAATACACAAATCCCGTTTTCCACACTAAAGGCATCAGCAGGCAGTCAGGAATAAAAGTTAAGAACCGAGGACAGTGTCAGTCGGAACCAATGTTATCCATTAATAATAGAGAAACAAATTGGGCATCAGCAATGCTTTTATACCTGCGGGGGAAAAAAGATCAGGCATCCCAGCTGGTCCAGTCCCTGTGCCGGAGAGACTGAACTTTGGACACCTTTGGGGTTGACAAAACTACACCTGACAGACGTAAGGGAATTAATGTAGATTGAGAATAGTTTGCTGCACTCCAAAGCAGCAAATGTTTCTGTATTTCACTGTTTGGATCCATGTGAACATACCTAGTAATATGTAATCCCAGGTGAGTAAAACAAATTTTGAGTCCAGTGGCACCTTTAAGACCAACAAAAGTTTGTTCAAGATATGAGCTTTTAGGCTGAACACTAACCACTACAGCACACCGGCTCTCTCTAGGCAGTGTGTCAACAATGCAGTCCAACACCCTTCCACAACCAAGTTTCCAGTAAGAACCACCAAAGATAATCAGCCTCCATCACCCTATGAATAATTTTCCACACCTTTCCCAGATTCCCCCACCAATGTTCAAAAGAGGACAGTATCTCCGACATTACTCCCCCAGGCAGTAGAGGGAAGGGTTTCCCCTCATAGCCATTCACTACTAAAAATGGAGACGTCTTTGTAGAGCTATGCACGCTGTTATTGTGTCCATATTCAGCAAACGGGATGAGTTCTGCCCAATTTGACTGTTGATAGTTCACAAAATATTGTTCTAGCAAGGCGTTCACCCTCTCCGTCTGCCTGTCCGTCTGAGGATGGTACGTGGAGCTCAATCCCTGTTCAATTCTCGTTAGTTTACAAAACTCCCACCAGAAGTTGGCAACGAACTGAGAACCCCAGACATTAATTACCTTGTTGGGGAACGAGTGTAGTTTCCCCACGTGTTGGAAAAATAACTGCGCCAATTTTTTAGCAGTGGGAATTTGCGTGCATGGGATAAAGTGAGCTTGTTTAGAACAGGTTCCACTACTACCAGGATTACGGTCTTTGTAGCTCTCGGCCCAAGAATGTTTAGGTTAGCCTTGCTGGTAATGGTGCAATGTGCCTCTCCCCCAGATTCACACAGCCAGGTCTTATCTGCTCTCAGAGGAAGTGTGAGAAAGGGAGATGTTATTATTAGCTTGCATTCTTTAGCAATAAAAGAGATAGGATGTAGTAGCCTTTGAACCCGTGACTCAAATTGTATCTGTATGTTATCCTTTGAAGCTATCCTATAAAGTAACCATTCGAATCTGTATCCGTCATTACTTCCAAGGATCCTGTCCTTGGCAAAGCTATGGAGCTTCAACAATAAAGCAACTTTTGATTTAATAACAAAAGACCGATTATTGAGAAATACCGATGCTTGACACCTCCCCACACATTCTTATGGTGCCCAGCAAGAAGACATTCCCATTCATGGGAAAAGGCGGAATATAAGCCTACTAAATAAAAAAAAATGGATGGGTTTCAGCAGGGCTTTTTGGGGGCAGTAGCACACAGAAGCTGAGCTCTGTCTGGGCTGGCCAGGGCTCCGGCTGGCATGCTGGGGAAGGCATGGGGAGGCATCTTAAAATGCATCCCTGATGGTTTCAGCATTCCCCAACATGCCTGTTGCAGCAGGTGTACTGGGGAAGGCACTGGGGAGCTCCTGCTGGGCTTTTTCTCCAAAAAAACCCCCCTGGGTTTCAGGATCTGGCATCTTACCGAGAGCTACAAAGCAGCTGAAAACTTTCTGGTGTACCACCAGTGGAAGCTATCCCCCTACATGCAGGCATAGTCACCAGTGATGTGCGGATCTGACCCTTAAGTGATCCTGCTATAGTTTGTAACTCTCATTTGCTGAAAATCTAATGTGGCATTGAGGAGGGGTTGGCTGGCAGCCTTCGGAATCTCTTGGCTAACTCCCATCTACTCCGCTGTGTACGTTTAGTCCTGGGAGGTTTGAAATAAGCCAAATCTCCACTTTTAAAATCCCCTCTGGACAGAGAACAGGCTGGGAAGGAGGAAGTCAGTCAATGGCTTTCCTCAGCTCGACTGCATACAAACGCAAATCCATTTAGCAGGAGAAATAATGGGTGAGTCAAGCTCTCCCCTTTATTCTCCTATCAAGCAGGGAACAGAGTTTTGGAGGGATAGAATGGTAGACGGTCTTCAGGAAGGAGAAAACTTCTTTGACTTGCTTCTTTGACCTGGCATAACCTGGTCAGTGGATCGGGAAATAGGTATGATACAAACTCCTTGTAACAGGAAGGAGGTCTCTTTTTCCTTAAGTGCTGCATCCTTGAATGCATAGAAACCTCTCCTCTGGGATGGCAGCCATTGACCATGTGCTTGCCTCAAGTGCTGGAGCAAGCTTCACGGTAATGGTAGCTCTATAGGGATCTAGAACATCCTAAGCGAAAGGGGCCTGTTCTATTTGAACAACTGATAGGGCATGTACAGCAAAAGGGACAGAGGACTTTGCATTTTACCCATATCTTTTGGACTCCCTCGCTAAATTTGCTGCAGTGCTAAAAAATATGCTTGTCAACGTTTTCTTTTGAACAAATACTGTATAACATTTGATACCGGCCATGGTTTTCTGTACCACATAGACCTCCACCATCTCAGACATGCTATTGTGAAAGGAGTGCCGAGGGGAAGAAAGGCAGTTGGCCAGTGGACATTCCTCCAAGGGCATGCAAGGCAGTCAACGGTCCCTGTGGCGACCAGACACTTGGCAGCATGAGACACAGAGGCGAGGCCTCAGTAGCTGGAAAGGAAGCTGGGGATCCTGGCTCTCCCTGTGGGCAAGACCCTTACAAAGGTCAGGTGGCGATGGTGGCGGGCTACCTGAAAGTGGAAGGGAAGTAGGGTTGCCAAGTTCAATTCAAGAAATAGCTGGGGACTTTGGAGGTGGAGTCAGGAGACTTTGGAGGTGGAGCCAGGAAACATTGGGGCGGAGCCAGAAGCAAGGTTGTGAGAAGCGTAACTGAACTCCAAAGGGAGTTCTGGCGCTCACATTTAAAGGGACCGCACACCTTTCAAATGCCTTCCCTCCATTGGAAATAGTGAAGGAAAGGGGCACCTTCTTTGGGGGCTCATAGAACTGAACTCCCTGGTCCAATCCTTTTTTGAAACTTGGAGGGTGTTTTGAAGAGAGGCACCGGATGCTATGCTGCAAATTTGGTGCTTCTACCCCAAAAAACGGGGCCCCCAGAGCCCAAGTTAACCATGGATCAATTCTCCATTATATCCTATGGGAATTGGTCTCCATAGGGAATAATGGAGTGCCCAGCAGACATTTCTCTCCCCGCTTTCTGATGACCCTGAAGTGGAAGGAAAGCCTCCGAACCAGGGGATCCCCTGCCCCCACCTGGGGATTGGCAACCCTAGTAGGAGGGCAGAGCAGAACAGGACTGCGGCTGGTATGTTCTGCCATAGTTATTAAAGACGCAGAGGCAGTGACGAGACCCTCTCCCATCTAAGGGAAACCAACTCCCCCAGTGGCACCACTCAGGAAAGTGGGGGATCGGTAACAATATGCCAGTTGAAAGCATTAGCTTCGCAAGTATAATTTTGCCGGCTTGCCAAGCGCTTGACAATCCTCATCTCATTTATCCTGACAACCAATCTCTGGAGGTTAGACCGAGGGACAGATTCTTCTCGTACTATATTTTGCACTTGAGTACCGATAACGAAGTACAAAATAACTGTTTGCTACCTCGGCTGGGCAGACCTCGGTTAGAAAAGAAACAGCAGCGGCAATCAAGCAAGGATCCGCAAGTCCCTTTTGTATAACCTAGAGCGGGGGTGGCCCAACTTGCTTAACGTAAGAGCCGCGTAGAATAAATGTCAAATGTCGAAGAGCTGCAAGACGCGAACGTCAGATGTTTGAGAGCTGCAAGACGGACGGAAGGAAGGAAGGAAGGAAGGAAGGAAGGAAGGAAGGAAGGAAGGAAGGAAGGAAGGAAGGAAGGAAGGAAGGAAGGAAGGAAGGAAGGAAGGAGGAAGGAAGGAGGAGGTAGAAAGAAAGCAACTTTAACTTTAAATGCATTCTCCAAGCTGCTGGGTGGCTTGGAGAAATGATTTAAAGAGAAATGCCTTCCTCAAGCCAGCTTATGGGACGGTGGAGGCTTCAAGAGCCTCACAATAGGTGTAAAAGAGCCACATGTGGCTCCCGAGCCGCGGTTTTGCCACCCTTGATCTATAGAGAACGCCATGTACCCAGGGCCTTTTTTTTTTTTAGCAGGAATGCACAGGGACACAGTTCTAGCTGGCTTGATGTCAGGGAGTATGGCCTAATATGGAAAGAAGTTCCTGCTGGGCTTTTTTCTACAAAAAAGCCCAGGATGTACCCTTTTTACAACTGACATGGTGGTGGAAAGGACTGTCAAGTCACAGTTGACTTATGGTGACCCTGAAAGACTTGAAAGTCACAAACCTGGTATTCGTTAGGGGAGGGGTGTCGAACTCATGAGGGCTGGATCTCACATAAATGAGACCATGTCAAGCTGGGCCTTGTGTGTACCTATTTAAAATTAGGTAGCAGAGATATGAGAGCCTCGTGGCGCAGAGTGGTAAAGCTGCAGTACTGCAGTCGGAGCCCTCTGTTCACGACCTGAGTTCGATCCCGACGGAAGCTGGGTTCAGGTAACCGGCTCCAGGTCGACTCAGCCTTCCATCCTTCCGAGGTCAGTAAAATGAGTACCCAGCTTGCTGGGGAGAAAGTGTAGATGACTGGGGAAGGCAATGGCAAGGAAAGGAAAGGTCCCCTGTGCAAACACCAGTCATTTCCGACTCTGGGGTGATGCTGCAAACCACCCCGTAAAAAGTCTACCGTGAAAATGTTGTGAAAGCAACGTCACCCCAGAGTCGAAAACGACCGGTGCTTGCACAGGGGACTACCTTTAGCACAGATATACATTTTATAAAGGACATGGACAAACACAATTAAATTTAAAAAAAAAAAACCCTTAAAACATGCTTAAAACGCTAGCACTCATTGCTCTTAAAGGTGCTTTCTTTGTATTTCTCTCATGGGATCCAGGGAACTGGGCAAAGGAAGCTCTGGCTTTTCCCTTCCTTTCCCAAGGAACCAGGAGGGGGAGGAGCCTCAGCTAATAGAAGGAGAAGAGGCTTGACTCAGTAGCTCTGTTGTGCAATTAAGAGAGCCTGACAAAGCAAGCTCTCCCTCCCCCCGCTTCCTCCCCAAGGGAAGAGCCTCAGCCAATGGAGAAAATAGAGGCCTTGCTCTGTAGCTCCTGTGTGATTGAGCAAGTCTGGCAAAGCAAGCCGTGATGCAGAAGGAAGCAAGAAGAGGGAGAAGGAAGCAGGTGACAGCCAGATGTTCGGGGGCCTGATAGGAGCCCTCTGGGGGCCTGGGTCGGCCCCCGAGCCGCATGTTTGACACCTCTGCGTTAGAGGCTCCCCATCCAAATATTAGGCAGGGCCAGCATTGCTTAGCTTTCGCAATTGAACAAGACTGTGCTAGCCTGAGCTATCCAGGTCAGGGCTTCCCCAATTGATAAGCAATTTATATCGGGGCATTCGTTTCAGAATCGAATGGTGTCGCAGAATATTCCCTCTCGTTTCTGCATAATTGTTTGGGATCCTTTAGGCTGATTTAGGGAACACATCCCCAGAGGCATCAGAGGGGGGGTTGGCTGTTGTGCAAAGTGATAGTTACTATGGAAACTACACTGTGGAAAGACATTCCCCCCCCCCCCCGTAAAATTAGGGATGGGCACAAACCAGGAAAATGTCATTCGTGATAGCTTACGGCTTGTGGCTTGCCTGCTTCGTGAGCCATGAATCATCATGAACATTTAGGTGCCAAAATGGTTCAGTATGTGAAGTTTGTGACGTGGTGAAATGGCCCCCTGGCATTCTAGAGACACCAAACTTACAGGGAACCTCTAGCTGACTCTTCTCTACCTAACCTCAAAGTTTGGAGAGGACTGGATTTGTGGAGTCCACATTGCAGCCTCCCAAAAAAGGTGCTCCCAAGAAAGTACTTTCTGTTGCGATGACAAGTGCAGGTTCAGGAGTGTATAGAACAGGCCCTGTGCAATAGGGTTGCCAATCCCCAGGTGGGGGCAGGGGATCCCCCGGGTTGGAGATCCTCCCCCCGCTTCAGGGTCGTCAGAAAGCGGGGGGAGGGGAGGGAAATGTCTGCTGGGAACTCTGTTATTCCCTATGAAGACTTATTCCCATAGAAAATCATGGAGAATTGATCTGCAGGTATCTGGGGCTCTGGGGGGGCTGTTTTTTGGGGTAGAGGCACCAAATTTTCATCTAGTGCCTCTCCCCAAAATATCCCCCAAGTTTCAAAAAGATTGGACCAGGGGGTCCAATTCTATGAGCCCCCAAAGAAGGTGCCCCTATCCTTCATTATTTCCTATGGAAGGAAAGAATTGAAAAGGTGTGTTGTCCCTTTAAATGTGATGGCCAGAACTCCCTTTGGAGTTCAATGATGCTTGTCACAGCCTTGATCTTGGCTCCACCCCTAATGTCTCCTGGCTCCACCCCCAAAGTCTCCTGGCTCCACCCCAAAAGTCTCCAGATATTTCTTGAATTGGACTTGGCAACCCTACTGTGCAAGTTAGAGACATCAAACTCACAGGAGACCTTCCCCTGATGCTCCTCAATATGCCCTCCGGTTCTGCCCCCCCCCCCATTGCTTTGAAGTTTGGTAAATGTTTTGACTGAGCAGAGACAGTCTATCTGGAAATATATCCATTCATTAACCACCATGAACCACCACAAACACTTGGAAATGGTTGGTTGACCTGCCACAAATTTAGTTCACAAACCATGAATCCACTGAAATTCATCACAAACTTCAGTTCTTTTTTTTTTTATTATTAAAACTGTTTATTTAATTACAAAATCATTACAAAGACAGTTTAGGGCCGGCCATGAAAACAGCAAACCACCTCCCTTCCCTGCACAGGCCTAAGGCAAACTGAGGCTACGCGAGGCTGAAGCTTGCGCTTTTATGGAAAGAATGATCTGAGCAACATCTTCTTGAGCTCAGAGTATTCTCCAAAGTCCTTGTCTCCGTCTTGTTTCCTTATAGTCAGGCCTCATTTTGGGCAGGAGGTCACAGGTGTGTAGCTAGGGTTGCCAAGTCCAATTCAAGAAATATCTGGGGACTTTGGGGGTGGAGCCAGGAGACATTAGGGGTGGAGCCAAGATCAAGGCTGTGACAAGCATAATTGAACTCCAAAGGGAGTTCTGGCCCTCACATTTAAAGGGACATCACACCTTTTCAAATCCTTCCTTCCATAGGAAATAATGAAGGATAGGGGCACCTTCTTTTGGGGCTCATAAAATTGGACCCCCCTGGTCCAATCTTTTTGAAACTTGGGGGGTATTTTGGGGAGAGGCACTAGATGCTATACTGAAAATTTGGTGCCTCTACCCCAAAATACAGCCGCCCCAGAGTCCCAGATACCCGCGGATCAATTCTCCATGATTTTCTATGGGAATAAATCTCCATAGGGAATAATAGAGTTCCCAGCAGACATTCCCCTCCCCTCCCCCCGCTTTCTGATGACCCTGAAGCGGGGGGAGGGTCTCCAAACCGGGGGATCCCCTGCCCCCACCTGGGGATTGGCAGCCCTATGTGTAGCTCTGGAACCTCTAAATTTTATCATACTCTTTCTTTCTTACCTGCCCCCCTCCAAAATACTTGCTTCTAGGCTCCATTGTTCAAACCCCCTGTGAGAATTTTGCTGAACTCCAAGATTTGACAAACTTTCTAATATCCCTGCCCCCCCCCCCAAAAAAAGCCTGGGGAAATAACCAACGCATATAAAGCAGACAGGTGGAAATCTTCATCGTGCCACTGTGGTCACCTAGGAAAAAGTAATTCAAAAAGCATGACGGGAGTCAGGTTTTATTATGACAATTATAATTCAAGCAGCATTTGAAAGTAGACGCTGAGCTGATATAATTGGATACATCTTTTGGTGATGTCAGGGGTGTGTGGCAGATGCAAACGAGTTGTGCTAATGAGCTCCAGGACCTCTTTTTCTACAAAATCACCCCCTGCTTACAGTACGCTGAGTTAAGTTCTGTTGCCTGTAGAGAGAGACAATCACATCACCCTTTCTGAATATATTTAGTACAAAATCTAGCTCACATAGAAGATGGGAAACAGAGCATAACCTCTGACCAAATGCTTGTCACTGCATATTCTCTCTCTCTCTCACTCTCTTTCATTCTGATGCCCAGATTCTTAACACAATTCCTGGAAGAAAGCCTTCCCTACTTACAGCCAAGCCCGTGTCCTGAGATATAAGGTCAGGATTAGATCCCTGGTGACCAAAATGGTACTTTTTGCTCATGATTGCTTATATAGAAATAAGGATGTTCATTAACACCCGTGTCCCTTGGCGCAGAGAGTTAAAGCTGCGGTACTGCAGTCCTAAGCCCTGCTCACGACCTGAGTTCGATCCCCGTCGGTAGCTGGTTTTTCAGATAGCCGGCTCAAGGTTGACTCAGCCTTCCATCCTTCCGAGGTCAGTAAAATGAGGACCCAGCTTGCTGGGGGGGAAGTATAAATGACTGGGGAAGGCAATGGCAAACCACCCTGTAAAAAGTCTTCCGTGAAAATGTTGTGAAAGCAACGTCACCTCAGAGTCGGAAACGACTGGTGCTTGCACAGGAGGCCTTTCCTTTCCTTTCCCAAAGACTGAAAAAAACAGTACGAAGGTAAAATGAAGACCCAGCCCTAAATACCCCTGCTTTAGTAAGTTCTCTCTTTCGCCATCTAAAATCTAATGAGCTCCACTCCACTGATTAAAAATATTGCTTACAGTGATTTGCCAGGGAGCAAAAAAAAAAAAAGTATCCTGAAATTTAAATTAGGTTAAGTATTTTGTAGCAGAATGCCATCATAATTTTCCAAAGCAATAAAATCAGTTATCAGAATTAATGATACATGAAATTCATTTTATGATTTTACTTACATTAACTTCCTCCACTCCTCATCTGTTTTCGAACCAAGTCCCATAACTTTCTAATGTGCCTTTACACTGCCCAGTGACCCTGCGGGTGTTAAAAGGACGTTGGCATTAAGCACGGCGGTTGAACGTTAACTTCTCGGTTTCCTTGATGAAGTCGTCGAAAAATGCAAAAGGAGGCCATGGGACCTGTGAAGATCTTCAGAAGGACCGAAGAAGGGCCATGCCAGTCCCCAGGTCCCTGCAGGGCTCCCCCCCCCTGCCGCCCCCAACTCCCAAACAATGGCATCACCATGGGACGTCCCCGATGTGATGACATCACTCAAAAGCGAAATCATCTCATCAGGGACATCATGTGGCAAAGCTCTGGTTTGAAGGCAAAAATCTACAGTTTGAAGCTGGTTTTGCATAAAGTCATCACGTTGGGGATGTCTAGGGTTGCCAATCCCCAGGTGGGGGCAGGGGATCCCCCGGTTTGGAGGCCCTCCCCCCGCTTCAGGGTCGTCAGAAAGCGGGGGGAGGGGAGGGGAATGTCTGCTGGGAACTCTGTTATTCCCTATGGAGATTTATTTCCATAGAAAATCATGGAGAATTGATCTGCGGGTATCTGAAGCTCTGGGGGGGGGGTTGCTGTTTTTTGGGGTAGAGGTACCAAATTTTCAGTATAGCATCTAGTGCCTCTCCCCAAAATACCCCCCAAGTTTCAAAAAGATTGGACCAGGGCGTCCAGTTCTATGAGCCTCAAAAGAAGGTGCCCCTATCCTTCATTATTTCCTATGGAAGGAAGGAATTGAAAAAGTGTGCCGTCCCTTTAAATGTGATGGCCAGAACTCCCTTTGGAGTTCAATGATGCTTGTCACAGCCTTGATCTTGGCTCCACCCCTAATGTCTCCTGGCTCCACCCCCAAAGTCCCCAGATATTTCTTGAATGGGACTTGGCAACCCTAGGGATGTCCCAGAGCACCCCAAATCCCCCCACCGGTGCAACAAGGGGACCTGGCAACGCTATGGATCAGACTGGCGGTCCATCAAGTCAAGTATTGCGTCTCACACAGTGGCCGAGCAGGGAGGGCCAAGAACAGGGCAGCGAGGCCGAGGCCTTCCCCTGATGTTGCCTCCTGGCCCTGGGATTCAGAGAATTAATGCCTCTGGATATAAAAGTTCCTCTCAGTCACCCTGGCTAGTAGCCATTGATAGACCTCTCCTCCATGAATCTCTCTTAACCCCCTTTTAAAACTGTTTTTTTTTCCTGTTGCTGTCACTACATCCCCTGGCAGCAGATTCCACATTTTAATCATGCACTTCATAAAGAAGCATTTCCTTTTGTCTCTCCTGGATCTACTGTCCACCAGCTTCATGAGATGCCCTCAAGTTCTAGTATTTTGGGAGAGGGGAAAGGTTATTTTTGTCAACTCTCTCCACTCCGTGCATCAGTTTATAAACCTCTCTCATGTTCACCCTTAGCAATCTCTTTTCTAAACTTCTGAAGGCTGTGAAGCTGCACAGACCAAGCGACATGCTTCTTTCCACATCGTGGTGGATGGCTCACCTTGATGGCCTCTGGCTTGAGATTGGGCAGGATGCTGTACCGCCTTGTGTGAAAAAATTATTGTCATTACAAAATTACCAAAGGAAGCCCACCATATAGGGTTGCCAAGTCCAATTCAAGAAATATCTGGGGACTTTGGGGGTGGAGCCAGGAGACTTTGGGGATGGAGCCAGGAGACATTGAGGCGGAGCCAGGAGCAAGGGTGTGATAAGCAGAATTGAACACCAAGGGAGTGCTGGCCATCACATTTAAAGGGGCAGCACACCTTTTAAAATGCCTTCCTTCCATAGAAAATAATGAAGGATAGGGGCACCTTCTTTTGGGGCTCATAGAATTGGACCCCCTGGTCCAATCCTTTTGAAACTTGGGGGGTATTTTGGGGAGAGGCACTAGATGCTATACTGAAAATTTGGCACCTCCACCTCAAAAAACAGCCCCCCCAGAGCCCCCGATACCCGCAGATCAATTCCCCATCATTCCCTATGGGAATCGTTCATGGAGGTGCATAATGGCTGTGGGGGTGGGGCTTCCCCCGCCGGCCAGCTGGCTGGGGGAGGGGGGAAGCCTGTAAAACAGGGGGATCCCCCGCTGGGACCTGGGGATTGGGAAGCCTACCACCATAATGTGCCCACAATACCAATAAATAGGAGCAGTATAAAGAAGGTTTTTACAGTGATAACCTGGGCTTTTTTTGTAGCAGGAATTCCTTTGCATCTTAGGCCCTATCCTCCTGATGTAGCCAATCCTGTAAGAGTTTACAGGGCTCTCAGTACAGGGCCTACTGTAAGCACTGGGAGGATTGGCTACATCAGGGGGGTGTGGCCTAATATGCAAAGAAGTTCCTGCTACAAACAAAATCCCTGGTGATAAAAATTACAATTATATTATGTGCAACTATAATGGTATATCCAAAAAAGTTACCAAATTTGAAAAAAATAATATAATGCAAACTGGTGTATCTATAAGGAATTTATGAGATAAAAAAGACTGTAATCAATCATTATACTAATAGACTGGGCCTCATTGCCGCTGTCACACAGGAAGTGACATCATCATACCAGTAACATCCGGGTGATGTTCTGTATTTGGGCAAAAGCTCAATGGCAAAACCAGCTTTTAATATAGAGCTTTTTCTTAAATACCAGAGTGTTGCCCAGACACTGCTGGCATGATAATGTCACTTCCTGTGCAATACTGGCAACAAGGCCTAAACCTTCTCCTTTCTCTTGGCAATTCCCTCCCATTGGCCAGTTGATCTGCGGCTGGGGGTAAGACCTGGCAGCAGGGCACCCTAGCAACCCTTGACATCACATCCTCCCCGAACTCAGCTCTCCCCAGACATCACCCCCTGAATTGCCTGGCATTTGCTGAGGCTATGCTAGAAGAAATGAAAATATCCCCGCCATTTTGTATTCGGTTCTTGTTATCTGTTATGTGCAAAATGATTGCCTTGGGGGAGGGGGGAATTGTTCTGATTGATTTGTAGGGAACTAGATTTGTAGGGAACTACGAATCAAGTTAATTTCCAATGACATTGCTGTTGTGGGGGGGAGTTTCCTCCCATTGTTCAGCTGGCACAGGCAAAAGTGGGAGTCTCCTGCCCCACTGGGGACTAGCTCCGAGGTAACATTATATTCTTAGCTTTCTTTTTCAGATAGAAGCCAGTCTCTAAATATGTGGCATTTTTCAGGTCTGAGGTAACACTTTACATCCTGGGCCTTCTTTTTCAAGTAAATGCCATCCTTACTTTCTACGTATGTGATTTTTTTTTATCTCTGAGGTAACACTTTGTATTCTGAGCCTTCTTTTTCAGGTAAAAGCCACTCTCTACATATGCCACATTTTTCCAACAAAAAAAGAGCACACAAGACAACGGAACTCTTCTTCCTTATGCAGCACTTTGGAAGAAAACCGTCCTTTATGGGTGACGGAGCGAAAAGGAGAAGAAAAATAGAGAAGGAAGAAACATTCTTGCTGAGGCTGCTAACATTGGTTGAAGCGGCAATCTTCAGACAAAAGCTCGCATAACTGAACATTCATCAATATACTCCAAGTAGCATTGCCAGATCCCTCAAAGACGACAGCAGGGGGATAGAGGGGGTGATTCTGGGAGCTGGAAGCATCCTTGTGCAAAATCCCTACATCACCAGAAGTGATATCGCTTGACATGCCCATATCACTCAAAAGTGATGCAGGTGCATTGGTGATGTCAGTGGTGATGTTCTGGTTTTCAGACAAAACTCTATGGTAAAATTAGACTCAAACCCTAGAGTTTTGCCCAAAAACCTGACATCACCGATGTACCTACATCAGAAGAAGAAGAAGACCGTGAATTTATACCCTGCCCTTCTCTCTGAATCAGAGTCTTAGAGCAGCTTACAATCTCCTTCATCTTCTTCCCCCACAACAAACACCCTGTGAGGTAGGTGGGGCTGAGAGAGCTCTCCCAGAAGTTGCCCTTTCAAGGACATTCAGCCTGCTTTGCTGACAAGGAATGTATTAACTATGGCGGTCCCGCTATTAAGCGTGAAAATTAGAGAAAGCTAGGAATTTTGGACCGACATGGCTGATAACTGAATGATTTTTGGTGCCACTGGACCTAGAAAATTGCACACAATGTAAAAGATTGGTCCCAAGAAGAAGGATTTGAGATCCGAAATAGCTTGCAAAGCAGACCAGTTCTCTGTTGGACCTTTTTCTCAAACATTACACTGAATGTAATATAGTGGTTTTGAGTCACATAAGGACAGTAAGAGCATTGTGGTACTTATGAGGTTTTAACTTTGTGCCTGACCGAGATGCTGTGTACTGTTGATACTCTTATTGTATTTTGACATTTATTGTTCATAACAGGTCAGAATTGTGTTTTTACACAGAGTTTTTTCTTCATTGTCTCTCAATCGCACAGCAGAGCTACTGAGCTAAGTCTCTCTTCCTTTTACTGGCTGAGGTTCCCTCCCTCTTGGTCCCCTGGGGAAGGAAGGAAAAGCCAGAGCTTCCTTTGCCCGGTTCCCTGGATCGCAGGAGAGAGACTCAAAGAAAGCACCTTTAAGACCAATGAGTGCTAATGTTTTAAACAAGTTTTAAGTTAAAAAAAAAAACCTTTGTGTTTGTCTGTGTCCTTTATAAAGTTTATATCTCTGCTGCCTAATCTTAAATAGGAACATGCATGGCCCAGCCTGACATGGCCAGGCATAAGAACATAAGAGAAGCCATGTTGGATCAGCCAATGGCGCATCCAGTCCAACACTCTGTGGTCACACAGTGGCCAAAAAAATTATATATATAATCAGTGGCTATTAGCCACAGTATAATATATATACTGTGGCTAATAGCCACTGATGGACCTCTGGTCCATATTTTTATCCAATCCCCTCTTAAAGCTGCTTATGCTTGTAGCTGCCACCACCTCCTGTGGCAGTGAATTCCACATGTTAATCACCCTTTGGGTGAAGAAGGACTTCCTTTTGTCCGTTTTAACCCGACTGCTCAGCAATTTCATCGAATACCCTCAAGTTCTTGTATTGTGAGAAAGGGAGAAAAGTACTTCTTTCTCTACTTTCTCCATCCCATGCATAATCTTGTAAACCTCTATCATGTCACCCTGCAGTCGACGTTTCTCCAAGCTAAAGAGCCCCAAGCGTTTTAACCTTTCTTCATAGGGAAAGTGTTCCAAACCTTTAATCATTCTAGTTGTCCTTTTCTGCACTTTTTCCAATGCTATAATATCCTTTTTGAGGTGCGGTGACCAGAATTGCACACAGTATTCCAAATGAGACTGCACCATCGATCTATACAGGGGCATTATGATGCTGGCTGATTTGTTTTCAATTCCCTTCTTAATAATTCCCAGCATGGCATTGGCCTTTTTTATTGCAATCGCACACTGTCTTGACATTTTCAGTGAGTTATCTACCACGACCCCAAGATCTCTCTCTTGGTTAGTCTCTGCCAGTTCACACCCCATCAACTTGTATTTGTAGCTGGGATTCTTGGCCCCAATGTGCATTACTTTGCACTTGGCCACATTGAACCTCATCAACAAGATCTCCTTTATGTCAGATCTAACCCTCATAATAAATGAGTTTGACACCCCTGTGCTAGAGTTTCCCTCCCATGATGTGCTCAGTGCGATAACATCTCTTCCGAGTGATGTCATCATGCCGCGCACGCAAAGCACGTGCAAGGAAGATCCCCTGCTGGGAGCCAGGTAAGGCCTGGCAACTGTAGCGTGGAGAGTTTGAACCCAGATCTCCTTAGGTGTAATCCAGCAACGTAAGCCTCACACCACACTGGGTTTCTTGTAAAGCCACTATCAGTTATGAACATATGAAGCTGCCTTATACTGAATCAGACCCTGGGTCCATCAAAGTCAGTATTGTCTTCTCAGACTGGCAGGGTCTCAAGCTGAGGTTTTTCACACCTATTTGCCTGGACCCTTTTTAGTTAGAGATGCCGGGGATTGAACCTGGGACCTTCTGCTTCCCAAGCAGATGCTCTACCACTGAGCCACCGTCCCTCCCCTGGTTATCAGTTTTGAAAATGCTTTGCTCAAAAACGGATGATTGTAAAACACTCCATTAAACTGTATTCCAAAAAAAAAGAAATAAAAATAGAAGCTTTTCAGATATGAAATGGAAGTCTATTTACATAAATCCGTAATGAGAAACAATTCAAATATGAAATGGAAATGTGTTACACTTTCAATAGCTATCAGCTCGGCTCCGGCGTCAAATGTAGCCATGGTTTTATTTAACTAGCCGCAGTTAAAGTTAGGCTGTTACTAATTATCAGGTTGCTTGAATAACCAAATTCCGCTGTATTCAAAGCATCCTTCTATCACACGCTGTGTTGAAAGCTTCAAATTCATTTGTAAATTTATGGATGAGACCTATTAAGAACATAAGGTGAGGGGTACGTTGGTGAAGGCAGGAGAGGAGGTGTGGAGAGGGATGCTATTGAAGGTTAGAAGAATGGCAGGAGGCTTCCTGAGAAGGTGAACTTGGATAAGCAACTTCTTTGACCCAGAGAGCTCCAGTTTTCTGGGTTATAACTCTGAGAGCCAGTTTGGTGTAGTGGTTAAGTGTGCGGACTCTTATCTGGGAGAACTGGGTTTGATTCCCCCACTCCTCCACTTGCACCTGCTGGCATGGCCTTGGTTCAGCCATAGCTCTGGCAGAGGTTGTCCTTGAAAGGGCAGCTGCTGTGAGAGCCCTCTCAGCCCCACCACCCTCACAGGGTGTCTGTTGTGGGGGGAGAAGATATAGGAGATTGTGAGCTGCTCTGAGACTCTGATTCAGAGAGAAGGGCGGGGTATAAATCTGCAATTCTTCTTCTTCTGCGGATGTCAGTCACAGTTGCTGGTAAAACGTCAGGTCTCACAATGCCAAGACCATGGCCGCACAGCCCGGAAAATCTAAAACAAGCAGAAGAAGAAGATATTGGATTTATATCCCACCCTCCACTCCGAAGAGTCTCAGAGCGGCTCACAATCTCCTTTACCTTCCTCCCCCACAACAGACACCCTGTAAGATGGGTGGGGCTGGAGAGGATGCTCACTGCAGCTGCCCTTTCAAGGACAGAGTCTCAGAGCGGCCTACAATCTCCCTTACCTTCCTCCCAACAACAGACACCCTGTGAGGTGGGTGGGGCTGAGAGGGCTCTCACAGCAGCTGCCCTTTCAAGGACAGAGTCTCAGAACAGCCTACAATCTCCCTTACCTTCCTCCCAACAACAGACACCCTGTGAGGTGGGTGGGGCTGAGAGGGCTCTCACAGCAGCTGCCCTTTCAAGGACAACCTCTGCCAGAGCTCTGGCTGACCCAAGGCCATTCCAGCAGGTGCAAGTGGAGGAGTGGGGAATCAAACCCGGTTCTCCCAGATAAGAGTCCGCACACTTAACCACGGTACCAAACTGGCTCTCAACAAACTTGACGAAAACCAAAAAGAGCAGATGAGCTTGGATAAGCAACTTGATGGGCGGTTTCACACTGTGAGAAGGATGCGATATTATCCCATCGCCCCAAAACCTGCTTGAGTTTGGTCCATTTCCAGGCTATCGGACAGCTGCTGTTGATGCGGCAGGATCCTGGCAGCGGTCCGTGGTTGCCTAGCATGGTTCAACCATGGACCCACCATGGAATGGGTCCCCCAGGTGTGTGCACTCCAGCAGAGAAGCACACAAGCACTCCTCAGAGAGGGGTTAGGGGGGGAAAAAATCCTGACCACACCGGAACTGGTCTGTTGCGATCACACAGCTCTTCTGTTTGGGAGTCGTTCCCGGGTATTCAGACAGTCACCGATTATGCAACCTAGATGCGATTCAGGGGGAAACGATCAGAAAAATCCAGGTGGCTTTTTAATTTGGATAGGTGGCATCTGGAGACGGGGTGAGAACAGGTGCAACTCAGCAGGCAGATGTGTGATCATGAGCTTTTAATCCAAATCGGTGGCCGGGCTAGGTTGGGCCAAATCTCATGTGTGAAACCACCCGATGAAAACCGGAAATACTTTGTGGCGATCTTGTAGACAGGAGGTCTTCGAGAGGGCAATCATGCCTCCCCACCACCTCCTCTTCTCCAGACCGAACATTCCCAAGTCCCTCAGTCTTGCCTCATAGTTTACGGTTGGCTGTCTCTGCCTAGAGGGAGGTCCCAAGCAATGTTCCCTCTTAGCTGCAGAGTCTTGTGAGCAAAAATTCCACCTCCTGAGCTACTAGTATTAAAGTCGTGAGCCGCTGCATCAATTAGTGTGCTCTGGGGTCATCCTTCCTGAGCTAAGACAAACAATGCCGGAGGCTGAAAATCTGTGAGCCAACTCGGGCTAACTCAGCTTAGAAGGAACACGCATAAGGAACAGTGAAAGAAAAGAACAACAGACGATGTCTTTGAGATGCTGGCAACTTGGACTTCCTTGGTGGTCTCCCATCAAAAATACCAGTCAGGGATGACTCTGTTTAGCTTCTGAGTTCCAGCGAGATTGGGCAAGCTTGGGCCATCCAGGTTAGGGTGATGCAGGCTTATGCTTCCTCAGTTTGCCTTGGGGTTGTGCAGGGAAGAGTGGGAACATTTTCATTCGTGAACCTCGACTCTCTTTCGTTACTCAAAACCAGTTCACCTTCTCTGCTCTTCTCAGTTTAAAGAAAGCATGTCTTTCCCCCCTTTACTAGTACCACAGTAAAGTACCACAGTGCCACAGTTACTACTAGTACCACAGGGGAAACAGTGCCAAAAGGTTTAACCCCTCTGTGGCACAGAGTGTTAAAGCTGCAGTACTGCAGTCCTAAGCTTTTCTCACGACCTGAGTTCGATCCCCGGCGGAAGCTGGGTTTTCAGGTAGCCGGCTCGAGGTTGACTCAGCCTTCCATCCTTCCGAGGTCGGTAAAATGAGTCCCCAGCTTGCTGGGGGGAAAGGGTAGATGACTGGGGAAGGCGATGGCAAAGCGCCCCGTAAAAAGTCTGCCGTGAAAACATTGTAATAATAATAATATAATAATAAATTTTATTTGTATCCCACCCTCCCCGCCAAGGTGGCTCAGGGCGGCTAACAACCTTTTATACATGTACAATAATAAATAAAAACTTTAAGTTTAACAATAAAAACATTTAAACATTATAAAAACCAGTTAATATTTAAGAATTCATAATTTAAATTAATTTAAGTTAATCTGGCAGCAATGGTGGCATTCTGACGCTGGTTTCTGCCAGTTTAAATAGTTCTATGATAATGTAGGTCCTTGAAACAGGACCGTGCTGGCGGGTCCTTAATTCACAATAATTCAGCAGCCGGTGTATGCTCGTTTAAAGAGGACCGTTTTGCAGGCCCTGCGGAACTGATCAAGGTTCCGCAGGGCCCGTGCCTCCTCCGGAAACGTTGTGAAAGCAATGTCACCCCAGAATCGGAAATGACTGGTGCTTGCACAGGGGACCTTTCCTTTCCCTTTTTCTTCCCTTCCCTGCACGGACCCCAAGACAAATTGAGGCTGTAGAAGCCTGCAATTTGTATGTTCTGAGCCCTTTGAACTTCTCCTTGTCTATATAAGCTCTGGGAAGGAAGGTGGCATGGTATAGTCTGATCTCATCAGATCTTGGAAGCTGAGCGGGGTCAGAGTTGGTTAGCACTTGGATGGAAGTCCCGCAAAGAAGACTCTGCAGAGGAAGGCAATGGCAAACCCCCTCTGCTTCTCACTTGCCTTGAAAGCCCCTTGTTGGGGTCACCATAAATCAGCTGTGACTTCATATGCACATTTAAATCCTGATGGAGCATACGGGGCTGAAAAAGCTAGGATTTAGGACAGAGGTGGCCAAACTTGCTTAACATAAGAGCCGCACAGAATAATTGTGAGATGTTTGAGAGCCGCAAGATGAGAACATCAGAAGGAAGGAGGGGAGGAGAGGGGAGGGGAGGGAGGGAGGCAAATAGATGGGAAGTGGGGAAAGAGGAATAGGTGGGGGAAAAGCAAAAGCTGGGGCAGTGGAGGCTTTGAGAGCCACACAATATGTGTGAAAGAGCTACATGTGGCTCTAGGCTTCCCAATCCCCAGGTCCCAGCGGGGGATCCCCTGGTTTTACAGGCTTCCCCCCGGCCCCAGCCAGCTGACCGGAGGGGGAAGCCCCACCCCCATCTATTATCCCCATAGGGAATAATAGGAAATTGATCCGCGGGTATCAGGGGCTCTGGGGGGGGCTGTTTTTTGAGGTAGAGACACCAAATTTTCAGTATAGCATCTAGTGCCTCTCCCCAAAATACCCCCCAAGTTTCAAAACGATTGGACCAGGGGGTCCAATGTTATGAGCCCCAAAAGAAGGTACCCCGATCCTTCCTTATTTCCTATGGAAGGAGGGCATTTTAAAAAGTGTGCTGTCCCTTTAAATGTGATGGCCAGAACTCCCTTGGAGTTCAATTATGCTTGTCACACCCTTGTTCCTGGCTCCACCCCCAAAGTCCCCAGATATTTCTTGAACTGGACTTGGCAACCCTATGTGGCTCCCAAGCCACAGTTTGATCACCCCTGATTTAGGACATCACATTTTTGAGGTTGTTCATCATTTTACTATCAACCCAAGGAAGGGAACAGAAGCGATTTAAAAAAAAAACAACCTTTGGGCTGTTTCAGCATGTGCGAGTTACAGAAATAAGCACGAGAACGACTCATCTCTATTCAAGATTGCTAAATATCACCAGAATTTTCCGCCTCCCTTTACCTTTCTGGAAACAAAGAAAAACTCAACAATAAACCTTACGCAAACTTGGAGGAGTGGCGGGGAGGGGTGGCGTCTGCCTTCGAAGTCATACAAAAACTTCTCGTCTGTGATTTTCTATTCCTGAATAATTTGCAATTTTCTGCTACGATGGCTTCACATATGATATAAAGGGTAAAATACCTTTGAAGAAAATTGTTTAGGTGACGACGTGCTAGAAGTATCGATTTAAAAAACGTCTTAAAACAGCATCAGTGATTAGACGCCGTATTAGCACCATGGCTTCAGAAACGATTGACTTCTGATGAGCCTGCCTTGGGCAAATATTTATTTGTCCAGGGGCTGACTATACATGCACACAATCCTTTCTGTTGCTCCACAGTCCATCTAGCTCCTTAGCATACTGGTTACTACAGAGCGGGAGTGGCCAAACTGTGGCTTGAGAGCCACATGTGGCTCTTTTACACATTTCGTGTGGCTTTCCAAGCCCCCACCACCCCATTGGCCAGCTTGGAGAAGGCATTTGTCTCTTTAAATCACTTCTCTAAGCCAGTGGCTTGGAAAGGCATTTAATGTTAAAGTTGCTTTCTTTCCACCTCCACCTCCCCTTTTCCTATTTCCTTCCTTCCTTCCTTCCTTCCTTCCTTCCTTCCTTCCTTCCTTCCTTCCTTCCTGTTTCGCAACTCTCAAACATGACATTCATGTCTTGCAACTCTCAATGACTGACATTTACTCTATGCAGCTCTTACGGCAAGCAAGTATACCCCCTCCCTGATCTAACCCATCCCGGTCTACTTTGGCTTGCAGCAGAGGCCTTCCTGGGTTTTGGTCTCCAAAACAAAGCTTGCTTCTTAAAATTATTTACTTAGTGTGTATATATAAAACCTTCCCACTTTAAAGAAAATGCACAGTCGCCCACAAGACCCACAATAATCACAATCATTGTTTAAAAACCCAACCGAGAATTGTAAAAACTGTGCTCAGGCTCAAACCAATGCAGGAATTCAGTTTTAAAAGAACTTCCAGTACAAAAAGGAGCCCCGTGGTGCAGAATGGTAAGCTGCAGTAAAAAAGGTAAAGGTGCAAGCACCAGTCTTTTCCAACTCTGGGGTGGCATCGCACCACGACATTTTCACGGCAGGCTTTTTTATGGGGCGGTTTGCCATTGCCTTCCCCAGTCATCTACACTTTCCCTCCAGCAAGCTGGGTCCTCATTTGACCCACCTCGGAAGGATGGAAGGCTGAATCAACCTTGAGCCGGCTACCTGAACCAGCTTCTGCCGGGATCGAACTCAGGTCATGAGCAGAGCTTGGACTGCAGTACTGCAGCTGATCACTCTGTGGCACGGGGCTCTGCTTGAACTGCTGTCCAAACTCTGCCCACGACCTGAGTTCGATCCTGGTGGAAGCTGGGTTCAGGTAGCCGGCTCAATGTAAAACTCAGCCTTCCATCTTTCCAAGGTCAGTCAAATGAGTACTCAACTTGCTGGGGGGGAAGCGTAGATGACTGGGGAAGGCAATGGCAAACCACCCTGTAAAAAGTCTGCCAAAAAAACATCCTGATGTGACAGGGGTTGGTAACGACTCGGTGCTTGCACAGGGGACTACCTTTACCTGTACAAAAATGCCTTGAACTTGTGCCAGACGCCCTGATCTGGATAGCCCAGGATAGCCTGATCTTCTCAACTCTCAGAAGCTAAGCTGGGTCAGCCCCATTTAGTAAGAGGATGAGCAGCCACCGAGAAATACCCGGGTCGCCGTGCAGAGGCAAGCAATGGCAGACCACCTCTGAACATCTCTTGCCTCGAAAACCCCGCTGATCAATATAAGTCGGTTGTGATTTGACGGCTGCTGCAATGGGGGGGAGGGAACACAGGGAAGGGGCTTCCAAAGGGCAAAAGAAGCTAGGAAGCCCTCAGAATCAAGGCTTCTGCTGCCGCCGATTGTGGGATGATTTTTTAAAAAGTGGTGGGAGAGATGAAGCCGGTCTTTTGGCTCTTTCAGGACCATGGACAGCGGTCCATTTCTCACTTACACAAGATAGATCAGGGGTCCTCAAACTTTTTAAATAGGGGGCCAGTTCACTGTCCCTCAGACTGTTGGAGGGCCGGACCGCCGTTACTGTACAAGGCCACGGGCCGTCAGTTCTCCGTCTTCTGCATCTCTCTCCCTTCCCCACACCACACACCCCAGCCTGGGAACTCACCTCACCTCGGTATCACCTCACACTCTGTCTCCGCCGCCTCAGCCCAGTGCCGGAAGTGTGCGTTGCTAACGCGAGTTTAGGTCGAACGTCACTTCCGGTCTGATTTTGCCATAACCCGGCGGGCCGCATATACATCCTCAGCGGGCCGCATCTGGCCCGCGGGCCGTAGTTTGAGGACCCCTGAGATAGATCCAAGAGGGCAGCCCCGTTGGTCGGAAGCAATAGAACAAAGTAGGAGTCAAGTTTCACCTTTTAAGACCAACCAAGTTTTATTCAGATATTAAGCAAGATAGGTCACTGCTCACAAAAGCTCGTACCTTGCCCCAAACGGTGTTACTCTTTCAGGGGCTATTGGACTCTTGCTCTTTTCTGCTCTTGCTTCAGCAAAGGAAACAGCTGAGTTGGGATGGAGAGTTAAACCCCTTCTTTGCTTCCTTGAAGGACTTTTTGTTGCAAGGTTCCCGGGGCATGCGAAGAGAACCTGGTTAAAAAAAAAAAATGTAGCGGCAGCTTATTTCTAGCGAAGCCAAAGACGTCGGTTTGAATACAAAAAGAAAGAAACCCCTGGGAGGGAGGTGTAGACAAAATATAGATGCAAAATGAGATACATAAAAGAATCCGATCAAATTCACAAAGGAAGAGAAAGCATAAAGAAGTCAGAAATACTAAAGGTGCAGCGCTGAGCCGTGTAAGACTAGTGGTGCGGACGATGCCCACCAGGGCTCAGTCTTGCTCCTGTTCCACCAGTAAATGGTTAAGAGTGCCAGATGAGTAGCTGGAGACTGTGGTGGGAATCAGGGCTCTTTTTCTAGCAGGAGCTCCACTGCATATTAGGCCACGCCCCCTGGGGTAGCCAATCCTCCTAGAGCTTACAGTTGGCCCTGTACTAAGAGCCCTCTAAGCTCTTGGAGGATTGGCTACATCAGGGGGGCACGGCGTAATATGCAGAGGAGCTCCTGCTAGAAAAAGTGCCCTGGTGGGAACCCGCACTCTCAGAGATACATCGGGGTGGGCACTGTGGTCCTTTTCACCACTAGTGGTAATAGAAACAAACCAAGGGAGAAGGTTAGGCATAAAGGTACAGCAGCAATACCAACAATACATTATGATACCGCTATGTGCCACCGCTAGTGGCGGCAGCCATCCCATGAGTTGGCTGGGCCACCAGAAGTGGCAGCCACCGCCCGACTACTAAGAGTAATACCTAGGGTTGCCAGGTTCCAGGTTGAGGAACTTCTAGAAATTTAGGGATGGAGCCTGGGGAGGAGAGGGACTCCTGCAGCAGCCATTTTCCAGCGATGCTCTCCACCCCCTCTCAAAGTTCCATCAGCTTTAAAAGATTGGGAACACCTGAAGGGGTCCTAAGCAATTGTATTCAAATGAAAATCCCCTTTTATTCCATGAGTAGGGATGGGCACAAACTGGGGGGGGAAATGAGATTAGTTTCGGTTCACGGCTTCTGGCCAAACCACAAACCAGATCCAATTGGAAAGTTTGCTCGTGAACCAAACCGGTTTGTCGTTTGTGGCCCCTCGAAACCCGTTGGAAGGGGACACAGTCCCTTTCAACGGGGTTTGCAGAAAGTCCAAAACAGCTCAGCTGCTTCAGGCTCTCTTCTGTAGTCCCTTTAAACATTAAAAGGACACCGTGAGAAACCCAAAGAAAGCTGACCACTGGAGAACAGGCTACTCCTCACCACTCAGCTGTTTCTGTGGCTTTTGAAGGGAACAGAAAGCAAGGGTTTAAAGGGAGCCAAAGTCTTTTTAAACACCTGTTTTCTGCTCTGTTCACAAACCATCACTAACCACCACGAACTGTTTGAAAAGTTCGCAAAAGTTCACGATGGTAGACCCGTCATGTACTTCCATTCGTGAACCATAAATAGGGCAACATTTGTGATGAATTTTGCTTCGTGGTTCAGTTCATGCTCATCCCTATCTGTGAGCTTTCTCCCAGGAAGAAAAATCACTGCTTCATTTTACTTAAAGAAACCATATTGGACCGATGCCCTTGTTGATCTATTCTGTGTCGTATGGGAAACTAAAACCACTGTGCTTCTTTGCCAAATTTGCCAAATAGATCTTGTTGATCTATTCTGTGTCGTATGGGAAACTAAAACCACTATGCTTCTTTGCCAAATTTGCCAAATAGATCTTGTTGATCTATTCTGTGTCGTATGGGAAACTAAAACCACTATGCTGCTTTGCCAAATGGCAAACAGACAAAAGCCATGCCAAACCACATACATTGGCAAAATTAGATGAAAAACTTTGTGGCACAATACAAAATCTTATAGTTATCATTACATAAACAAGAAATTAATACATCAAGAAAATCTCTCCTGAATGTCAAAATAGCAGCCGTAGAAATTGCAGAAACGGCAGTTGGAAAAATTATTGGACTGGTGTTCCAGTTAAGAAATAATAATTCTCTTTTGAAAATTGTTGTCTGAGTATTGATGGAAAAAGTTGCCTGTAAATGGAAGAGCTACAGAGAAGCCCTTGACTGACAAAGGTGTGTAACATCGAAACCATTCCCCACGGATTATGGGCTTCTTGTGGAAAGGAAAAAGAGTCAGAAGAATAGTCCTTGGAGACTAAATATAGATACTTTTTGACATTCACTTAGGAGAGATTTTCTTGATGTATTAATATCTTGTTTAAGTAATTATAATTATAAGATTTTGTATTGCGCCGCACAGTTTTTCGTCTAATTTTGCCAATTTCTCCACTGTGTTTCTTCTTTACAAACCACATACATTGGCAGCCAGTTTCTAGAATCCGTAATGGGAACAGTGTAAGGAAGGGTCTACTTTTGAAACTATCAATTTGGAAAACATTCACCACAAGTTTTAAACGTAGTTGCAGAGAAAATAATTGGTCCCACGTGGCACAACTAGGGGGGAAGAAACAGCATGTGCACAAGCATGTGCGCATGCCAGGTTGCCAATACCCAGGTGAGGCAGGAAAAATTGGTAAAAACCTTCACAAAGACCAGCCTCCTGTTATATACAAAATATGAATTTACTTCCAAATAGGCATCATCGAATCATACGTAATAAATACAAATTTTAGGCACAAACTAAGGAACATCTGAGACCCTGCCCACAGTCATTTAAAATGAAAGTTCATGTCCATAGTTTCTTCACAACAAGGCGAGGGTCATGATTCCAACGATGCAGTTCTCCACGGAGACCAATGCGCCTACGTTCAATCTAGGCACAAAGTGATACGCGACGCGGTAGTGCTTTAACCCATGTCTTGCTGTTTGCTTCTATGAACTTTTCCAAAACATTTCACCAATTCGATGCTGCTACTTAAGACAGCTTTCCTCCGGTACGGTCAATTTCCTCAAAATGTCTGCTAGTCACTTCATTATTCCCTAAGGAGATTGATTCCCATAGGGTATGATGGTGAATTGATCTGCAGGCTCGGGGGGCTGTTTTTTGAAGTAGAGGCACCAAACTTGCAATAGAGCACCCAGTGCCTCTCTTCAAAACACCCGCCAAGTTTCAAAAAGATTGGACCAGGGGATCAAACTCTATGAGCCCCGAAAAAGGTGCCCCTATCCTTCACTTTTTCGGATGGAGGGAAGGCATTTAAAAGGCATGCGGTCCTTTTAAGTGTGACGACCAGAACTCCTTTTGGAGTTCGACTATCCCTGTCACAACCTTGCTCCTGGCTCCACCCCCCCCCCCCCCCTTATATCTCCTGGCTTCACACTCAAAGTCCCCAGATATTTCTTTAATTGGAATTGGCAGTCCTAGTTTGGTGTAGTGAGAGCCAGTTTGGTGTAGCGGTTAAGTGTGCGGACTCTTATCTGGGAGAACCGGGTTTGATTCCCCACTCCTCCACTTGCAGCTGCTGGAATGACCTTGGGTCAGCCATAGCTCTGGCAGAGGTTGTCCTCGAAAGGGCAGCTGCTGTGGGAGCCCTCTCAGCCCCGCCTACCTCGCAAGGTGTCTGTTGTGGGGGAGGAAGGGAAAGGAGATTGTGAGCCGCTCTGAGATTCGGAGTGGAGGGCGGGATATAAATCCAATATCTTCTTCTTCTTGGTGCATGCTGTCGTGCAAACCCCAAACACACTTTGATGAATGGCCCAGAAATTAGTAGATCCAATCACTGATCATTCCGTGGTATATTCACAACTGGTGATTATGAGGCAATTCAAATCCACAGGAGTTTGGCCATCCTTACTCATTCCGACCTGGAGCCTTCGGCATAGAATGTGTTCTGCCACATGGCTATGACCCGTCTTTCACCTTCAAAAGCTAGCACAGGCAGTTCAAACGAGGTCTGTTGAATGCCTGTGCTAGTTTCACTTCCAGAGATATCTTTTTTCTTAAAAGAAATTAATGCTGTGCTTCATTGACCGGTGCTGTATGATTTGGCCACAAGTTTTGAGCATAACCCTGACAACCGGGCACGGAAGGTCCTTTTCCTCTTTGAAAAATGGTAGACAACGCTGAAACCACACTAGGAAAATCAATAGGGTCCTGTAATGATGTTATCCCGCATCTCTGGTGTTAAAAGTCTGCACATATCCATTCCAGCTCCTAATTTGCTAACAGCTATCAACAGCCCATCGAGCATCACTGGGAAGTGAAAGAATGCCTTGCGTTTCATCCTCATGGGCAAAGTTCCAAGCGCTCTGCTGCAGTAACCCAGCTCTTCTCCAGCCACTGAAGTTCATACTGTTAAAGCCAGTGAAACAGTGAGCAAAATTAAAAGCCATAATCCACAAGACCAATTTTTGCAGCCATCAGGAAACCAAAAGTGCTATATACGCTTATGAACATATGAAGCTGCCTTCTATTGAATCAGACCCTCGGTCCATCAAAGTCGGAATTGTCTACTCAGACTGGCAGCGGCTCTCCGGGGTCTCAAGCTGAGGTTTTTCACGCCTACTTACCTGGACCCTTCTTAGATGCAGATGCCGGGGATTGAACCTGGGACCTTCTGCTTACCAAGCAGATGCTCTACCACTGAGCCACCGTCCCTCCCCTTAGACATATGAACATACGAAGCTGCCTTATACTGAATCAGACCTTTGGTCCATCAAAGTCAGTATTGTCTTCTCAGACTGGCAGCGGCTCTCCAGGGTCTCAAGCTGAGGTTTTTCATGCCTATTTGCCTGGACCCTTTTTAGTTGGAGATGCCGGGGATTGAACCTGGGACCTTCTGCTTACCAAGCAGATGCTCTACCACTGAGCCACCGTCCCTCCCCTTAGACATATGAACATACGAAGCTGCCTTATACTGAATCAGACCTTTGGTCCATCAAAGTCAGTATTGTCTTCTCAGACTGGCAGCGGCTCTCCAGGGTCTCAAGCTGAGGTTTTTCATACCTATTACCTGGACCCTTTTTAGTTGGAGATGCCGGGGATTGAACCTGGGACCTTCTGCTTCCCAAGCAGATGCTCTACCACTGAGCCACCGTCCCTCCCCTTAGACATATGAACATACGAAGCTGCCTTATACTGAATCAGACCTTTGGTCCATCAAAGTCAGTATTGTCTTCTCATACTGGCAGCGGCTCTCCAGGGTCTCAAGCTGAGGTTTTTCATGCCTATTTGCCTGGACCCTTTTTAGTTGGAGATGCCGGGGATTGAACCTGGGACCTTCTGCTTCCCAAGCAGATGCTCTACCACTGAGCCACCGTCCCTCCCCTTAGACATATGAACATACGAAGCTGCCTTATACTGAATCAGACCTTTGGTCCATCAAAGTCAGTATTGTCTTCTCAGACTGGCAGCGGCTCTCCAGTGTCTCAAGCTGAGGTTTTTCATACCTATTACCTGGACCCTTTTTAGTTGGAGATGCCACGGATTGAACCTGGGACCTTCTGCTTCCCAAGCAGATGCTCTACCACTGAGCCACCGTCCCTCCCCTTAGACATATGAACATACGAAGCTGCCTTATACTGAATCAGACCCTGGGTCCATCAAAGTCAGTATTGTCTTCTCAGACTGGCAGCGGCTCTCCAGGGTCTCAAGCTGAGGTTTTTACACCTATTTGCCTGGACCCTTTTTAGTTGGAGATGCCGGGGATTGAACCTGGGACCTTCTGCTTCCCAAGCAGATGCTCTACCACTGAGCCACTGTCCCTCCCCTTAGACATATGAACATACGAAGCTGCCTTATACTGAATCAGACCCTGGGTCCATCAAAGTCAGTATTGTCTTTTCAGACTGGCAGCGGCTCTCCAGGGTCTCAAGCTGAGGTTTTTACACCTATTTGCCTGGACCCTTTTTAGTTGGAGATGCCGGGGATTGAACCTGGGACCTTCTGCTTCCCAAGCAGATGCTCTACCACTGAGCCACCGTCCCTCCCTCAGTCTGACCTTCTGGCAGTTTTAGAAACAAGAGCGCATTGCTCTTTAATTAATTGGACATCATTTTTTTTTTTTTTAAAGAGATCTATAATCGAGATGTTTATTGCTGCAGGGCTGATGGTACTTCGGTAACCTGGAGATATGGTCCTGGAGAAGGTCACTGGTTAATAAGAGAACCCCAGAGAGGCTGGCCCAATACTTTTTTGATTGAGTTTTAGGTGCCAGATCAAAACTGATTTATTTGTTCAAGTGTTTGCTAGTGGGAGAGTTCTCCCTTGTCTGTCACCTGCTGGGTTATTGGGTTTCCTATTGATTTTAAGAGTTGCTCTTTAATTATTATTTTTTTTTCGTTTACTTTAAAACAAAAGATCTACCTTGGAAGGTGTCTTTTAATAGGAGAGGGGGATATGGTTTCAATAAATAAAATAAATGAAACCAATAGGCACCCAGTTAGTTGTGGGGCTAACACCTTGACACGCAATTGCAAAGGGACCCTCCACAAGAAGAACGTAAGAATATAAGAGAAGCCATGTTGGATCAGGCCTATGGCCCATCCAGTCCAACACTCTGTGTCACATAAGAACATAAGAGAAGCCCCGTTGGATCAGGCCAATGGCCCATCCAGTCCAACACTCTGTGTCACATAAGAGAAGCCATGTTGGATCAGGCCAATGGCCCATCCAGTCCAACACTCTGTGTCACATAAGAACATAAGAGAAGCCTTGTTGGATCAGGCCAACAGCCCATCCAGTCCAACACTCTGTGTCACATAAGAACATAAGAGAAGCCCTGTTGGATCAGGCCAATGGCCCCTCCAATCCAACACTCTGTGTCACATAAGAACATAAGAGAAGCCTTGTTGGATCAGGCCAACAGCCCATCCAGTCCAACACTCTGTGTCACATAAGAACATAAGAGAAGCCCTGTTGAATCAGGCCAATGGCCCATCCAGTCCAACACTCTTGTCACATAAGAACATAAGAGAAGCCATGTTGGATCAGGCCTATGGCCCATCCAGTCTAATACTCTGACACACACAGTAGCAAAAAACAAAAACAAAAAAACACCCCAAAACAGCGGTCAACAATGTATGAAGCAATTTCAAACAGCCACTGAAATGCGGTAGATTTAACACCCTGACAACTCTCATTGCAATACAGCCTTTTCTAAAGTCAAATGGATGTTCGTTGTCTTAGGCCAAGTACACTTAGGGGATGTGATGGCCTCTTTTCATGACACAAGGTTCTCCCCTCCTACAGAGCAGCCGTTCTAGGTGCTCTCTTTGTGATCACTCCAGCATGGAAGCTCCAGTCCTGAATATGGATAGACCCAAATTAGCACAGTGTTTTTACGTGGTCTCCATAGGGTCAGTTTCAGGATTGTGTCTGCCCTGGATGAAGGGGTATAACCAGGCCCCTTTCCTCTTTGGGACAATCCCTTTTCTTTCAAGCTATATGCCCTCTGTTCGACTTCCCTTTTCTTCGGAAGCCACTTCCATCTCCATTTCAATTGACTTACTATGGTAAAGAGAAATCATACCAAACTGTGCTTTCTTAGAACAAAGTAGGAGTCACGTTTCACCTTTAAGACCAACAAAGCTTTATTCAGAATGTAAGCTTTTGTGTGCACGCATACTTCTTCAGACAAGGGGATAGGGCGCAGTGGGCTGAAATACATGTAGTTGGTGGGCTAGGAGTGTAAACTGATACAAAGGATCAGTTTATACTCTTAACCCACCAACTACATGTATTTCAGCCCACTGTACCCTATCCCCTCATCTGAAGAAGTATGGACATGTATAGGCCGAGTCCAGACCGGTATTTTAAGCCGACAAAGGGACATGGCTTCTCTTATGTAACATGGCTTCTCTTATGTAACATGGCTTCTGTTATGTTCTTATCATGTGGAATTAATTGCCACAGGAGGTGGTGGCAGCTACAAGCATAGCCAGCTTTGAGAGGGGATTGGATAAAAATATGGAGCAGAGCTCCACCAGTGGCTATTAGCCACAGTATATATATATGTGTGTGTGTGTGTACACACACATATATTGGCCATTGTGTGACACAGCATGTTGGACTGGGTGGGCCATTGGCCTGATCCAACATGGCTTCTCTTATGTTCTTATGTGACACAGAGTGTTGGACTGGGTGGGCCATTGGCCTGATCCAACATGGCTTCTCTTATGTTCTTATGTGACACAGAGTGTTGGACTGGGTGGGCCATTGGCCTGATCCAACATGGCTCCTCTTATGTTCTTATGACAGCTCGCAAATGGATTAAAAAATCAAGTCCAAGCATGCACACCTGCCTCCCATCCCGCTCCCATACTCACCGTGTCCTCTGGTATCTCTGAGATGGCTCAAAAAGCTACCACTTGAGAAGCGGTTAGCAAATCCTTCAGCCACACACCATCCCTCTTTTTTTTTTTTGTTTAAAGTTTTTATTGGCTTTCCATAAAAAGAATGGGTAGGGGAAAATACATAAACAACAAAAAAAAGATATTACATTCTGCATATCAATATATCATCAAGGACAAAAAGGCCATAAGATGTTTCAGGAAGTTCAAGATGAAGTCAAAATAACCAATGTTATATGAGCACGTAAATTCACGCTTATACTTGTCTCAATTGGATCATACTCTCAGTATATACAATCGTAGACAATAAGACTTCCCATCGGCTAATATCATTCAAAAAGTCAACACACCGTCCCTCTTTCCAGGCGCACGCAAGCAAGGCGAGGATTGGTGGTGTAACCCAATCCGTGCCGAGGGGAAGGTGCGCAACAGCTGTCTGACTGCGCCAAAGCGCCTCCCATGCGGGAAATGGGCGACTCACTCGGGAGCATCTGATTGGGATTCAGACCCTCCATTTTGAGCCGGTTCAATTTGAAATGCCTCCCATGTACCCAAACCTGCTGGTCTGCACCAGTGCTCCCTCTAAGCTGAATTAGCGTGAGCTAGCTCACAGATTTTTAGCCTCCAGCTCACACATTTGTGTCATAGCTCAGGAAGGATGACCCCAAAACACACATATGAACATATGAAGCTGCCTTATACTGAATCAGATCCTTGGTCCATCAAAGTCAGTATTGTCTTCTCAGACTGGCAGCGGCTCTCCAGGGTCTCAAGCTGAGGTTTTTCACACCTATTTGCCTGAACCCTTTTTTGGAGATGCCGGGGATTGAACCTGGGACCTTCTGCTTCCCAAGCAGATGCTCTACCACTGAGCCACCGTCCCTCCCCACTAATTGATGCAGGACCGGTAACCCATCGCTTTCACGCCAGTAGCTCACAAAGTAGAATTTTTGCCCACAAGACTCTGCAGCTTAGAGGCAACGTTGGTCTGGACCCAGTCATACTGTTTTTAAAATTGATTATTTTTTTTTACTGGTGACTGCGTTGAGGACCCTAATTGGGTAGAAAGATGGCCTTAAAGGACTACAGCTGACTTTTGTAGGTATGAGAGATGTGCTGAGAGTCATTGTAATAAGCTTGTCTTGGAACTGGAAGTCAGTTGTCTTGCTGACTTTTTAATCGAAAGGCAAAGATTAGGAGTACTTTTCTCCCTTTCTCACAATACAAGAACTCGTGGGCATTCGATGAAACTGCTGAGCAGACAGGTTAAAACAGATAAAAGGAAGTACTTCTTCACCCAAAGGATGATTAACACGTGGAATTCACTGCCACAGGAGGTGGTGGCGGCCACAAGCATAGCCACCTTCAAGAGGGGTTTAGATAAAAATATGGAGCAGAGGTCCATCAGTGGCTATTAGCCACAGTGTGTGTGTATATATAAAATTTTTTGCCACTGTGTGACACAGAGTGTTGGACTGGATGGGCCATTGGCCTGATCCAACATGGCTTCTCTTATGTTCTTCTGTGACACAGAGTGTTGGACTGGATGGGCCATTGGCCTGATCCAAAATGGCTTCTCTTATGTTCTTCTGTGACACAGAGTGTTGGACTGGATGGGCCGTTGGCCTGATCCAACATGGTTTCTCTTATGTTCTTATGTGACACAGAGTGTTGGACTGGATGGGCCATTGGCCTGCTCCAACATGGCTTCTCTTATGTTCTTATGTGACACAGAGTGTTGGACTGGATGGGCCATTGGCCTGCTCCAACATGGCTTCTCTTATGTTCTTATGAGGCAAATTGAGATGCACAAAGACAGAGAAAGGTCCTGTCTTCGTTTGCAGGGTTTTGTATTCATTCATGCCACAAAGAAGAAGAAGAAGAGATTGGATTTATATCCCGCCCTCCGCTCCGAAGAGTCTCAGAGCGGCTCACAATCTCCTTTCCCTTCCTCCCCCACAACAAACACCCTGTGAGGTGGGTGGGGCTGGAGAGGGCTCTCACAGCAGCTGCCCTTTCAAGGACAGAGTCTCAGAGCGGCCTACAATCTCCTTTCCCTTCCTCCCCCACAACAGACACCCTGTGAGGTGGAGGAGGGGCTGAGAGAGCTCTCACAGCAGCTGCCCTTTCAAGGATAGAGTCTCAGAACGGCCTACAATCTCCTTTCCCTTCTTCCCCCACAACAGACACCCTGTGAGGTGGGTGGGGCTGAGAGGGCTCTCATAGCAGCTGCCCTTCCAAGGACAGAGTCTCAGAGCGGCTCACAATCTCCTTTCCCTTCCTTCCTCACAACAGACACCCTGTGAGGTGGAGGGGGGGCTGAGAGGGCTCTCACAGCAGCTGCCCTTCCAAGGACAGAGTCTCAGAGCGGCTCACAATCTCCTTTACCTTCCTTCCCCACAACAGACACCCTGTGAGGTGGGTGGGGCTGAGAGGGCTCTCATAGCAGCTGCCCTTTCAAGGACAACCTCTGCCAGAGCTATGGCTGACCCAAGGCCATTGCAGCAGCTGCAAGTGGAGGAGTGGGGAATCAAACCCGGTTCTCCCAGATAAGAGTCCGCACACTTAACCACTACACCAAACTGGCTTTTGGGTTTTAAACCTACTAAGAGGGGTTTTAAACCGTGTATGGATGATTTCCATTACCCAGAACTGCTCTGTGACACTAAACCAGTTCTCATGCTTGTAATTTTTTTTTTTTTTTTGGGGGGGGGGTCTATAGAGGGAACCATAATGACTGAGCTTGCTTTCACCTCAGTTTTTAGAGACAGTTTTAGGAGACCACCTGCTTTTCTGTGCAGTACCAGCCCAACGCCGGATAGTGCCCTAGGCAGACTCATTGCCTGCCGCCCCCTCCACAGAGCCCCCCATGCCTTCCCCCATGGCTTCGCACCCCCCCACGGCTCCCCCTCCCCCTACGCCTCTTCCTCCCCCCTCCCTTCCCCACCCCATGTCTATTTCAACGCTGGAACAGGGCTCTAGTGGGTAAAACCTCATCGCATGGCAGTGCTCACTATCTGTCAGGACCAGTGTCCTGAAAGGGCAGCCCATTGCCGCTGACTCCTCTCTACTTCCTGGATGGGAAGGAAGTGAAGAGGAGTCAGCGGCAGCGGGACTGCCCTTTCAGGATGCTGATCCTGACAGACAGTGAACGCGGCTGTGCAGCGTGGTTTTACCCACCAATCAGCTGATTGGCGGGGTAGCGCGCCTTTAGATAGCCAGGAATGCGGCACTAGAACCCCATTCTGGCATTGAAATAGACCTGGGGTGGGGAAGGGAAGGAGGAGGAGGCTGGGGTGCAGGCAAACTAGGCATTTGGCTAGGGGAGAGGGGGAGGCCAAATTTGATGCCCCCACCCTGCTGGCTCCCAAGGCAACCGCCTAGTTTGCCTAGCGGGCGAGCCGGCCCTGTCTCTGTGCTTGCCCCAGCAAAGTTCTATCCCCTGATTGAATCCATCACTTTTGAATACCTTACTTTTAACAATCCCTTCTTTTTACAGCTTTGTAGAACTCTCTCAACCTGATGATTTCATCCTTCTGGTCTGTGGATCCATCTCCTCCACGCCCGTGTCTCTGAGACAAGTGACAACCAAACCTGGCACTTAACAGAGACCCTCGCCGACAATCTCCAGTTTGAATCCACCCCATTCTCGATAGCAGAAGGGAGGGAGTTCATTTGTCCTATTATACACCTACTAACAAGCCATCTAGCCAGTGGGTTAGAAATCCATCACGTGGCCTCACAATTAATTAAGCTGCTAATGGGAGTTGGATTGCAAAGAACAGCCGCCCCACTAAATCAAATTATTTCAGGAGAAGAAACACACTTTGCTACGAAACACTCGGCATGCTCCGCCATCCATTAGCTCTGTCCCTCTTAACCTCCTAATTGAACCCTTTGCTAACTGAAAATAAACTAGGAGCTTGTCTGGAGAGCACAGAAAAAAGAGGGAAGAAGAAAATGCATTCCTGTTAGCAGCTGATCTATGACTATGCCAATTAATGGCAATTATAGATCCATATATAATCCAAAAGGGTGCAGCTGAAAGGAACGTTCTGCCGCTTTTCGACACCACGGCTGAATTCAAATGTCTGGATTTAAATGGCATGCTCAAATGCGCACATCTGGGTCCCGCCTCGCTCCTGCCTTTACCTCGTCCGCCACCATTGCTCTGCTGCTTCGAAAAGCTACCAGGTAGGAAGCGGTAGCAAATCGCTGAAGCGCTCCCAGGGAGTCTTTCCTGACCATCTGAATGGGCAGGGAAATGCTGCTCATACACTTGAGCGATGTGACAGCTCCTCCAGGGCATGCACAGCCTCATTCCTCAGCTAATTACAGAAAGAACCTACATGTAGGCATGAGCACAAGCCAGCTCATGAAGTAAAGTCCATGACATATTTTGGCCGCTTCATGGTTTGTGAAGTCAAGGTCGTGTCAAGACCGCCAGTGCAAACTGCCCATGAACTTTCAAACTGTTTGTGGAGGTTCATGTAGGTTCAGGAGCAGAGATTGTTCTAGACTGTCTCCACTCTATATAGCAGGAACTCCTTTGTAGGAACCGCCCCCTGATGTAGCCTATCCTCCAAGAGCTTACAGGGCTCTTCTTACAGGGCCTACTGTGAGCTCGTGGAGGATCGACTACATCAGGGGTGTGTGGCCTAATATGCTAAGGAGTTCCCGCTACAAAAAAAAAAAAGCCCTGGTTATCATGACCGGCTTAAACAAGTTGCTTCAAAAGCGAAAGTCTCCAAGCCGTGGCCTTCAACTCAATGTCGTACCACATACTTAGGGTGAGAAAGTGACTTGTATAACGTTACAGACATGATACCGCTGATCAGCTAGCAAGTAGGTTAAACATAGCAATTCCACTCTACAGCGGGGTTAGGGTTAGGGTTGGCCAACAGAAGCTCTCCAGAGGGTTGGCCAATGGTAGCTCTCCAGCAGGGGTGGCCAACGGTAGCTCTCCAGAGTTCCTGTGGCAGAGTTCCTGTAGCAGGAACTCCTTTGCATATTTTTGCCTACAACTCCCATCAGCCCCAGCCATTGGCCATGCTGGCTGGGGCTGATGAGAGTTGTACGCAAAAAAACATCTAGGTTGTTTTCGCACTCACCTCCAGCCGGCGCGACCCCCCTCTTCACCGTGCAGGATCTGCGCGGATTTCGCACTAAATGCCGTAGAGCAGCCTTTTGCGCCGGAAACTCCCGTCGCAAAAGCTGCTCAAACGTAAATCGCCAAAAAGCAGTTTGGCGTTTGCGCGGCTTTTGCGATGGGAGTTTCCGGCGCAAAAGGCTGCTCCGCGGCATTTAGTGCGAAATCCGCGCAGATCCTGCGCGGTGAAGAGGGGGGTCGCGCCGGCTGGAGGTGAGTGCAAAAACGACCCTAGAGAGCTACCGTTGGCCACCCCTCCTCTACAGCAATTCCCACTGCGGCATTTGTCTTGACTCCAAAATGGATGTAGCAAGAAGCATTCTCGGCCCCTTCTGCGTACCAAGCACAACTACTAAGCCAACCAACTACTAAGCCATGGCACCTCCCCTGATGAAATACAAGGCAAGTCACCATGGATCACAAAAGTGAGCTCCTCTCATGCATTCCTATCACATAACCAGCCAAGCCCAAGAACTACCGAATCCCACGTATTTTCCGTGAGAGCGATTCGCTTTCCACACTGAAATCGACGGGGTTTAAAATACCTCAAGTCCAGTCGCCTTGCACCTTCTGCGATTAATTATTGCGAGGCCCTTGAACTAAAAGCGAATTATTTACTTTCCCCCTTATCGTAATATTTTTTTCTCTTCACTTTCAAAGAGACAGAAATATTTCTATTAGCCCAACTTTTTCTTCCTCATTACATTTATCTTTTGCCATCTGAGGAAGCCGCGAACATCCCAAGCTTGAATAGGGAAAGAAATGTCACTGCGTAAAAACGTGATATCTTCTTTGTTTAAAAAAAGAAAAAGAAAAAATCCTGTCACATTTTATCTGCATACTAAATCTGCATGCTAATGGAGACACTTTTCATGGTAGAGCCATTCAGTCTTCGCAAGGCGAGAGGGAAAGGATGAGAAATGTTCCGGGTTGGTGCTTTTCAGCAACAGGATCAGATGCAAGGATTGGGGGTGGGGAGGATGGCTTGCCCTAGATACGGCTGCCAGACCCCATCAGGAGTGGGGGAACCCCTGCTTCCCACACTTGGGCCTCTGCCCCCACTGTCAAAAGTGCCTCTTGCCATGATTAATGTAGCTACAAAAGGTCTAAGCTTTTGCCTTATTACTTGGGACAGGCAGTAGCTCAGTGGTAGAGCATCTGCTTGGTAAGCAGAAGGGCCCAGGTTCAATCCCCGGCATCCGAAACTAAAAAGGGTCCAGGTAAGTAGGTGTGAAAAACCTCCGCTTGAGACCCTGGAGAGCCGCTGCCAGTCTGGGTAGAAAATACTGACTTTGATGGACCAAGGCTCTGATTCAGTAGAAGACAGCTTCATATGTCCATATGTCCCATTGGGGAGGGACAGTGGCTCAGTGGCAGAGCATCTGCTTGGGAAGCAGAAGGTCCCAGGTTCAATCCCCGGCATCTCCAACTAAAAAGGGTCCAGGCGAATAGGTGTGAAAAACCTCAGCTTGAGACCCTGGAGAGCTGCTGCCAGTCTGAGTAGAGAATACTGACTTTGATGGACTGAGGGTCTGATTCAGTAGAAGGCAGCTTCATATGTTCATATGTCTAAGGGGAGGGATGGTGGCTCAGTGGTAGAGCATCTGCCTGGTAAGAAGAAGGTCCCAGGTTCAATCTCCGGCATCTCCAACTAAAAAGCGTCCAAGCAAGTAGGCGTGAAAAACCTCCGCTTGAGACCCTGGAGAGCCGCTGCCAGTCTGAGTAGACAAGACTGACTTTGATGGACCGAGGGTCTGATTCAGTAGAAGGCAGCTTCATATGTTCATATGTACTTTGCTCAGGAGTACATTTTGCCTGTTATCAGGAGTCATTTTGCAGAAAAATAGGTGATGGAGCTCATCTAGGGATTGTTATGCAGCTGCAGCTTCTAGTCAGTGGACAAGGTGGGGCGAAGGAGGGGGAACCGTCAGAAAGGTTCAGGAGCTGCACTCCTGTGAGCTCCCGCTGAGTAATTATTCGTGCCTTGAGAGAGTGTGCGTGATGGCACCAAGGTCACTCAGCATTATCTGGCTCTCAGAGAATGTACTTTCATTTCCTTCTCACAGCTTTGCTTGGAATATTCTTAGGGGGAGCAAGGGGCTTACAACTGGTAGATTTTGGCGCTTGGCATTTTGAATGTATAATGAATGGACCTGAAACGATATCTGGAGAGACTGAAATCCTGGGCCTTCGTTTCAGCTACAGAAGTCTTGCTTGCTATAAAAAGGTCAAGGTAGTCCCCCGTGCAAGCACCAGTCATTTCCAACTCTGGGGTGACGTCGCATCAGGACATTTTCACGGCAGGTTTTTTTACGGGGTGGTTTGCCATTGCCTTCCCCAGTCATCTGCACTCCCCCCCCCCCAGCAAGCTGGGGACTCATTTGACCGACCTCGGAAGGATGGAAGGCTGATTCAACCTCAAGCTGGCTAACTGAACCCAGCTTCTGCCAGGATCGAACTCAGGGCGAGAGCAGAGAGCTCAGACTGCAGTGCCGCGGCTTTACTACTTTACGCCACGTTGCTTGCTGTACCTGTGTATTATCTAGTAATGAACCTTCTTTGATAACGCTCAAAGAGGTGATTGTTTATGAGGACTGTGCAGAACTAGACGCCCACCACCAATCAGCTGGCTGGCAGGGGACGTGTGACTGCCAGCGTGCACCAGAAAAGATGTCACCTGATAGGGATGCCAGCCTCCAGGCAGGACCTGGAGATCCCAGGAACTACAGCTCGTCCCCAGACTGCAGAGATCAGTTCTCATGCAGAAAATGACAGTTTTGGAGAATGTACTCTGTGACACTGTACCCCACTGCGGTCCCTGCCCTCCCCAGGCACCATCCCAAATTTTCAGGAGTTCCCTAATCTGGATTTGGTAACCCTAGGTCTCCTGTACCCCCACATTGCTAGCAATGCTGGCCTAGGCCTCCTTTTGCTCACCCCCTCTCCCACATCATTTTACCAAGGGGTACCTTGTACATCTACTCCCAGGCCTTTATAATTGCTCTGCAAAATGAAGCTCCAATTTTCTTTCAGGAGCTCAGTATGGCTAAGGAGCTGTTGTGAATTGGAATCCAAATGAGGTCTCCATTGTGTGTGTGTTTATCTAGTCTTTGTCACGGGCTGAGGCCGGGTCAGGCGATGTCCAGGGGCAGTCAAGGTCTGTAGCTGGTGAGCAAACAGGGTCCAAGGTGCCAAAACCAAATCACAGTCTAGGTATCGCAGGTCAGAGGTTCAGAAGCCGAAGTCAGGGGGTCCAGAAGTCAAAGCCAAAGTCAGGGAGTCCAGAAGCCAAAGTCAAAAGCCGGAGTGGATGCTAGAACGTCAGGTAAGTGACTAGTTGCTTCCACAAAGCCTCCTCCCAAAGCCCACAGCTATATAGCCCTCTGCTGGCTGTTGCCCATTTGGGCTAATTGCTGGCTCAGAGAGGCAGCCAGGATCCTGCTGAGACTCAAGCATCCTCACTCCTAGAAGGGCTCAGGGAGCGTATTGCTCGTGAGCGTGCCCCTGAGGTCCCTGAGGTCCTGACGAAGGCGGTCACGCACACGAGCCACCCGAGAGGGCGAGGCAGGGGGCTTGGATCTTCTCCAGCAGGAGGCAGGGGCACTGGTGCAGGTGGCAGGGGCACAGTTTCTTCTGCAGGCTCAGCTTCTTCTGCAGGGTCCCCAGCACCCATGCAGTCTTATCAAATCCATCTCCTTGTGCCACAGAAATGAGGTGGGGGAGGGACTGGAATTAAGGGTTGCCAGGCCATCCAGAAGGGATGATTCTTGGTCTGCGGGGCCTAGGGCGGCCAGGTCCCTCTGGGCAGCCAGCAGGAGATGGGCAGGGACTTACCAGGAGAAAGAAGAAGGCCTAGTCCATGTTTCTGGCATCACACAGGAATTGATGTCACCATGTCAGTGGCTTCTGGGTGACACTCTGGTGTTTGGGCAAAAAACCCCCTCTATGGTAATAGGGTTGCCAAGTCCCCTCTGCTGCTCCAGCTAAGGACTCCTCTCTTGCATGCACATTGTTCCGGGCACGCTGTGCCGCTGACACTCTAGGATTTGTGGTAAAACTCTATGGTACCATAGAGTTTTACTGTGAATCCTAGAGGGGCCATGGTGGAACATGCCTAGTGCAATGACATCACTTCCGGGTCATTGCGCAGAGCACGTTGCACGGTGATGGGGCTGTTTAGGGGTGGGGATCCCCCGGGTGGCCTGCTCTGTGCTGGCAGGTTGGGCCCCAAATTCCCCAAATGGGAGACACATTTCAACACCACGGTGGAGGTTCCTGGAGATTTGAGGATAGAGCCTGAGGACGGTGCAGTTTGGCGAGGGAAAGGACCTCAACAGGGTAGAATGCCATAGACGCCACCCTTCGACACAGCCATTTTCTCCAGGTGAACTAATCTCTGAAATCTGGAGATCAGCTGTAATTCTGGGAGATCTCCAGGTCCTACCTGGAGCTGGCAACCTGTCATGAACACACACACACACAAAACACGGTAATTCCTTTGGGCTGAGTCTTTGCTGCAACATGCAGCCGTCTCCTGAAAGAATCATTTCAAAACAATTCGCTGTATCTCCGCAAAGGCCCTCGTGACTGAACGTATCGAACCTCCTCTTACTGGTCTCAGCTCCGTCCGGCCTTCTTGTGTCTTCAAGCGCAAAGTGGCAACTCGGCTCCTCTTCCTTTGAGAGATCCCCGATCAAAAGCCGGTTTCTCAGACGTTTCTCCGTGGTTAAATAGCAACACATCAAGGGTCACCGTAGCCGGGAAGAGGCAGGGCTCGGCTATGATCTCTACGGGAGCCGTGCACATTCATTAGCAAGGGCCTATTTACCGATGCTTTGATGTCAAGGGATGTTAAGTTTGATATCCCCAAGTGGTCCCCAGAGATGAAATGTGCCAGTTTATTCAAATGCACCTGCTCTAAATAGATAGAGAGAAAAGGCTGAGTTAGGCTCCATTAAACGAGAGATCTTATTTAGTTTTAACTAAAAAATACGGCGCTCGGAGGGCAGAGAGGAGGTCAAGTCTTTGAAACGGAAGTCAACCGACGCTTTCAAAGTAGCTACTATTCATTCTCGCCTATTCCCCAGAAGGGCTGTGCATCCTCTTTATGCTATTTTCTTTCTTATTTCGATTAGCAGATTAGATAGTAGATTGTAACGTAATGTAATGCGATGACTAGTAGAATGTCACATAATTTGAATGGCGGATTGGAAGGTAGTTCTCTGGTCTGGGGGAAGAGGCAATACACTGTATGGCAATCGCCACACCTCTAGAAGAGGATGCTGTAAGACAGAGGTGGCCAACTGTGGCTTGGAAGCCACATGTGCTACTTTCACACATATTGCTTCTCGAAGTCCCCACCACGTCATTGGCTGGCTTGGAGAAGGCATGTCTCTTTAAATTACTTCTCCAAGCCAAGCCATCTGGGTCTTGAAGAATGTATTTAAAGTTAAAGTTGCTTTCTTTCCACCTCACTCTCCAGTTTGGTGCAGCAGTTAAGTGCGTAGACTTTTTATTCGGGAGAACCGGTTTGATTCCCCACTCTTCCACAGACACCTGCGGATGTGACCTTGGGTCAGCCACACGTTCTCTCAGGGCTGTTCTGCTCAAGAGCAATTCGGGGAGATCAGCCTCACCTACCTCACAGGGTGTCTGTTGTGGGGAAGGGAAGGGAATGGAGATTGTAAGCTGCTCTGAGACTCCTTTGGCTAGCAAAGGGCAGGGTATAAATCCAATCTCTTCTCTTCTTGTTGTTGCTGTTCTTCTTCCTTCCCCCATATATTTGCCTTCCTTCCTTCCTGTCTTGCAGATCTCAAACCTCTGACATTTATGCCTTGCGGCTCTCAAACATCTGACTTCCATTTTGTGTGGCTTTTACATTAAGCAAGTTGGGCCGCATCCTGCTGTAAGGTCTCCTCCACGTTTAAGAGGAGACGGCTGGAGCGTGATAGCAGGGCCTCAGTTAATTACTCTCAGCATCCCACAATTATGAGTGGTACGTCTGCAAGTCCGTCTCCCGTCTTAATATATTAATTCCTTCACTTCCTGCCCCAGAATGAAACCCAAACAAATGGTGACCGTATGAATTAAGCATGTTTTTTGCGTTTGATCCTTGCATCTGTCAGACATCTTTATTAAGCCGTATGCTCATTTGCTGTTTACCCTCTACCTATACGCATGGACTGGTAACTTCCATTTCAATGCAGGCCTCGGATTCAGCAGGAGCTCACAGGAGCACGCTCCTGAACCTTTCTGAGGTTCCCCCTCTTCCTCCCCACTGACCTTATCCATTGAATAGGAGGTGCAGCTGCATAACAATCCCTGGGTGAGCCACCTATTTTTCTACAAAACCCCTGTGTCAATGTATCTGAATAAGTGTATATGTGCATGAAAGCTTTTACCCTAAATATACCTCTGCCGGTCTTAAAAGTGCCACTGGACTCAATTTTTTTTTCTACTATCCTGAGGGAGAGCATAGCTCTCTGGTTTGAAATCCAAACCAATTCTGTTTGACACCGTGGAATTGGGAGAGAGGCTGTTGTTCAGCTGAAAATGAAAGCTTTTTGGGTTAAGCCGAAGTGCTGAGTATATTCCTACTTTTACTCTTGATAATTTAATAAAAGATATTCTACCTGTGGTATTCCCCCGACCCCCTTTTCTTTCACCTGATATTTTGATCCAGTTAATGCACTGTTTGAGAGGAAGCGCGAGAGGAGCTAGAAAGCCAGGAGTTCGATACATTTCAATTTTTTTTTAAAGCGTGTAAGACTGAAATTTACTTCTTGCTATATATTGACCTACTAAAAATAGACAACACATATCCACACAACTGCAATACGGAGCATGCGGCTCATAGAATCAGAGAACAATAAAGAAGGGGCACTGAGGCATCTCATCGCATCTCCTGCTCAGTATAGGAGGCGTGGCACACTTGCTTCACTTAAAGTACATAGAATAAACATCAGGTGTCTGAGAGCCATAAGACATGAATGTTAGATGAAGGAGGGAAGGAGGGAGAGAAGGAAGACGGAAGGAAGGAAGGAAGGAAGGAAGGAAGGAAGGAAGGAAGGAAGGAAGGAAGGAAGGAAGGAAGGAAGGAAGGAAGGAGGGAGGGAGGGAGGGAGGGAGGAGGAGAGGAAGGAAGGAAGGAAGGAAGAAGTAAGGAAGGAAGGAAGAGGAAGGAAGGAAGGAAGGAAGGAAGGAAGGAAGGAAGGGAGAGAGGGAGGGAGGGAGGGAGGAAGGAGGAAAGAGGCACGAAGAAAAGGAAGGGAGGGAGGGAGGAAGGGAGGGAGGGAAGGAGGGAGGGAGGAAGAAGGAAGAAGGGAGGGAGGGAGGGAGGAAGGAAGGAAGGGAGGGAGGAAGGAAGGAGGGAAGGAGGGAAGGAAGGAGGAAGGAAGAAGGAAGAAGGAAGGAAGGAAGGAAGGAAGGGAGGGAGGAGGGAGGGAGGGAGGGAAAGAGGCATGAAGAAAGGAGGGAGGACGAAGGGAGGGAGGAGGGAGGAAGGAAGGGAGGGAGGGAGGGAGGAGGGAGGAAGGAAGGAAGGAAGGAAGGAAGGAAGGAAGGAAGGAAGGAAGGAAGGAAGAGAGGAAGGAAGGAAGGAAGGAGGAAGGAAAATAGATAAGGGAAGAGAGGTGGGAAGAAAGCAACCTTAACTTTAAATGCATCTCCAAGCCCCTGGCTGGTTTGGCTTGGAGAAGTAATTTAAGAGACAAATGCCTTCTCCAAGCCAGCGAAGGGGCAGTGGGAGCTTCGAAAGCCACACACTATGTGAAAGAGCTACATGTGGCTCCCAAACCTCAGCTTGGCCATCCCAGCCTGAAGCATCTGTTGTATATGTGACCTGAAATGTGTATGATGTATGGTGTTCTTTCCCTTCCTCCCCAGTCGGCCCAGTAGCAGTCTTAGAGCACAGCCCTAGACTTTGCTGTGATAATCGAAAGAGCTATGATCCCTACCTTGCCTCTTCATTGCGGGGAACCCACTATATTATAGCATCGCTGACAGATGTTCATCCAGCTGTTGCTTGAAGGCTGCCAGTGAAGAGAAGCTATCCACCTCCCTGGGCAGCCAATTCCACTGCTGTACTACTCTTACTGTTAAAAAAAAGAAAATCCTAACATCCAGCTGGTACATTCCCACATTTCTGCAGGCTTCAGTGTCTAAGCAGCACCTCCATGCCTATTCCTTCGAAAACAGTTCCAGGTGGGTAGCCCTGCTGGGCTGTGCTAGAAGAACTTGAATCAAGTCCAGTAGCAACTCTATGATCGACGAGATTTTCAGGGTGCTCACAAAGGGAGCTTCGGCTCTCTTTGAGCTCGTACCCCCCCCAAAAAAAATCTTGGTGTCTCAGATTCTACCGGCCTTGAATCTAGCGATTCCTTTTGAAGGAACAGATGGCCATCTGACAGCAATGCTGATTCTGTGAGTTAGGCGCAGATGAAGAAGATGAAGAAGATATTGGATTTACATCCCGCCCTCCACTCCGAATCTCAGAGCGGCTCACAATCTCCTTTCCCTTCCTCCCCCACAACAGAACCCCCTGTGAGGTGGATGGGGCTGGAGAGGACTCTCCCAGCAGCTGCCCTTTCAAGGACAGAGTCTCAGAATGGCCTACAATCTCCTTTTGCCTCCTCCCCCACAACAGACATCCTGTGAGGTGGGTGGGGCTGGAGAGGACTCTCACAGCAGCTGCCCTTTCAAGGACAGAGTCTCAGAATGGTCTACAATCTCCTTTACCTTCCTCCCCCACAACAGACACCCTGTGAGGTGGGTGGGGCTGGAGAGGGCTCTCACAGCAGCTGCCCTTTCAAGGACAGAGTCTCAGAATGGCCTACAATTTCCTTTCCCTTCCTCCCTCACAACAGACACCCTGTGAGGTGGGTGGGGCTGAGAGGGCTCTCACAGCAGCTGCCCTTTCAAGGACAGAGTCTCAGAATGGCCTACAATCTCCTTTCCCTTCCTCCCCCACAACAGACACCCTGTGAGGTGGGTGGGGCTGGAGAGGGCTCTCACAGCAGCTGCCCTTTCAAGGACAGAGTCTCAGAGCGGTTCACAATCTCCTTTCCCTTCCTCCCCCACAACAGACACCCTGTGAGGTGGGTGGGGCTGAGAGGGCTCTCACAGCAGCTGCCCTTTCAAGGACAGAGTCTCAGAATGGCCTCGGTTGTCCCAGATAAGAGTCCGTACACTTAACCACTACACCAAACTGGCCCTGTAAGAAGAGCCCCGTAAGCTCTTGGAGGATTGGCTCCATCAGGGGTGGGTGGCCTAATATGGAAAGGAGCTCCTGCTAGGAAGAAGAAAAAAAAAGCTCTGATAAGAGCCATCTTGAAGGTCATTTCTCACCACCCCTTCCAATGCATACACGCAGCACATGCAAAAGTTGTTTTTTGCGTGCCAAATATATCACCAGCTAGCTGCTCTTTAGCGGGCGATTAGTAGACCTGATTGCCGAGATCCTCGCAAAAAAAAAAAATATCAGTCATCTGATTTGATTGCAGCCAATTAAAATGTCACCATTTATACGGCTGGAACCTTTTTAATGACTTGACTTTTTGTGAAGATCCATTTGACCTTTGCATCCGAGGTGGGCTTGGGATTCGGGCACCTTACGCGCTGAAAGGCAGTGAATTATAGTCTCGACTATATCCGCTGAATGGCTTGAACTTTTAATGATCGGGGCATGTATCCTAAGCAGAGTTAACACCCCGCCGAAACCCGTCGAAGCCGATGGGCTTAGAAGGATGCAACTCCGGTCGGGACTGCATCGCAAAGCGCTTAGCCGGCAGCAACCTCAACAAAGTCAATAATGGTAATTCAAAAGATGGGCTTGAGAATTTCAGCTTATTAGCGAAAGTTCTATACGTTTTATTTGTGCACGTTCCGGCAGAAAGCGAGGCGACTCCCCAGGGAAATAGATCATCCCTATACAACCCCCTTGAGTTAGAATCCCTGCAAGCTCAAAATCATGCGGCTGGATAGGGAGGAGATGGACTGCTCATTTATGTCGCTTGCAGCCCTTCAATGCTGTTCTTCCTACCTTCTGAAGAGCCCCATTTGTCAAGTACCGCAAGATCTTCACCAATCACCACTCCTTTGGGTTGTTAAAAATGATTTATTGGAATGAGCAAAGACATGCAGGCAGGTCTCTGCTGAAACGGAAGGGAAAGACCTCATACCACCCCTAGATAGACCTTAGGTCCATCAGTTACATACTTTGGAAGCCAAAGCACCAAAATCTACCAATCGTTATGTTTCCTCCCTTCTAGTTCTCTAAGCCCCCCTAAAAAAAAAAAAAAGGTAGTCCCCTGTGCAAGCACCAGTCGTTTCTGACTCATTGATTTCACAGCAGACTTTTTACGGGGTGGTTTGCTCATGACCTGAGTTCAATTCCCGGTGGAAGCTGGGTTTTCAGGTAGCCAGCGCGAGGTTGACTCAGACTTCCATCCTTCCAAGGTCAGTAAAATGAGTACCCAGCTTGCTGGGGGGAAAGTGTAGATGACTGGGGAAGGCAATGGCAAACCACCCCGTAAAAAGTCTGCCGTGAAAACGTTGTGGAAGCAACGTCACCCCAGAGTCATAAACAACTGGTGCTTGCACAGGGGACCTTTCTTTTCCTTGCCATTGCCTTCCCCAATCATCTACACTTTCCCCTCAGCAAGCTGGGTCCTCATTTTACCGACCTCGGAAGGATGGAAGGCTGAGTCAACCTTGAGCTGGCTACCTGAGCCCAGCTTCCACCGGGAATCGAACTCAGGTTGTGAGCAGAGCTTAGGACTGCGGGACTGCAGCTTTACCACTCTGTGCCACAGAGCAGTAAGCCCCCCTGGTCCAGTAGAAAACGAAATACTCGAAAGTCTCCGTGAACCTGATAACATCTGTGGCCTTGGAAATGTCGATTCTCGGGGTGGAAAGACTACCTGGTGAGTTGCAGACATAACAGACCAGCATGTGAGAGCAAAGAGATGGCAGCAAAGCAGGTCCCAAAGGATATTACAGGTTACATAGAAGCATCTTTCCCTTCCCCAGAATCATGGCAAGAGGCACTCTTGACACTATTAAAAGAAATTCACTAAATGACCTGTATATGTGTAAACAAGGCATCCATCATAGCCAATGTTCTCGCTAAGCTGCAGAGGCTCGTGAGCAAAAATTCTACTTTGTGAGCTTCTGCCATTAAAGTTGTGAGCTACGGCATCAATTCGAATCCTAGAATCACAGAGTTGGAAGGGACCTCTAGTCCAGCCCCCTGCACAATGCAGGAAACTCACAAACACCTCCCCTTAAATTCACAGGATCTTCATTGCTGTCAGATGGCCATCTAGCCTCTGTTTAAAAACCTTCAAGGAAGGAGAGCCCACCACCTCCCGAGGAAGCCTGTTCCACTGACTGCTCTAACGGTCAGGAAGGTCTTCCTAAAGTTGAACTGGAAACTCTTCTGATTTAATTTCAACCCATTGATTCTGGTCCTACCTTCCGGGGCCACAGGAAACAATTCCACACCATCCTCTAGATGACAGCCATTCACGTACTTGAAAATGGTGATCATATCACCTCTCAGCCGCCTCCTCTCCAGGCTAAACATCCGCAGCTCCCTCAACCTTTCCTCATATGACTTGGTCTCCAGACCTCTCACCATCTTCGTCGCCCTCCTCTGGACCCGTTCCAGCTTGTCTATATCCTTCTTAAAATGTGGTGCCCAAAACTGAACACAGTACTCCAGCTGAGGTCTTACCAGAGCAGAGTAAAGAGATACCATCACATCACATGATCTGGACACTAGACTTCTGTTGATACGGCCCAAAATTGCATTTGCCTTTTTAGCCACTGCATCACACTGTTGACTCATGTTCAGCGTGTGATCCTCTAAGACCCCTAGATCCTTTTCACACAAACTCTCTCGGCTTGACTTCGCGAACAAAGATTTAAGAAAGGTGCAGTAGTCCACATCTGCTGCAGGCTCGCTGGTGGCTGACAAGACCAATGCAGGACAGGCAGGTCCGTCCACAGTGGCTGCAGGGAAAAGTCTGATTTGGGGTTGGTGCTGTAGCAGTATGATTCTTCCTCATCTCCTCTTCAATCTCAATCTTCCTCAATCTCAATCTCACACATACTACTGCTAAAACAAGTCTCCCTCCTATAGCCATGTATTGGATTTTTCCTACTTAAATGCAGAACTTTACATTTATCCTTGTTAAAATTCATTTTATTGGTTTTAGCCCTGTTTTCCAGCCTGTCAAGGTCATCCTGTATCCTGTTTCTGTCTTCTACTGTATTTGCAACCCCTCCCAATTTAGTATCATCGGCAGATTTAATAAGCATTCCCTCTATTCCTTCATCCATAAGAACATAAGAGAAGCTATGTTGGATCAGGCCAATGGCCCATCCAGTCCAACACTCTGTGTCACACAATGGCAAAAAAAAAAAGAAGGCTCACAAGTGGGGCTAGAAGCCCTTCCACTTTGCTCCCCCCCCCCACAACCACCAAGAATACAGAGCATCACTGCCCCAGACAGTTCCAATAATATGCTGTTGCTAATAGCCACTGATGGACCTCTGCTCCATATTTTTATCCAAACCCCTCTTGAAGCCGGCTATGCTTATAGCTGCCACCACCTCCTGTGGCAGTGAATTCCACATGTTAATCACCCTTTGGGTGAAGAAGTACTTCCTTTTATCCGTTCTAACCCGACTCCTCAGCAATTTCATTGAATGCCCATGAGTTCTTGTATTGTGAGAAAGGGAGAAAAGTACTTCTTTCTCTACTTTCTCCATCCCATGCATAATCTTGTAAACCTCTATCATGTCACCTCTATCATGTCATCCAAATCATTGATAAAGATGTTGAACAAAACAGGTCCCAGGACAGATCCTTGAGGCACTCCACTTGTCACTCCTCTCCAAGAGGATGAGGAATTAGTGTACTCTGGGGCCATCCTTCCTTAGCTAAGACAAAAATGGATGAGCTGAAGGCTTAAAATCTGTGAGCTAGCTCACGCTAACTCAGCTTAGAGGGAACACTGATCATAGCCCTATCCTGAAATGTTGTCCACAGTTCTGTAGGCCTCACTTCCAAAAGGATGTGGATAGAATGGAGTGGGTGGAGAGGAGAGTGATGAGGATGTGGCTAATAGCCACTGATGGACCTCTGCTCCATATTTTTATGGAGCATAGCCAGCTTCAAGAGGGGATTAGATAAAAATATGGAGCAGAGGTCCATCAGTGGCTATTAGCCAGTGTGTGTGATGACGATGGTGTCTACATCCGCTATCGCACCGATGGCAGCCTGTTCAACCTGAGGCGACTAAAGGCCCACTCCAAGACGATGGAAAAACTCATCCGAGAGCTACTGTTTGCTGATGATGCTGCACTCGTCTCCCACTCGGTATCAGCTCTGCAGCATATGACGTCCTGCTTTGCAGAGGCTGCCAAGCTATTCGGCCTAGAAGTTAGTCTGAAGAAGACAGAAGTTCTCCACCAGCCTGCACCCCAGGAAGATTATCACCCTCCCTGCATCACTGTGGGTGAATCAGTTCTGAAAACAGTCCAGCAGTTCAGCTACCTGGGGTGCATCATCTCCTCAGATGCCAAGATCGATAAGGAGATTGACAACAGGCTGGCAAAGGCAAACCGTGCATTTGGCCGACTGCACAAAAGACTGTGGAGCAACAAGCATCTGAAAAAAGGCACAAAGATCAATGTTTACAAAGCGGTTGTGATGACAACCCTCATCTACGGCTCCGAATCGTGGGTTTTATACCGTCATCACCTGCGACTCCTCGAGCGCTTTCATCAGCGCTGCCTTCGCACCATCCTCAACATCCACTGGAGTGACTTTGTGACCAACACTGAAGTTCTCAAGCGGGCGGAGGTTACCAGTATCGAGGCACTGCTGCTGAAGACGCAGCTGCGCTGGGCAGGGCATATTTCTAGGATGGAAAACCACCGCCTTCCCAAGATTGCCCTGTATGGCGAACTCTCCACCGGCCATCGAAATAGAGGGGCACCAAAGAAGAGGTACAAGGACTCCTTGAAGAAATCCCTTGGCGCCTGTCGCATCAACCATCACCAGTGGTCTGACCTAGCCTCAGATCGCAAAGCATGGAGACACACCATCCACCAGGCTGTCTCTTCCTTTGAGAACGCATAGCTGGTCTTGAGGACAAAAGGAGATTGAGGAAGAATCGCACTGCTACAGCACCAATCCTAAATCAGACTTTTCCCTGCAGCCACTGTGGCCGGACCTGCCTGTCCCGCATTGGTCTTGTCAGCCACCAGCGAGCCTGCAGCAGACGTGGACTATTGCACCCTTCTTAAATCTTCGTTCGCGAAGCCAAGCGGAGAGAGTGTGTGTGTTGGCCTCTGTGTGACACAGAGTGTTGGACTGGATGGGCCATCGGCCTGATCCAACATGGCTTCTCTTATGTTCTTATGTGACTCAGAGTGTTGGACTGGATGGGCCATTGGCCTGATCCAACATGGCTTCTCTTATGTTCTTATGTGACACAGAGTGTTGGACTGGATGGAACATTGGCCTGATCCAACATGGCTTCTCTTATGTGTGACACAGAGTGTTGGACTGGAGGGGCCATTGGCCTGATCCAACATGGCTTCTCTTATGTTCTTATGTGACTAAGAGTGTTGGACTGGATGGGCCATTGGCTTGATCTAATATGGCTTCTCTTATGTTCTTATGTGACACAGAGTGTGGGACTGGATGGGCCATTGGCCTAATCCAACATGGCTTCTCTTATGTTCTTATGCGACTAAGAGTGTTGGACTGGATGGGCCACTGGCCTGATCCAACATGGCTTCTCTTATGTTCTTATGTGACGCAGAGTGTTGGACTGGATGGGCCATTGGCCTGATCCAACATGGCTTCTCTTATGTTCTTAGGATGATCAGCGGCCTGGAAACCAAGCCCTAAGAAGAAAGGCTGAGAGACATGGGAATATTCAGTCCAGAGAAGAGAAGGGTGAGGGGGGACATTTTTGCTCTCTTGAAGCATCTGAAGAGCTGTCAGAGAATGGCAAGAAGCTATTCTTGTTGGCAGCAGAGAAGAGGACTTGCAATAAGAAGTTTAAATTAAGGGCAGGAATTTACCGGCTGGATATTAGAAAAATCTTTTTTACTGTCAGAGTTGTTCAACAATGGAATCAGCTACCAAGGGAGGCGATGAGCAGCGATCAGGGCGGGGAGGAAGGGGAATGAGGCGGGGAGAAGCGGTGGCAAAGCAAGGGGGGGAAACAGCAACAATTCGGGAAGGAAGGGGAAGGAATTTTATTTTAAACAAAAGGTGGGGCCACCCAATTTGGTGCCCCTCCAGGGCCGGCACCCTAGACGACCACCCAGTTTGCCTAGTGGAAGAGCCAGCCCTGGCAGACATAAATGTTGTGGTAACTAAAACATAGATCCAGCAAGCCATAAATACTTCTGATTGTGATGTCAAAATACGTACTTGCATTTGAGTGGAAAATGTAATGAGCTTTGACTGATGTCAGTTTAGAGCCCTTCAGTATTGTTTAAGTATGCGAGCTTCTGTAAGTTCTTATGAACCACTCACAAAAATAATATGAAGGGATTTTAGCAATTGGCTGTACTATGCCCGTGGAAATGGAAAAATTAAAAGTTCCCACTTCATAGAAAAGAAGCGTTCCGTACGTTTTTACACATGGCCTCTGCCTAAATAAAGCAAACGGGCAATCCTCAGGAGGCAGAACCCGCAGACATTTTTAAAAGCGAGAAATCATTTTAATATTTTATTTTTACTGTCTTCCCGTGACAGGTTTTTTGGCTGCCGTCAGCCGCATTAGTAGGACAGAAATGTCATCTTTTGGTCATAGAAGGAAATGTACGAGACCACGAGCGAGTTTGTTATTTCAGTTTTCAAGGTTTATTGTAAAGGGGAGACATTTAATAAAACTACAAAAGAGGGGCGGGGGGGGGGAGAAAGAAAGGACTGAGATGCAGAAGCAAAAGGCCTCTAAAGGCAGGAGAAAGCTACATGAGGTTAAGATTTTACTGAGGGGAGGGGAGGGCTGCCAATCCCCAGGTGGGGGCAGGGGATCCCCCAGTTTGGAGGCCCTCCCCCCGCTTCAGGGTCATCAGAAAGCGAAAGGGAGGGGAATGTCTGCTGGGCACTCAATGATTCCTCAGGGAGATCCATAGGAAATAATGGAGAATTGATCCACGGGTATCTGGGGCTCTTGGAGGGCTGTTTTCTGAGGTAGAGGCACCCAGTTTTCAGTATAGCATCCAGTGCCTCTCCTCAAAATACCGCCCAAGTTTCAAAAATATTAGACTGGGGGTCCCATGCTATGAGCCCCCAAAGAAGGTGCCCCTATCCTTCATTATTTCCAATGGAGGGAAGGCATTCAAAAGGTGTGCAATGGTCTCTTTCAATGTGATGGCCAGAACTCCCCCTTTGGAATTCAAGGATGCTCGTCACACCCTTGCTCCTGGCTCCACCCCCAATGTCTCCTGGCTCCATCCCCAAAGTCCCCAGCTATTGCTTGAATTGGACTTGGCAACCCTACTGCCATCTTCCACGGTGGAGGCAAAGAGAAAGGCCCATTTGATGGTGTACAGGAAGTGAAGTCATCATGCCAGCAACTTCCAGGTGACGCTCTGTTATTTGAGCAAAGCTTTATGATAGAAGACATTTTCACCATAGAGTTTTTGCCCTAAAAACCAGAGCATCATTGCGACATTGCAGCATGATGACATCACTTCCTGTGTGATATTGCTCAGGCTTTCCTCTTTCTCCTGGGAAGTCTTTCCCCATCCTCCTCCAGGTGCCAGGAGAGACCTGGCAACCCTAGTGTGGGGTGTTCCTACTTGCCGATTCCATTCACCTCATTGTCAGAGTGATGGGCGGGGAATAACTGGGACGTCTGCCATTCAACTCCTATGGAAAGTGAGGAGTTCACAAGACAGAACTGTGCACCCCATTTGAGAAAGTGCCTGCTGAGTATAAATTGTCACCTCCTGAATCTGAAAATAGCAGAACGGCAATAGGCAGTTTGCAGGTGAGTATTGTGAAGGTTTAGATTGAGATCTTCCCATCAAGAAGATGACAGGATGAGGGCCCTGGGTTTCAGCTCAGTAGCCAACCAGTTGAGGGAGAACAGGGCTTTTTTTGTAGAAAAAGCTCAGCAGAGACTCATTTGCATGTTAGGCCACACCCCCTGTTGGCACCATTGTTTCACACAGGGCTTTTTTGTAGAAAAAGCCCATCAGGGACTCATTTGCATGTTAGGCCTAGGGTTGCCAAGTCAGACACAAGAAATATCTGGGGATTGTAGAATCTTTCGGGCTCAAGTGCCGTGTTCTACTGGAGAAAGTTTTTCTTCTAGACGTTTCGTTCTCAGCTGCAGAGAAGATCCTCAGTGGTGTTGCAGCTGGAGCAGGCGCTCTGACCTTCTTGGCTGCTGTGCATTGAGTGAGGCCAGGGCTGCTGGAGAGCTGCTATTTCTAGGCTGGAGGGGGTGTGGTGAGAGGGCAATTGGTTTGTGAATGTACCCATTGTTTGGTGGGGCTTCCTGGGAGGGTGGTGATAGGAAACTGGCTGTGGAATGTGACCATTGTTCTGTGTTGATTGCTGGGAGGGTTGGAAGGGGTGTGAAGATAAGGAAGATGGTTGTTGATTGTGCTGATTGTTCTCTGGAATGTGCTGGTTGTTCTGTGACCTTCTCCAATTTGTAGTCTGTAGGGTGTTTTGCAGAACTGGATACCAAGAATGTTGGATGGAAATGCCTTCTTCCTTTCTGTTAAAGTTGTACTGGTGTTTGTAAATCTCAATAGCTTCTCTGTTCAGGTGGGTGTGATAATGTGAGACCGTAGAAAGGACTTCAGTCTACAAAATACCCTGCTCCTGTGGTGCAGTCTATGTTGGCACTACCCAACGCAGTATCAACACCCGCCTCACCGAACACAAGAGACACTGTCACTTGTTTCAGCCAGAAAAATCAGCTGTCGCTGAACATGCCCTTCAAGAAGGAGACCACGTCATCCACTTTGAAAGAACTGAAGTCTTTTCTACGGTCTCACATTATCACACCCGCCTGAACAGAGAAGCTATTGAGATTTACAAACACCAGTACAACTTTAACAGAAAGGAAGAAGGCATTTCCATCCACCATTCTTGGTATCCAGCTCTGCAAAACACCCTACAGACTACAAATTGGAGAAGGTCACAGAACAACCAGCACATTCCAGAGAACAATCAGCACAATCAACAACCATCTTCCTTATCTTCACACCCCTTCCAACCCTCCCAGCAATCAACACAGAACAATGGTCACATTCCACAGCCAGTTTCCTATCACCACCCTTCCAGGAAGCCCCACCAAACAATGGGTACATTCACAAACCAATTGCCCTCTCACCACACCCCCTCCAGCCTAGAAATAGCAGCTCTCCAGCAGCCCTGGCCTCACTCAATGCACAGCAGCCAAGAAGGTCAGAACGCCTGCTCTGGCTGCAACGCCACTGAGGATATTCTCCGCAGCTGAGAACGAAACGTCTGGAAGAAAAACTTTTTCCAGTAGAACACGGCACTTGAGCCCAAAAGATTCTACAAACCCTAATGATGATGCCAGCCATGAAAACCTGAAATCTTTGAGAATATCTGGGGACTTTGGGGGTGGAGCCAGGAGCAAGGGTGTGGCAAGCACAACTGAACTCCAAAGGGAGTTCTGGCCATCACATTTAAAGGGACCTTTTTAATGCCTTCCCTCCATTTGGAAGAATGAAGGATAAGGGCACCCCCCCCCCCAAGTCCAATCTTTTTGAAACTTGAGGATTACTTTGAGGAGAGTCACCAGATGCCACACCCCCAACACCAAGCCAACCAGAATTGCATTCCTGGGCATTCCAGCTCAAAAAAAAGGCCTGAAGGAGAGGAAAGAAGAAGGAGAAAGAGCAAGGGAGAAAAAGGTTTTGTACCAGGAGGTTCAACCACATAAAGAGAGGTTCAACCACAATTGTAAAGAAGTTCAATCACAATTGAATGCCCCATTTGTTTTGCCCCTGAATTCGCAAAGACACACACACTCGAGGTTGAGTTACTGTCCCATAATCCTCCAGGACTGATTCATGGGCTATGGATGACTGCAGGTCTCACCTCTTGAAGCCAGCTGGCATTGGTTGGCAAGTTGGATAAATAGGCAACAGTAAACCTGAGCAGGATAATGTCCATACAAGCTGAAGGCTAGAAGGTGCCTCCATGGGAGACCTACTTCTTCTACTGCTTTTGGTTGTCCTCTATAGGTGGCTGACTATCAGTTGAGAATGGTCTCATTGACTTCTGGGATGGTAAGTACCAAACTTCCCCAGCACCCTCGACTGAATGAAGAATAACTTGGGCAATGTAATAACACCAAAAGCCACATGGAAGGGGTGCGCGCATGTGTGTGAGTGTAAATCCTTATGCAAGTGTATTGAAGGATCATCTTATTCCATGTCTCTGTGTACCAGTTACAGTTTTCGAATATGGAAATGGCAAGGGTAGACCATCAAAAAAATTACTCCAAGATTCAGTCTATTGAATTATCATCATCGTAGATACAGATGATGAAACAGAATTAGCGGTCACACTTCAGATACAAGTAGTAAGAACTGAATATCACAATTCAAGACACGTTCTTCAATCCAACAAGAGACTCCACCGGGCTCCGTCATCGAATAGTGTCCAAAAGACCTCCAAAGTCCAAAGAGAAAGCAGAGGGCGTCCCAGAGAGATTTCGACAGCCCATACGTCCTTCCCAGGTATACAAGACCTTTCAAAACAATACTTCGTAAGTTATACGACTGGAAAATGGAACCCGATTGCCACACTACTCTAGGCAAAGCTCATATCCCAAATGAACCTTGAGGATGTGTGCATGTTGTATGATGTCCCCAACCATTCCCAGAACGCCCCCCCCCCCCAATCGACACAACAATGGGACTTGGAAGCCCTAGTCTTGGAAACCAAGCAGGGTCAGTATATGGACGGGAGGAAGCCACCAAGGAAGGTTTTGCAGAAGGCTGCCACTACATCTCACTTGTCTTGAAGTCCCAGTGCTGGGGTTGCCATAGGGTTGTTAAGTCCAATTCAAGAAATACCTGGGGACGTTGGGGGTGGAGCCAGGAGACTTTGGGGGTGGAGGCGGGAGCGAGGTTGTGACAAGCATAATGGAACTCCAAAGGGAGAGCTGACCGTCACATTTAAAGGGACCACACACTTTTTCAATGCCTTCCCCCAATTGGAAATAATGAAGGAAAGGGGCACCTTCTTCGAGGACTCATAGAATTGGTCCAATCTTTTTGAAATTTGGAGGGTGTTTTGAGGAGAGGCACTGGATGCTATGCTGAAACTTTGATGCCTCTACCTCAAAAAACAGCCCTCCCAGAGCCCCAGATATCCATGGATCAATTCTCCATTATACCCTAAGGGAATCGGTCTCCTTAGGGAATATTTTATTTTATTTATTTATTTATTCGATTTAAATCCCGGCCTCCCCACCGAGGTGGAATAATGCAGTGTCCAGCAGACATCCCCCCAACCCCGCTTTCTGAAGACCCTGAAGCGGGGGGCTCCAAACCTGGGGATCCCCTGCCCCCATCCTGGGGATTGGTAAAGGGAGAGAGGTCACTTGTAGGATAAAGGCAGCACAACCGAAGCTATAGTAACCAAATAACTAAGAATGTATTGAAACAAAATCATACAAATATGTTCAATAAGAACATAAGAGAAGCCATGTTGGATCAGGCCAATGACCCATCCAGTCCAACACTCTGTGTCACATAAGAACATAAGAGAAGCCATGTGGGATCAGGCCAATGGCCCATCCAGTCCAACACTCTGTGTCACATAAGAACATAAGAGAAGCCATGTTGGATCAGGCCAATGGCCCATCCAGTCCAACACTCTGTGTCACAGAAGAACATAAGAGAAGCCATGTTGGATCAGGCCAATGGCCCATCCAGTCCAACACTCTGTGTCACAGAAGAACATAAGAGAAGCCATGTTGGATCAGGCCAATGGCCCATCCAGTCCAACACTCTGTGTCACAGAAGAACATAAGAAAAGCCATGTTGGATCAGGCCAATGGCCCATCCAGTCCAACACTCTGTGTCACATAAGAACATAAGAGAAGCCATGTGGGATCAGGCCAATGGCCCATCCAGTCCAACACTCTGTGTCACACAGTGGCCAAAAAACCCAAGTGCCATCAGGAGGTCCACCAGTGGGGCTAGAAGCCCTCCCAAGCGCCAAGGATAGAAGACTAAATAGCAATAACAATTTCCCAAAAGCTTCACAGTTCCATCAAAGGTGTCCCTCAAAGGCATCGAATCCTCTTCTCGAGCAGGGTGCTCCAACCACACGTCTCAACCAAAGGCAAAAGCTCAGAAAAAAATATCAAAGTGTTTCCAATGCATCAATAAGTTACAAAAAGCTGCAAAACCCACAAGATTCTTTTTCAGCGCGTCCAAAGACGGCACATAGACTTCCCAATGGACAAAGGGGACAGAAAGTCTCCAGGAAGATTTCAAAATGGCGCTAAACTCTAAAAGCTCAAGGCGTCCAGCATACAGACTTCAAGGTAACCAAAGGATGATTTTGAAAGTATTGGTTCATTGTAAGTCCGTGGTGCTCATGGTGCGACCGTATTGAAAGTGATACGGTTTGATACACAACAGTTGACTTTAAAGGATACATCAAAGAGATACGAACAGAACGCAAGGAATTCTCCCATCTGCGTGTGAAAAGCTACAATCGCAGGTTCGGCTATCTTTTGTGGTTACAAACATCCTGGATCCCAGGCTCAAACCATCCCAGGGAGGCACTATCTTCAAAGCTGGCATTTCTACATTTGTTACAGTAGGTGAGAATAAAATGTATGCTTGTCCCAAGGCGGGTCCTAGGGACCTATGGCATTGTACCACAGTGTACCACTCTATAGCCGTGGTCCCCAACCTTTTTGGCACCAGGGGCCGGTTTTGTGGAAGACAATTTTTCCACGGACCGGGAAGGGGTGGGGGGCATGGTTTCAGGATGATACCAGTGCGCACTTTATTTTGGTGTGGTGGTTGTGATGAAGTGCGTGGTCTCTTATCTGGGAGAACCGGGTTTGACTCCCCACTCCTCCACTTGCAGTTGCTGGAATGGCCTTGGGTTAGCCGTAGCTCTCGCAGAGTTGTCCTTGAAAGGGCAGCTTCTGTCAGAGCTCTCTCAGCCCCATCCACCTCACAGGGTGTCTGTTGTGGGGGAGGAAGGTAAAAGAAATTGGGAGCCACTCTGAGATTCAGAGTGGAGGGCAGGATATAAATCCAATGTTGTATTATTGTTATTATTATTATTATTATTATTATTATTATTATTATTATTACTATTACTACTACTACTACTACTACTACTACTACATTGTAATATATAATGAAACAATTATACAACTCACGGCCCAGCTGCTAACAGGCCACGGACCGGGACCGGTCCACGGCCCAGGGGTTGGGGACCCCTGGTCTATAGGCTCCACTCCCTAATCTCTAGGCACTTCCCAAGCTGGAGCTAGACTCTCTACTCCCACTCCCTGCATGTAGCTAGGGGAGACCTGGCAACACTTTTGTGACTTGATAGCACTTAGGTACATACGTAAGCCTGTCATTTGAAAATAAAACCTCCATTAGCTGGAAATGTATATGCGATCTGAAATGCTTTCCCGCATGAACAAGTCAAGTGTGGCTGAGAGTCAGGCACAAAAGGGTCCTCGGTGACACGCCAGAACATCCCATAGACGGCTGAAAGGAAAGTGCGCCATCCTGCCGGCTCTGGCAAGCAGTCAAACGAACATCCCAGGATAATCTGTCTGAGACTCGAACATGCGAAAGGACCTTGTCACGGCATTGCAGCTGTGCCTTGAAATGACAGAGCTGCCAAGCACTGGGAAATATGTGACAGTAAGTGTTGTTCCTGCTCTCTCTCATTTGACAAATGCAATTAAAGTTTCAGAGAACTATCCAGGTCATACTTCAGGATTTAAAACGGTGTGCATAGATGATCTGAGGAAAAAAGCACGAGGTCTTCTTGCATTTGAGAGCAAGAGGACACCAGAGTGGAACCGACTCTTGAAGTGCTCAGTGAAAAATAAAGAACCTGTAATGTGTAGCTAACTGGAGCCCCGTGGTGCAGAGTGGTAAGCTGTAGTACTGCAGTCCAAGGTCTGTTCACGACCTGAGTTCGATCCCGGCAGAAGCTGGGTTCAGGTAGCCGGCTCATGGTTGACTCAGCCTTCCATCCTTCCGAGGACAGTAAAAAGTTACGTACCTACTTTTGATTTATTGACATTCATTACAGAAATCTCATGGTCAATACTTTGAGCCTAAGATCCAGAGGAAAATGTGACATGGCTGGGCATTGCGAGCTTTTGTACGTAAGTTGCTTTGTGTGCTGGTCAACTCTTATCTGGGAGAACTGGGTTTGATTCACCACTCCTCTACTTGCACCTGCTGGAATGGCCTTGGGTCAGCCATAGCTCTCACAGAGTTGTCCTTGAAAGGGCAGCTGCTGTAAAAAGCTCTCTCAGTCCCACCTACCTTACAGGGTGGGGGGGAGGTAAAGGAGATTGTGACCACTCTGAGACTCTGAGATTCAGATCGTTTAATTGTGTTTGTCAGTCTCTTTTATAAAGTTTATATTTTTGCCACCTGGCACTACATTTTATTACACTTGTGGCCCAGCCCGATAAGGTCACATTTATGTCAGGGGGGAAGAGGAAGAGTGTCTATGACTGATTCTACACCAGCATTTGCTCCACCCTCACACTTCTCCTTGCATCAGCACAAGCCATCGATTCCCCACTAGTTGCTCCACAGCGCTTCTTGCTTCGAGGCTCGTTCCCATTCCCATTGTGGCAACTGGAACTCCAAAAAACCAGCATCCTGTTGCTGTGATGGTAATAGGAAAGAGCCATGATGCAAGAGGCACCTGCTGAGGAACTAGTAGGGAATCCATTGCTTGAGCCGGCGCAGGGAGAAGGCGGAGCAAATGCCAGTGAGGAATCAGTCTATGTTTGAATGATTGTAATTGCACACTAGAATTTGTGCGTCTAAATGCCTGCATTAATAACAGTCACAGTAAAGTATAAAAGGTACAGCCTGACCTGTGGAGGTCAGTTTTAGCAAGACCAGTCCTTGCTGTGAACATGCTTATCATTAAATAAAGCCTAATTTGATTTACATCAAAGAGGTGTAATTAATGAGTGCTGCACAGAACTTGACAAGTTCCTGATTTCAGACTCCTGAAGGTAAAGAAAGGTGATATACAAAACCTTCTTTTCTTCTACTCTTCCTCCTTCCTGCCCAACATTTTAACTTAAACATGCTTAAACGTAGGTGCGGCTGCATAACAATCCCTGATGAGCTCCACCACCTATTTTTCTACAAAATGACCCCTGCCCAGAAGTAGCATGTCAGGAGCAACACTATTTTGGGGGGCAAAACTCTATGGTAAAATTGCACTCAAACCATAGAGTTTTGCCCAAAAATCAGAGCATCACCCCCCAACATTACCCATGTGCCTACATTACTCCGGGGTGATGTAGGCATGTCGCTCTAGGTTGCTCAACAAGGAATTTCCTCCCAAGAGCCCACAAAACCCAGGGATCCGCCGTCCTCAACTGAGGACTGGCAATCTTAGACCACTTTGAGAATTTCATTATTGTGACATGGTAAAAAAATATTTTAACAAATATTTAGGCCTCAAGTAAAGTCTGCAATAGTAAGAATAAGTTCTTCCACCTTTAGCCAGCTTCAATAACATAGGGGCTGCCAAAATAGTGGAGTCTGCCATAGAAGAAAAGAGACTCTGGCAGGTCCAGAAGCTCCCACTGAGAAGTTGAGAGAAGTCCCAGAGAGTTCTTTGGCTCCTTGATGTGAGGAAGTTGCCCCACCAGAAGGTACCTGGTCATTTGGCAGCAAGCCAGCCTGGCCTCCTGGATCTTCCTCAGAAGGATCGGTCCAACCAGAAAATTAGCTACCATTCAGTCATGCTGTGCGTGCTTTTCTAGCCAGGAATAGAAGGGCAACCTAGAAGTGAAAGCAAGCATTAAATAATGTCCTGGTTCCATGCTGATCCTCGCTTTATCAAAACAAACAGAACAGAGGACAGGGAATAAGAGAGGACTGATTTGGATTTGGGGCAGGCACAGTGCCTGAAGCGGTGTCTTTTTCAAGGACTTTTCTGAAAAAAACAAAGCACCAGAAACCTAATATCTTCAATCAACTTGAACTTTGACCAGTATAGAAATGTCTAGTAGAGTTACCAACCTCCCCTAAAATTACAACTGACCTCAGGATTACAAAGATTAATTCCCCTGGAGGAAATGATAGTATTGTAGGGCAGATTTTCCAACATATGCATCAGAGGATCATCCGGAGAAGATCCTACGGAAGAAGAAGACCGGAGATTTATACCCCGCCCTTCTCTCCTACAATCAGAGTCTCAGAGTGTCTTACAATCTCCTTTATCTCCTTCCCCCACAACAGACACTCTGTGAGGTAGGTGAGGCTGAGAAGAAGAATTGCAGATTTATACCCCGCCCTTCTCCCTGAATCATAGACTCAGAGCAGCTTACAATCTCCTATATATTCTCTCCCCACAACAGACACCCTGTGAGGTCGGTGGGGCTTAGAGGGCTCTCACAGCAGCTGCCCTTTCAAGGACAACCTCTGCCAGAGCCATGGCTGACCCAAGGCCATTCCAGCAGCTGCAAGTGGAGAAGTGGGGAATGAAACCCAGTTCTCCCAGATAAGAGTCCGCGCACTTAACCATTACACCAAACTGGCTCACTGTTACGTATCGTTCATAGTTCTGCCGGCGCAACGAGAGCTCGTGCAGTGTTGAACGTGGAACGCCCGCAAACGCTAAGGAACGTAGCTTTGGCAACCTCGGCCCATATCATTGGCAGTCAAGTAGTACTGGAAATGTGAAATATCAGCGTTCCAGTCGTCACTGGCTGCATCGAATGGGTCGAACTGGACCTTGGTGGCCATCCTGCGACTCACCCAGGAACAGTGGTAGCTGTGGTTGTGCCGGGTGGCTGAGGCAACAGTTCCTCGCCGGCAGTGTTCAGCTCTGCGATTCCAGCAGTGATTCAGCTAGCACGGACCTCGGGTGACCGGCTCATGTTTCAGCTCAGTTCCGGGAAGATCCCATTCTTGTCCCCAGCGCAATATAGTAAGTTCAGCCGTGGGTAAGATACAACTCTATTTTATTCGGATCGGAATTTGGGAAACACACAGGCACACAGGGAATGTATACTTTCAGGAAACATCAAAACACACCCATTAAATCAGCGGGAAACCACCCTATTGGCCTCTCCGGGATCCTATTATTTGCATACAGCAGATACATGCCCAAAGCCCTGATTGGCCGGTTCACAGAGAACGGCCAATCGGAACATAAGCGCTAGCATCCTGGAGGTTACAGAAGCATCCTTCGTTCCAGAACTGTGAACAATATATAACACTCACCAAACGGGGAGATCCTGAAGTTGAATCCTAAACACAATCCTGTGCTAGGAATCCATGATTCTTAAGGATTGCATGCCAAATTGCTCGTGTGATGCTACCTCTTAAACTCCCTGGGACCGCCTATAGAGAGCATTCTTTGCCAGGCTGTCTGAAACAAAAATGTCACACCACCTGAAATGCCAGATCGGTTCTGAACTGCTGCTCTTGGCTTTCCGTAGTAGCCAGGAGAAGGTGGCCACGCTCCAGGCAGAGAGGGTTGAGGAGGGAGATGCCAATTTCTGTTCTTTTAAATTTTTGTTCCTGGACATAGAATAATGTGCCGCTGTAGCCATCAGATCTTCACAGAGCTCTCTCCTCACAGGGCTCCTGAAACTGTGGCCAGTTCTTCATAAGAACGTAAGAACACCCCTGCTGGATCAGACCAGCGGTCCATCTAGTCCAGCATCCTGTCTCACACAGTGGCCGACCAGTTCCTCTGGAGGGCCAACAACAGGGCAGAGAGGCCGAGGCCTTCCCCTCATAAGAACATGAGAAGAGCCCTGCTGGATCAGACCAGTGGTCCATCTAGTCCAGCATCCTGTCTCACACAGTGGCCAACCACTTCCTCTGAAGGGCCAATAACAGGGCAGAGAGGCTGAGGCCTTCCCCTCATAAGAACATGAGAAGAGCCCTGCTGGATCAGACCAGTGGTCCATCTAGTCCAGCATCTTGTCTCACACAGTGGCCAACCAGTTCCTCTGGAGGGCCAACAACAGGGCAGAGAGGCCGAGGCCTTCCCCTCATAAGAACATGAGAAGAGCCCTGCTGGATCAGACCAGTGGTCCATCTAGTCCAGCATCCTGTCTCACACAGTGGCCAACCAGTTCCTCTGAAGGGCCAATAACAGGGCAGAGAGGCTGAGGCCTTCCCCTCATAAGAACATGAGAAGATCCCTGCTGGATCAGACCAGTGGTCCATCTAGTCCAGCATCCTGTCTCACACAGTGGCCAACCAGTTCCTCTGAAGGGCCAATAGCAGGGCAGAGAGGCTGAGGCCTTCCCTTCATAAGAACATGAGAAGAGCCCAGCTGGATCAGACCAGTGGTCCATCTAGCCCAGCATCCTGTCTCACACAGTGGCCGACCAGTTCCTCTGAAAAGCCAATAACAGGGCAGAGAGGCTGAGACCTTCCCCTCATAAGAACATGAGAAGAGCCCTGCTGGATCAGACCAGTGGTCCATCAAGCCCAGCATCCTGTCTCACACAGTGGCTGACCAGTTCCTCTGGAGAGCCAACAAGAGGGCAAAGAGGCTGAGACTTTCCCTTGATGTTGCCTCCTGGCTCTGTGATTCAGGGGCTTCATGCCTCTGAATGTGGAGGTTCCCCTCAATCACCCTGGCTAGTAGCCGCTGCTAGACTGATCCTCCATGAATCTATCTAATCCCTTTTAAAGCTGTTTATTTCTGTGGCCATCACGACACCCTCCGGCAGCAAACTCCACATTCTAATCACTTATTGTGTGGAGGAGTATTTCCTTTCATCTGTTCTCAATCTACTGCCTGTCAGCTTCATTGGATGCCCTCCATTTCTAGCATTTTGGGAGACTGAGAGCACCAATCTTTTCCCACAATAAGAAGATATTGGATTTATATCCTGCCCTATACTCTGAATCTCAAAGTCTCAAAGTGGTCACAATCTCCTTTTACCTTCCCCCCTCACAACAGACACCCTGTGAGCTGGGTGGGGTGGAGAGGGCTCTCACAGCAGCTGCCCTTTCAAGGACAGAGTCTCAGAGTGGCCTACAATCTCCTTTCCCTTCCTCCCCCACAACAGACACCCTGTGAGGTGGGTGGGGCTGGAGAGGGCTCTCACTGCAGCTGCCCTTTCAAGGACAGAGTCTCAGAACGACCTACAATCTCCTTTCCCTTCTTCCCCCACAACAGACACCCTGTGAGGTGGGTGGGGCTGGAGAGGGCTCTCACTGCAGCTCCCCTTTCAAGGACAGAGTCTCAGAACGGCCTACAATCTCCTTTCCCTTCCTCCCCCACAACAGACACCCTGTGAGGTGGGTGGGGCTGAGAGGGCTCTCACAGCAGCTGCCCTTTCAAGGACAGAGTCTCAGAACGGCCTACAATCTCCTTTACCTTCCTCCCCCACAACAGACACCCTGTGAGGTGGGTGGGGCTGAGAGGGCTCTCACAGCAGCTGCCCTTTCAAGGACAGAGTCTCAGAGCGGCTCACAATCTCCTTTTACCTTCCCCCCTCACAACAGACACCCTGTGAGGTGGGTGGGTCTGAGAGAGCTCTTACAGCAGCTGCCCTTTCAAGGACAACTCCTATGAGAGCTATGGCTGACCCAAGGTCATTCCAGCAGGTGCACGTGGAGAAGTGGGGAATCAAACCCAGTTCTTCCAGATAAGAGTCGGCGCACTTAATCACTACACCAAACTGGCTCTCCAGGTTGGCTTTTAAAGGTTTCTTTTAAAAATATATTATAGGAATGTTTCTTTTTTAAAAAACACCTTGGCTTATATTTAAGGCTTTTAAAAAATAAGAAAACAAACAGAAGAAGCCAGGTGGGTTTTGTAAAAATGTGTTGCCAAATAGTCATACTTAAATGTTTCTAACCTTTTTGAATGAAAGCAGAAAGTGATATTTCCGTGTTTGCTTACAAAATGCAGTTCCTCTCAGACATATTGTGTATCTTTAAGCACAAAGCCCCCAAAGTATCTTCAATTTTCTTTACTTTTTAAAATCTGAAAATCTTACACAGAGCCAGTCTGGTGTAGTGGTGAAGTGTTCAGACTCTTATCTGGGAGAACCAGGTTTGATTCCCCACTACTCCACTTGCAGCTGCTGGAATGGCCTTGGGATGCTGGAATCAGCCATAGCTCTTGTAGGAGTCGTCCTTGAAAGGGCAGCTGCTGTAAGAGCTCTCTCAGTCTCACCTACCTCACAGGGTGTCTTTTTTTTTTGGAGGGGGGGGGAAGGTAAAGGAGATTGTAAGCTGCACTGAGACTCTGAGATTCAAAGTATAGGGCGGGATATCCAATATCATCATCTTCTTCTTCTTCTACATTGCATGATAGTGTTTCTGAATATACAGATTGTATATTGTGTTTTGCCTTGACCTGGACGGCCCAGGCTAGCACATTCTCATCAGATTTTGGAATCTAAGCACAGTCAGTCATGGGAGTCTCACCAAGGTAGTCCAGGGTTGGTGCGCAGAGGCAGTCGATGACAAACCTCCTCGGAACTTCTCTGCCCTGACCAAATGGCTGACCCCATCTTGACAGCTGAACCCGACGAAGACAGAGGTCCTTTGCGTGGGTCGCGGCGCTCTGGGAGGAGAAATTCCTCTCCCAGTTTTTGACGGCGTGCCGCTGAAAGCGGCGCACCGAGTCAGGAGCTTGGGAGTTCTACTAGAGCCTTCATTATCAATGGAGGCCCAGATAGCAGCCACTGCTAAGTCAGCCTTCTTTCATCTGAGGCGGGCAAGGCAGTTGGCTCCCTTCCTAGAGCGCCGGGACCTAGCAACAGTGATTCATGCAACGGTCACCTCGAGATTGGACTACTGTAATGCCCTCTACATGGGGCTGCCTCTGTGCCGAATCCAGAAGCTGCAGCTGGTGCAGAACGCGGCGGCTAGGCTGTTATTGGGGCTCCCAAAATGGGAGCACATACAGCCAGGACTGCGCGGACTGCACTGGCTGCCAGTTGAGTACCAGGTTCGTTACAAAGTGCTGGTTATCACCTTTAAAGCCCTATATGGTCGAGGACCTGCCTACCTGAGGGACCGTCTCTCCCCATACGAACCCCAGAGAGCACTGAGGTCAGCGGGGAAGAACCAACTGACTATCCCCGGGCCGAAGGAGGCAAAATTAAAGAATACTCGTATATGGGCCTTCTCTATTGCAGCTCCACACCTATGGAACCAGCTCCCGGAAGAAGCGCGGGCCCTGCGGAGCCTTGAACAGTGCCGCAGGGCCTGCAAGACCATCCTCTTTAGGATGGCCTTTACCTGATTGAATACTGATGGATTCGCCTTAAGTGCTTTCCGCCATTATACTTACATTTAACAGAATAGCGCCAGAAATGTTAATTTTAAATTGGAATGTTTAAAGGGATTGTTGATTTTAAATTTATGTATAACCTATTGTATGGATTGAGATGTTGTTAGCCGCCCTGAGCCTGCTTCGGCGGGGAGGGCGGGATATAAATAAAATGTTGTTGTTGTTGTTGTTGTTGTCATTGTTGTTGTTGTTGTTGTTGTTGTTGTTGTTGTTGTTGTTGTTGTTGTTATTATTATTATTATTATTATTATTATTATTATTATTATTATTATTATTATTATTATTATTATTATTATTATTATTATTATTATTATTATTATTATTATTATTATTATTATTATTATTATAGCTAGGAATCTAAACAGGATCAGCCATGGTTGTCAAGAGTGCCTTTTGCCATGAAATTGCTCAGGTTTGTAGAGTGACTGAAAGTAACCTCACTGGGTTCAGCTTGGCTTGTTATTAGTATATTATTCCATGCTTGGCCTTTTGTGCCTGTACCTTACCAAGTTACCACTCTGCCCTGGGAACAGAGAACACTATGGTACCAAGGTTGTTCTGTGTTATCTTTCTCCCAGAGAAAAGTACTTTTGTTTCCGCCTTAATTATGCTAATAGGAATGTTCAAATGGGGAGAGGGCAGTGGGGAGCTGCAATCGGTAGATTTTGGCGCTTAGCCTTTTGAATGTTTAAGGGACCGACCCAAACCTGTATCTGTAAGGGCTGAGGCCGTGAGCCTCACAATACGAGGACTCGTGGGCACTCAATTAAATTGCTGAGCAGTTGGATGAAATGAGACATTTGTTGCCACATTTCAATACAGCAGCCAGGATTTTCTTGGCGCAGAGATGGAAATCTCAGGAAATCCCCATAAGAATGGACTTGGTGGGAAAAATTCTGGAAACAGCAGAGCTGGATTTTTTGTCCCAGCTGTTGGCTGGGAAATCTAAGGAAGAAGCAAGAAAATATTGGATGAAATTTTATGCCTGGCTAGACACTCGAGACTCTTAAGATTCCCTGGTGTGAACTTATATCTCCTTTTTTTCCCCTGTACTCTGTATTACAAAATTGCCTTCATTGGAATTGCCAAATTTAATAGATACTTTAACAAAAAAGATTTATAACATAAAATACCAAAATGTTGATGATGCATAGTTTAGAGACAATAATAAGTGACAATTTATACATTTTAAGAAAGTATTGCAGATGTAGACTTCTATTCTTTGAAAGTATTTTTTATGCAGAATAAGACTAATATATACTTTTTATTTCCTATCCCTTCCTACTCCCTATCCCCAATTTCTTGAAATCAATAAAACTTTTAAATACTAAGAAATTGCTGAGCAGTTGGGTTAGAATGGATAAAAGGAAGTCCTTCTTCACCCAAAGGGTGATTAACATGTGGAACGCACTGACACAGGAGGTGGCTACGGCTGCAAGCACAGATAGCTTCAAGAGGGGATTGGATACGCATATGGAGCAGAGGTCCCTCAGTGGCTCTTAGCCACAGTGTATTGTTGGAACTCTCTGTCTGGGGCAAGTGATGCTCTGTATTCTTGGTGCTTGGGGGGGCGGGCAACAGGATGAGGGCTTCTAGTGTGGCCTGGCCCCACTGGTGGATCTCCTGATGGCACCTGGTTTGTTAGTTTTTTGCCACTGTGTGACACAGCGTTGGATTGGATGGGCCATTGGCTTGATCCAACATGGCTTCTCTTATGTTCTTATGTGACTCAGAGTGTTGGATTGGATGGGCCATTGGCCTGATCCAACATGGCTTCTCTTATGTTCTTATGTGACTCAGAGTGTTGGATTGGATGGGCCATTGGCCTGATCCAACATGGCTTCTCTTATGTTCTTATCCAATATGACTTCTCTTATGTTCTTATGTGACACAGAGTGTTGGACTGGATGGGCCATTGGCCTGATCCAACATGGCTTCTCTTATGTGACACAGAGTGTTGGATTGGATGGGCCATTGGCCTGATCTAACATGGCTTCTCTTATGTTCTTATCCAACATGGCTTCTCTTATGTCCTTATGTGACACAGAGTGTTGAACTGGATGGGCCATTGGCCTGATCCAACATGGCTTCTTTTATGTTCTTATGTGACACAGAGGTCGTTTTCGCACTCACCTTAATCAGCAGCGACGACCCTCTTCACCGCGCAGGATCTGCGCGGATTTCGCACTAATTGCCGCGGAGCACCCAGAAGAGCCGGAAAGTCCCGGCGCTTTTGCGGCGCAAACGGAAACCGCCAAAAACCAGTTTCCGTTTGCGCCGCAAAAGCGCCGGGACTTTCCGGCTCTTCTGGGTGCTCCGCGGCAATTAGTGCGAAATCCGCGCAGATCCTGCGCGGTGAAGAGAGTCGTCGCTGCTGATTAAGGTGAATGCGAAAACGATCAGAGTGTTGGACTGGATGGGCCATTGGCCTGATCCAACATGACTTCTCTTATGTGACATGGAGTGTTGGACTGGATGGGCCACTGGCCTGATCCAACATGGCTTCTCTTATGTTCTTATGTGACACAGAATGTTGGATTGGATGGGCCATTGGCCTGATCCAACATGGCTTCTCTTACGTTCGGCAAGAAAAAAACTTGCTCTGTATCCGCCATACTCATGCAACAAACTTACTCTGCGAAATACTGAAAAATGTCTATTGACGAGGACTGTCCAGAACTTGACAATGTTCAGCACTTGAATGGGAGACTCACCAAGGCAGTCTGGGGTCGCTAAATGGAGGTAGTTAATGGCAAACCACCTCTGAGCTACTGTTGCCTGGAAAACCCTAAGGGGTCACCATAGATAAGCCGCAATTGGACAGAGCCTTCCACCACCACCACCACATTGTGTTTCAAAAGGTGCTTTACAGGGGTGGATTTCTAGCAGGAGCTCCTTTGCATATTAGGCCACACCCTCCTGATGTAGCCAATCCTCCAAGAGCTTAACAAAAAGAGCCTTGTAAACTCTTGCAGGATTAGCTACATCAGGGGATGTGGTCTAATATGCAAAGGCGTTCCTGTTAGAATTCCACCCCTGGTGCTTTCATCCATGTCTTGCTGTTGAACACTAAAAGGGAGTTGACCGTGAAGACCACAACCAAACTGATGAATTGCAGCAATATGAATACTCCTTAACGGTGATCAAAGCAAATAAGGCCCCAAGAGCGGAAGTGTGCCCTCTTCTCTTCTTGTGGTAGGTGAGATTCCTCAGGCTTAAGTTCCCTCTCCAGTCACAAAATGTTATGTTCTGTGACATTCCTACATATTTTCTTGGTAATGCCCACTTGGTCAAAGGTGGAATTCTTGGAGAACTAGGCACGATTCATCCATACAAGATTTAGAAATGCCAGAAAGTTCTGATTGTTGACTGCACAGGGATAAATCCTACCACAGCCACATATGTTCACAGGTAGTCATTTGTAACTGATGCGTAGCTTGCTCATGGCCCTGACCAAGGCTAGCCTGATCTCATCAGATCTAAGAAGCTAAGTTGGGTTGGTCTTGGTTGGTGTTTGGATGGAAGATCCCCAAGAAAGTCAAGGGTTCCTATGTAGAAACAGGCAATGGTGAATGACCTCTAAATGCCTCTTGTCTTGAAAACCCTACAGCAGGGGTGGCCGACGGTAGCTCTCCAGATGTTTTTTTTGCCTACAACTCCCATCAGCCCCAGCCATTGGCCATGCTGGCTGGGACTGATGGGAGTTGTAGGCAAAAAAACATCTGGAGAGCTACCGTAGGCCACCCCTGCCCTATGTCACAGGCTGGGGCCAGGTCAGGCGAAGTCCAGGGGCAGTCCAAGGTCTGTAGCTGGGTAGCAAGGAGGGTCCAAAGCGCCAAAACCGAATCGCAGTCCAGGTATCGTAGGTCAGAGGTTCAGAAGCCGAAGTCAAGGAGTCCAGAAGTCAATGCCAGAGTCAGGGGGTCCAGAAGCCAAAGTCAGAAGCCGAAGTGGATGCTAGAACATCAGGTAAGTGACTAGTTGCTTCCACAAAGCCTTCTCTCAAAGCCCACAGCTATATAGCCCTCTGCTGTCTGTTGCCCATTTGGGCTAATTGCTGACTCAGAGGGCAGCCAGGATCCTGCTGAGACTCAAGCACCCTCACTCCTAGAAGGGCCAGAATCCTTTCAAAACTCAGGGCTCAGGGAGCGTCTTGCTCGTGAGCGTGCCGCCCTCCTCCGATCCCTGAGGTCCTGACGAAGGCGGTCACGCACACGAGCCACCCGAGAGGGCGAGGCAGGGGGGCTTGGATCTTCTCCAGCAGGAGGCAGGGGCACTGGTGCAGGTGGCAGGGGCACAGTTTCTTCTGCAGGCTCGGCTTCTTCTGCAGGGCCCCCAGCACCCATGACACCCTACAGGGTCTCCATATGCCAACTGCGAATCGTTGGTGCCTTTTACCATGAACAACTTGCTCGTGAATCAGTAGCATCTGTAATACAAGCAAGCCAGTACAAATACTGATGAAAGATGGGCTATTTGCTTAATGTAGCAGAGTTTGCCCAGTCGTAGAAGCATGATACTGAGTACAGCAATAAATCTCCCAAGAAGTATATTGCAAAAAAAAAAAAAAAGTGATAAACTCGGGTTTATTCAAATAGATCCAAGTTCACATTCAGGCTGTGGTCAAAAGACCTGAGAGAAGCCTAATCTAAAGAGTTCTTTCCCTATCACAAATCGCCAACGTGTCTGGCATCATGTGTGTGGGAGTGTGAGGATATTGTATCTACGGGAGAGACCTACAGAGACATATGTCTTCATGGAAGGCTTTGTGAAGATGGAGCGAGAGGAAAAAGGGAGAGGAAACGTCAGAGGGCAGCTCCCAGGTTAAGACAAAGAGAGGCATCCCATTCAAGGGGATAACGCCTATACACAGAGTCACTGCTGCCTCCATTTTTCAACCATGCTGAGTCGTTCACTCCAACAACTTGAAACAGCGATTGTTTCGAGTTGCTAGCATCCTTGTGATGGATTGATTGATTTCTTTTATGTGCAAAATTTATACCTTGTCCTTCTCCACAATGCCCAAGGCAGCTTACAAAAGATAAACCCATACAGTTAAAAATGTAGCTGAAACACAACAATCATGTTAAAACTGCATCAGGCTGCTGAAATTGATAACGGAAGAGCAAAAATCACAGAAAGGGAAAACTGGGACATAAGATAAGGGAAGGGGGGAAGATCTGCCATTCAAAGCCTGTTTGGTGTAGTGGTTAAGTATGCAGACTCTTATCTGGGGGAACCGGGTTTGATTCCCTGCTCCTCTACATGCACCTGCTGATGTGACCTTGAGTCAGTCACAAGTTCTTGCAGAGCTGTTCTCTCAAGAGCAGTTTCTGTCAGAGCTCTCTCAGCTCCACCTACCTCACAGGGTGTCCGTTGTGGAGAGGGAAGGGAAAGGAGATTGTAAGCCACTCTGAGACTCCTTTCTGTAGTGAAGGGTGGGGTATAAATCCAATCTCCTCTCCTCCTCTTCTTCAACTACTACATGCCAGATGTTTACTGTCATTATAGTGAGCTCCAAGAAACAGGCAGATGGTGGATGGACGGACAGGCAGGCAGGCAGACAGACAGACAGATAGATAGATAGATTAGATAGATATCTTCAAATGTTCCAATGTCACATTAAGCACTATTAAATTCCGGCTGCTACCCCAGATTTAGCAGTTTCACATTGCAAAGTTATATATCAAATATTCACATATTTGGAGAACTGTTGGAGAATAGTCACCATCAAAATTTATGGAGGATGGGGGGAGAGGTATTTCAGCTTCAGTGGAGGTGGTCGAAAGTACTGTCAAGTCACAGCTCATTTATGGTGACCCTTGGTGTTTTCGAGACAAGAAACATTCAGAGGCTCTTCCCTGCCTCCACATCATGACCAATGTTCCCTCTAAGCTGCAGAGTCTTGTGAGCAGAAATTCTACTTTGTCAGCTACAGACATGAAAGTTGTGAGCTCCTGCATAAATTAGACCGATTTCACACTCACCCTTACGCTGCTCTCACGTCCGTCTTCTCAGCGTGGCGTCCTCCTGATTTCCCGCTATTTGCGCCACGACGCAAATAGTGGGAAATCGGGAGGACGCCGCGCTGAGAAGGCGGACATGAAAATGGCGTAAGGTGAGTGTGAAATCAGCCTTGGTGTGCTTTGGGGCCATCCTTCCTGAGCTAAGACAAAAATGTGTGAGCTGGAAGCTAAAAAATCTGTGAACTAGCTCATGCTAGCTCAGCTTAGAAGGAACACTGATCATGACCCTGGTGTTCCTTGAATCCAGGGCTTTTTTTTTTAGCAGGAACGCACAGGAACACAGTTTCGACTGGCTTGGCATAAGGGGGTGTGGCCTAATATGCAGATGAGTGCCTGCTGGGTTTTTCCCTACAAAAAGCTCTGTGTGAAACAATGGTGGTGTCAGGGGGTGTGGCCTAATATGCAAATTTCCTATGGTGTTTTTTTCCCTACGTAAAAAGCCCTGCTTGGATCCAAATACTAGCCAGGGGCAAAACTGCTTAGCTTTTGAGATCAGACAAGATCAGGCTGGGCTGGCCTGGGCTATCTTGGCCATTCAGTTTTAGTGGTATCCAGAGCTCATTTTGTAGCGGGAGCTCCTTTGCGAATTAGGCCACACCCCCTTGATGTAGCCAATCCTCCTGAAGCTTACCGTAGGCCCTGTACTAAGAGACCTGTAAGCTCTTGGAGAATTGGCTCCATCAGGGGTGTGTGGCCTAATATGCAAAGGAGCCCCTGCTAGAATTCCATCTCTGGACCCTGCACTAAGAGCCCTGTAAGCTCTTGGAGGATTGGCTACATAAGAGGGGTGTGGCCTAATATGCAAAGGAGCCCCTGCTAGAATTCCATCTCTGGACCCTGTACTAAGAGCCCTGTAAGCTCTTGGAGGATTGGCTACATAAGAGGGGTGTGTCCTAATATGCAAAGGAGCCCCTGCTAGAATTCCATCTCTGGACCCTGCACTTAGAGCCCTGTAAGCTCTTGGAGGATTGGCTACATCAGGGGGCGTGGCCTAATATGCAAAGGAGCCCCTGCTAGAATTCTATCTCTGGACCCTGCACTTAGAGCCCTGTAAGCTCTTGGAGGATTGGCTCCATCAGGGGGATGTGGTCTAATATGCAAAGGAGCCCCTGCTAGAATTCTATCTCTGGACCCTGCACTTAGAGCCCTGTAAGCTCTTGGAGGATTGGCTACATCAGGGGGGCGTGGCCTAATATGCAAAGGAGCCCTGCTAGAATTCTATCTCTGGACCCTGCACTTAGAGCCCTGTAAGCTCTTGGAGGATTGGCTCCATCAGAGGGGTGTGTCCTAATATGCAAAGGAGTTTCTGCTACAAAATGAACCCTGGTAGTATCCTTAAACAGTATCCTTAAATGTTTTTAAAGCTGGGAGACACAAGTCAAAAGAGAGCACAGTTAAGCGATAAACATGAAAAACTTCCAATTTATTACTTCGCTGATGGACTTTTCAGTTGTGAGTTGGGGGGAAAAAAACCCCAAATGACTAGATGAAAGATTTAACCTGGCTAATTTCTTGTAAATCTTTACTGGGGAGAGGGGGGGTTGGAGCTGAAGACCACTGCTTCATTTCTCATAATGAAGTTGTTCCACCCTGACAATATTCCCTGATGTCTTTCAACAGGCATTGCATTCCCAAATGGGAGGGAGCTCGGATATTTAAGGTCATTTCATTAGCATAGAAAATGTTAGTGCGTGACTGAAAGATGGAAGTAAAACTTGCCTTCCGTTGCTGTTGTAAAAAGTTAAATAAGATTGAAGCAATATGACCCTTGCCTCTTCATTGCCTAGGCTTATTATGCACATGAATGCAATAATTGTAAGTCTTAACGAGAACAGAACAACAGCAATAAACAATACTTCTTTACGGCTGGGGGAAAGGTGGTTTTCAGCACGGCATGAACTGTGAAGCCGTTCATGACACAAACTGGTACAGATTCAGAAAAGTTGGTAACCTTTGCAAGACACATTTTGGTATGCCAAAATGTGTGTCCTACTTTGCTCTGATGGTGGAGACAAAAGCCTGGATTGCAGCGTTTAAATTCTGGCTCAAAATTCACTTTAGAACAGATCCTAACAGGCTTCTTGATTGTCTGAAAAGAGACCCATATATTTCATCCTGGTCAGCAGTTCTTATGTCCAAACTTAACCAGTTGGGGATAGAGGTTGATGTTTTTCTTACTTCTGATGAGTCATATATCTTCAGATGTATTAAATTGAGACTGTGGGAGTTGGAGGAAACGAAACTACGTCCAACAGACCCTTATATTTGCTCCCCAGCTTCCTTAGGTCTTTATGCTTTCTGTGGCAAAATGCCCCATTATCTATCAGACTTAACCATTCCAAGTCATCGCAGGGCATTTATGTTGGCTAGACTTAATGTGTTTCCCTCCAAAGTTTTACAAGGAAGATATCAGCGAGTCCCTTTAGGCGACAGACTCTGTTCCCGTGGAGCAAATATTCCCGACTCAATTCAGCATATATTGCTTGATTGTTCTTTCTATCATAATCTCCGTAAAGATTTACTTTGCAAGCTTTCTTTCTCCCCAGATTTGTCTATTCTGCCACCCTGTTATTATTTATTGAAGGATACTGAGGGGGAGGTTAGCGAGGCTGTGGCAAAAATTTTGGCTGACATCCTTAAATTTAAATCTGACCATGTATGAATGCATCTGTAAACTCGGTTTCGTTTTGATTTTATCTCCAATGTTTAAATTTTTATATTCTGTGTATTGTTATTTGCAACTGTTATGCCATTAAAGGTTTGGTATGGTGCACAGAGACACCTAAATAGCAAGTCTCACTTCGAATGAACTGTTCTAAAAAAACAAACCTTTTAGCTACATATCTTTCAGCCATTGGAGATGGAAGCAACATTTGTGGTGCCTCTGCAACAAAGCTCTGTGCAATCCTTCATGTGCAACCAGTCCTCTTTTTCTCCTACAAATGAACACACCTTAGCCTTTTGAATATAGCAAAAGAGCATGTTGAACAATCAGCCCCAATGATCACTACCACGCCTCAGATTCTGCAGGAGCTCACAGGAGCACAGCTCCTGAACCTTTCTGAGGGTTTCCCCTCTTCCTCTCCACCTACCTTGTGTCAAGTCTGGCTTCAACTCTAGCTCAGCCAAAGAGCATGCTGGGTAGAACCAAAGCAGAACCAAATGCTGCTAGCACTTCTCTCCTGTTCCCCCCTCCCCCCTCTAGAGAATCTCCCTGCTTTGAAATGGTTATGTGTGAAAAGTCTTATCTGAACCTTCTCAGCTCAGGCCCAGGGGAGTCCGAGGAGCCTGGAAAACATCAAGGCCAGTACGCCTAATCAACATGAGAATGTATTGGTAACATCTATGTGTGAATGTCCCCTGTACAATTCCCCTGCCCATAGAAATGCCTTTGAAGTGCTCCTTATATGCAATGTATCTACTATATGATTTTAGTCTCTTCAAGCCTTGGCTTAGGCCACAAGTATCCAATATCAATAAACTAGTTTCTTTGTTTCTACATTGACTCGTTATTGAATCTGCCGACTTGACACCTTGAATAGTAAGTGCAGCTGCATAACAATCCCTGGATTAGGAGAGCGGGCAGCCACCAGAGGCTTTGCCACACCCCCAGCAGCCCTCGTGAACCCCTGGAGAAGCCCGCGCCACACTTTCTCCACTCCTTATGTGATTTTGGGAGGCAGGTGGCTTGCTGGCCTTTTGACTGTGGGGCGGCTGACCCAGAAGAGCCCCAGGTGAGCGAAGTCAGCCCAGGTAGGCCTCACTTGCCCAGGGCTCAACATCAACATCTATTGTCAAGGAACTTTTTAAGCATTCAATCATGCAGTCATCCACCGGTTGTCTGAAGAACATAAGGGAAGCCATATTGGATTAGACCAATGGCCCATCCAGTCTAGCACTCTGTGTCACACAGTGGCCAAAAAAAATCAGGCACAATCAGGAAGTCCACCAGTGGGGCCAGGACACTAGAAGCCCTCCCACTGTTGCCCCCCGAAGCACCAAGAATTCAGAGCATCACTGCCCCAGAGAGTTCCAATGATAAGCTATGGTTAATAGCCACTGAGGGACCTCTGCTCCATATGTTTACCCAACCCCCTCTTGAAGCTGTCTATGCTTGTAGCCGCCGCCACCTCCTGTGGCAGTGAATTCCATATGTTCATCACCCTTTGGGTGAAGAAGGACTTCCTTTTATCCGTTCTAACCCGACTGCTCAGCAATTTCATTGAATGTCCACGAGTTCTCATATTGTGAGAAAGGGGAAAAAGTACTTCTTTCTCTACCTTCTCTAGAAGAACAGACCTGAAAGAGTACCTTTTGATTCAGAACTAGCTCCAAGATGATCTATGCCCAAAACTATCTGTAGTGATTGGAATCCAAAGCATCAGTAAAATTATAAAAGATAGGGTTGCTATCCTCCAGGTGGCACCTGGAAATCTCTCACTCTTACAGTTGATCTCCAGTTGACCAAAATCAGTTCCCCTGGAGAAAATGGCTACTTTCTAGGGTGGACTCTATGCCATTTTACCCTGCTGAGGTCCCTCCTCTCCCCAAAGCCCACCCTCCCCAGGCTCCACCCCCAAAATCTCCAGGTATTTCCCAACCAGGAGCTGACAACCCTTCATACAGTGTTAGATGCAAATGAATGAACCATTTGTCAAATTGTGGTGTTTCTTCCTCCAGGGGTGGTCAAACTGTGGCTCAGAAGCCACAGGTAGCTCTTTCACACATATTGTGTGGCTCTCGAAGCCCCCACCACCCCATTGGCTGCCTTGGAGAAGGCATTTGTCTCCTTAAGTCACTTCGCCAAGCCAAGCCCCAGCTTGGAGAATGCCTTTAAAGTTAAAGTTGCTTTCTCTCCACCTCTCCTCCTTCTCCCCAGCTATTTTCCTTCCTTCCTTGTGGCTCTCAAACTCTGACATTCATGTCTTGCGGCTCTCAAACACAGGGACAACCCTCCCGCTAGGCAAACTAGGCGGTTGCCTAGGGCACCGGGAGGGTGGGGGTGAAAAATTGGACTCTGCACCCCTCTCCCGGTGCCCCAGGCAAGCACCTAGTTTGCCTTTTTCCCCCGCCCACCACTGCCCGCCCCTCCATTCCCTCCCCTCCATTCGCCTCCCCCCCGCGGCTCCCCGGCTCCCCCCTCTCCGCCGCATCTCTGTGCCTCCCCCGCCTCCCCACCATGCCTCCTCCTCCCTCCCTCCCTCTGGACCCTTTCCACCCCTGTGCCAATTTCAACGCCTGAACCGGCTCTAGCGCCGCGTTCCAGCTCTCTAAAGCCCCCCCCCCCGCGCTGCCACTGACTCCTCTCCCATCCAGGAAGTGGGGAAGGGGAGGAGTCAGTGGGAGGGGAGTCACCCTTTCAAGACACTCTTCCTGAGGGACGGTGAGCGCGCCCCGGCCCCGTGGCGCAGTTTTAGCCGCGATTCCAGTGTTTAGCCAGGTAGGGGGGGCTTTAGAGAGTTGAAACACGGCACTAGAGCCGGTTCTGGCATTGAAATTGGCACAGAGGGAGTGGGAAAGGGTCCAGAGAGACGGAGGAAGCGTGGTGGGGAGGCGGGGGAGGCGCAGAGCTGCGGCGGGGAGGGGGGAGGCGCAGGGGGCGCCAGGCAGACAGTCTGCCTAGGGTACCGTGGGGTGTCGGGCCGCCCCAGCTCAAACATAAGGTTTAAGCAAGTTTGGCCCCCCCTGCTCTTGTCCCAGCTTCCTTATCTGCAGTAATCTCATGGAACGAGCAGGGGAATCGTTCAGTGATGGGGCACACGTAATCGATCAGTTTCTTTTTCAAGAGCCAGTTTGGCATAGTGGTTTAGAGCACAGACTCTAATCTGGGAGAACCAGGTTTGATTCCCCACTCCTCCACTTGCACCTGCTGGCTGACTTTGTACAAGTCTGTGGCCCCAGAAGGCAGGACCAGAACCAGTGGGTTGAAATTAAACCAAAAGAGCTTCCGGCTCGACATTAGGAAGAACTTCCGGACCGTTAGAGCGATTTCTCAGTGGAACAGACTTCCTCTGGAGGTGGTGGGCTCTCCTTCCTTGGAGGTTTTTCAACAGAGGCTAGATGGCCATCTGACAGCAATGAGGATCCTGTGAATTTAGGGGGAGGTATTTGTGAGTTTCCTGCACTGTGCAGGGGTTTGGATTAGATGACCCTGGAGGTCCCTTCCAACTCTATGATTTTAAGTCACAGTTCTCTCAGAGCTGTTCTCTCAAGAGCCATTATCTCAAGGTTCTCTCAGCCCCACGTACCTCACAGGGTGTCTGTTGTAGGGAGAGGAAGGGAAGGAGATTGTAAACTCCTCTGAGACACCAAGTGAAGGGTGGGCTGTAAATCTAATTTCTTATTTTTTCTTCATTTTCTTCCTCATAGGACTCCATCTTTTTCATGCAGGCCGCCTACTTATGTGTTCTAAGTCTTATTTATCAGCTTTTTTTATTTTCTTGTCCAAGGACACTGCTGCCCTTTGCAGTAAATAATTACTTATTATTTTATTCAAAGCAGGACATAAAATGTCAATACCACCTTCGTTTCAGGATAGACAGTAAAAAAGGGTGAAGCAGGCTGGATGCAATGATGGTCTAAAGAGATTTTAAAAACAGATTTTTGCCTTGAACTTTGTTTTAGATTTGGGAGACACGTGATGTTCCTTTCAGCAATCTGTATACCACAACAGCGGCAACGTACTTTCACCCTTGCAGACCCACGTTCTTCTGCTTACCCGTGTGTGTCGCTGAAATTTTAATTTAATTTGAATAAGTTCCCAGTATGCAGAGGTCTTGCTTAGTACATTTATTAGTACATCATGTTGCACTTTTGCCCTTTTCATACTAAAAAAGAGATATATTATTCACTCGACTCGCATAAACCATTCATCAAGCTGCTAAGTCGTATGTAATCCGAAGCACATAAATAATGCATTGCTTACTGTAGCGCTTGACTATAGAATGCATTTGGCAAATTCTCATTAAAATCATCAAAAAAAATTAATCAGTTGATTGAATGTTATCTTATTAGGCTAAAACAATTCTTTAAATGATTATTGAGACTTGGCACGCTATCATGGCTTCAGCTGATGTTGAAGAGAAGCTCCTTTGTCAAGAGATGTGGTAAACTGTGGAATCAGACCGTGAAAAAAAAAGGTTGTTTGTTTTTTGAGGGGTTAAAATGCCCTTTTGCACATTAAAAAAACCCCTGAAAGGCATTCTTTACTGAAAAAGCTATTCGTAACATAATTATTTCAGTCACTCTTAAATGTGCAACTGGACTTTTCCAGCGTTTTAATACAGCTGTCCTTTTGTGATTAACTTATGTAACCATAATCTTGTCATATCGTAATGACAGAGGAAACCTTTTTCGACTGTCATCCGTGCTTCTAAGATTACATTTTTCACTAGAAAATTGTTTTATATGAAGATAACTGCAATGAATTATGATAGCCAGATAATTGCTCTAGCCAGATGTCAAAATTATTTTATTTTACCTCATAGGGATGCCAGCCTCCAGATGCGACCTAGGGATCCCCCCAAATTACAGCTCATCTGCAGACTACAGAGATCAGCTTGGAGAAAATGAATGCTTTGGAAGGTGAAATCTATGGCATTGTACCCCACTGTGATCCCTGTCTGTCCCAGGCTCCATCCACAAACCTCCAGGAGTTTCCCAACCTGGATCTGGCAACTAAGAACCCAAATCAATTTACATTTGTTCTTCTCTCCTCCATTTTACCTTCACAGCAACCCTGTGAGGTAAATTAATCCGTATTTTATAAACTCACAACAACCTTATGAGGTAAATTGATTCATATTTTATACACTGTGGTTTGATTCAACAGTGGTGTATCACGAGATATCTGAATGGTAGCCACCAAGCACCTTCCCGTTTGTTGAAGGGCCCTAAGCTGGGTTTTGAACCTTCATTTGTACGGACTTTTAAACTACAGTTTGTACTATCTGTGCCTTGTCTTGGCAGTCCCAGTGCCAAAATCCCACTTGGTTGAGCAACAATGCCTCTGGTTATGGAGTTGGAGTTGTGGAGTGGCCAAACGGAAAGGCTGCTTCTGCCACATTGGGCTCTCTCTGGTACTTTTTCAAAACACTGGGCGTTTTCGCACAGAGCTTACCCCGGAGTGACGTTCCTCTACACTGCGCAGTGTCTGCGCGGATTTCACACCAACTGCTCCGCAGAACCAGGAAGAGCCGCGGCTTTTGCGTCGCTAACGTAAACTGGTTTTTAGCGGTTTACATTTGCGACGCAAAAGGCTCGGCACTTCACGGCTCCTCCTGGTGCTGCGGAGCAGTTGGTGCAAAATCCGCGCAGACGCTGCGCGGTGAAGAGGGACGTCGCTCCAGGGTAAGCTCTGTGCGAAAACGCCCATTGTCTCCTCCTCTCTCAGAGTCATTCGTTCCACCCACCCATTTGTCATTCATGTGATTGTGAAGCTGCTCCCAGGGTCCAAAACAACCGCTTTGGGTTTCAAAAGGGGAAACTATTTTACACAAACGAGGGGACTAGTCAGACAGAAATGTAAAGAGGAAAAAATCAAGAGAGAGTCAAGTCCCTCCGGGATACTTGGAAGCTATTTAAAACCACACTAATTGCCCAAATAGCACACATACCGCAAGTGAGGGAAGGTCCCAAATCTAAAAGGATGCCTGCACGGTTAATGGCCCGAGTCAAGAAAACCACAAAAGGCAAAAAGACTCCCCAAATGAGGTAAACAGAAAAGAGCGCAGGAAAAAGGGCACCGCTGATCATCTATTCTTTCACAGCATGGATTCTACATCCTCTTTGCATGTATTTTTAACAATTCCAAAAGGTTTCCAACTTCTATATATCTGAATGATAACAGTTTCCGGGGGTTGCTTTGTAGAAAAATAGGTGGTGGAACATCCAGCGATTGTTATGCAGCTGCACCTACTATTCAATGGACAAGGTGGGGGGAAGGGGGAGCCCTCAGAAAGGTTCAGGAGCTGCATTCCTGTGAGCTCCTGCTGAATCTGAGGCCTGACAGTTTCTGAATGTTATTTCACTAAGAGGCTCTGTGAATGCAAACAAGAGGAGGAGGAAGAGAGAGGGGAGCCAACTCTGTGGAGATCAAACGTCACAATCTTAAAGATCTCCCTGAGAGAACTTGTTCTTCAAGGCTGCATTTCAGTCAGTCAAAAGATATTACTGTAGGAAGATATTACTAGGGTTGCCAAGACCAATTCAATAAATATCTGGGGACTTTGGGGGGGGGGGAGCCAGGAGACTTTGGGGTGGAGCCAAGAGACATTGGGGGTGGAGTCAGGAACAAAGTTGTGACAAGCTTAATTGAATTCCAAAGAGAGTTCTGGCCATCACATTTAAAGAGACCGCACACCTTTTAAATGCCTTCCCTCCATTGGAAATAATGAAGGATAAGGGCACCTTCTTTTGCGGGCTCATAGAATTGGACCCCTGGTCCAATCTTTTCAAAACTTGGAGGGTCTTTTGAGGAGAGGTACCAGATGCAATGCTAAAAATTTGGTGCCTCTACCTCAAGAAACAGCTCCCCAGAGCCCCAGACACTGGCAGATCAATTCTCCATTATACTCTATGGGAATTGGTCTCCATAGGGAATAATGGAGTGCCCAGCAGACATTTCCCTCCCTCCCCTCTTTTTGATGACCCTGAAACGAGTGGAGGGCCTCCAAACCGAGGGATCCCCTACCCCCACACACAAACGACACCCCCCCTTGGGCTAGAGTTGCCATTTGCCTGGTGGATTAGAAACTGACAAAACGTTGTGTGTGATGCATTTCAAATAGTCATGCTATATCCATTGAATTCTTTTATATTTCAGTAACTTATAGCCATATAATTCATAACATTTCAGTCAAAATCATAGTCCAAAGTCCATAGATCCATTTAAAGTGAAATTCAATCCTGGATGCTTGAAATTTAAAAAAAAAAGGTACCAACTCCTGCTGTTCTTGTATATTTCCAGATGCAGGTAGTACCGCAAAAGCACTTGTATTCCTTAAGGCAGAAGTCCTCTATCCAACCGATGCGGCGACACGATTCCAGCTCTTCTTGTGTTTCATTTGCCGCTTCCACTGGCCGCAATAATGAACAAGAAACCCGTGCTAAGGCAACCGCTCTCGTACGCATTAGCTCATTAATCACAATTGCATGATAAGGTTCTGGCGGAGGCAAGGAATCCCCTGATTTGATGGGCCCCTGCCCACCACCGGCCGGCTAGCTAGCAGGGGAAACCCTGCCCCAAACAGATGCCCCCGCACAATGTCAATGACATGCTGACATCACTTCCAGAAGTGATGCTGACATCACTTCCAGAAGCCACTTCCCAAAGTGATGTCATTGCGTTGGTGACATCGGGGGTGATGCTCTACTTGTTGGGCAAAGCTCTGTGACTGGTAGCCATTTTCACCATAGAGTTTGGCCCCAAAAGTAGACTGTCACCCCCAGCTTTATAATGAAGGGATGTCAGGCATCACCAACATCCCCCACCTCATCCCTGGAACGCCCCCCCCCCCCAGATCTCCCCACCAGCAGAAGCAAGGCACCTGACAACCCTACCTAGATGAACAGGGTTCGGGAAGGGGTGAGTACACAAGAGTATATGAGGAAGATAGGGTTGCCAACCTCCAGGTGCTGACTTGAGATCTCCTGGTATTACAGATTGATTCCCAGATGACAGATATTGATTCCCTTGAAGAAAATGTCTGCTTTGTAGGGTGGACTACATTGTACATTGGGTTTATATTCTGCCCTCCACTCTGAATATCAGAGACTCAGAGTGGTCACAATCTCCTTTATCTTCCTCCCCCCACAACAGACACCTTGTGAGGTAGGTGGGGCTAAGAGAGCTCTTACGCCAGCTGTGCTTTCAAGGACATCTCCTACGAGAACTATGACTGACCCGAGGCCGTTCCAGCAGGTGCAAGTGGAAGAGTGGGGAATCAAACCTGGTTCTCCCAGATAAGAGTCCGCACTCTTCACCACTACACCAAACTGGCTGTCATGGCATATACCAATGAAGTCTTTTCCTTCCTCAAACCTCACCTTCCTCAGGCTCCACCTCCCCACAAAATCTCCAGCTATTTCCCAACCCAGACATTGACAACCCTGGGGGAGAAGATGCAGGGCTCCAGGTGCAGTCTCAGGGAAGCTGTAGAAGCACTGGCTACCTGCAAGAGGAAATTCCTAGAGCAACCCTATGGAGGCCATTCCCCCCCCCCTCAATTTCTCAAGGGTGGGAGACTGAGACCAGGATGGGGAATTTCCTACCAGACCTGGGCAGCTGGGAAGGCTAGTAAGAAAGCTTTTGTCATTCTGCGGGTGTTGACATCCCCGCCTAGTGGTTAGGAGGCCAATCAAAGAAACATTTGCGGAAATATGGTGCATTGTGGGAACAATGGAAGGGAACTGAAAAACTTGAAGCCTTGGTCTTTCCAACAAGCAACAGCTGTTGCAGGTGTAGGGGGGAGCAGACACACAAGGCGTAGAGGGGAGTAGATGCACAACAGCTGAAGTGCAGAGAAGGATGGAGATCCTGTGAATTTAGGGGGAAGGTCTTTTCGGGGAGGGACGGTGGCTCAGTGGTCGAGCATCTGCTTGGGAAGCAGAAGGTCCCAGGTTCAATCCCTGGCATCTCCATAAAGGGTCCAGGCAAATAGGTGTGAAAAGCCTCAGCTTGAAACCCTGGAGAGCCGCTGCCAGTCTGAGAAGACAATACTGACTTTGATGGACCAAAGGTCTGATTCAGTATAAGGCAGCTTCATATGTCCGTATGTCTTTGTGAGTTTCCTGCATCATGCAGGGGGTTGGACTAGATGACCCTGGAGGTCCCTTCCAACTCTATGATTCTATCATGGAGTGGGCAGGCTTATAGACACACATTTCTGAAAGCATACTTTGTTTTTGTTTCGTTTTGTTGTATTTCTGTATTTTTATCTTTGTGTGAGGGTGTGTGTGTGTGTGCGTGCACCCGGAAGTCATGGCGACCTCTGGTGACTGACCCCTACTGGGGGGCTGGAGGATTATCAGAGGGGTGGCTGAATAAAGCCTGCCCCTGCCTCCCAGCTGCTGGTATTCCAAGGAGGCCTCACATTCAAATACTTGCCAGATTCGACCCTGCTTACCTTCCGAGGTCTGACAAGATCAGGCTTGCCTGGGCTCTTTAGGTCAAAGCATACTTCATTCATTTCATCCCATCTTTCCTTCTCACCCAACCCGTTGATTGGCCTGGCAATCAGTGGGAGACTGCGGAGAAGGAAAATGGGGGCTGCCATCACTGATCATAAAGATATAGAGTTTATAGAGCTTCCTAGAGAGGACTGACTGACATCAGTTCTGGATTTCTCCCTGGAAATGACATCATGCCTCTAGGAACTGCAAAAAACTAAGTTTTTGCTACTCCAGCGGCCATTGCTCACTGACATTCTGGCAGACAGTGAGAGAAAAAATTATTTAACTATTGGCGGTGGTATGATGTCACTTCCAGGAGAGAAAGGATATGACATCAGTCCTCTCTAGCAATTCCCTGAAAATTGTGTTGCCTGGTTTGTTTGCCCACCCGGCAGGGGGGATTTGGGGGATGTTCCAGAGATGGGCAGGGATTGTGCAACAGCCATGATGTGATGATGTCACTTCCAAGCATGATGTGATGTCACTTGCATTGTGTCAGGGACATCGCACAGTGACATCCCTGTTTGGGGATGGGGTTTCAAAGTCTCCAAAAGGAGGAAAAACCCCGCTGGAACCTGGGGCTGACAACCTTACTAGAAAAACTCTGTGAAGTCCTAAACCCTTCTAAGAAAACTGAAATGACTGCAAGGAGCCAAAAGTTCTCCATGGCTGTCCTTAATTTGCTGAGCCATCTCCTGTTTTAGCCTGACAAAAGTGTGCATGTCTCTAACCTGTGAGGTCATGCTGCACTTCTTAGCTAGCCAAGGAGAGGCAGGCAGCAGATATGAAAGAAAAAGGTGGTTATTAGCAGAAGGTACATAGTGGTAATGTTTTTAATGGCATTTGAAAGGAAATAACCAGTCCGAAAAGCTTATAAATAGTGGCTTTAAAGCCATTTCAAACCATTTGCATTCACAATAGTGCTTGGAATGTATTATAAAAATAAGAGCTGTGTTAAACTTTAATGGCAAAAATGAAATTTAATGCACTGTTAATTATTTAGTACTTTTAACTGCGCAAAGTGATTTAAAATTGGAGCCGAAGCGGGTTTTGCGCAAAAGATATTCTGACTCTGTTTTGTCCATGAGGAGGGGAGCCTTTGCTCCATTACTTCAAATTATTTATTGTTTTTATTTAGAAAATGCCTCTCTAATGACCAGCGAAAGGTGGCTCACAAAATAGAAACAATACGATAACATCATTTCAAAAAATAGTGATCAATAATAAAAAGAGCCATAAAAGGCCAGCTTAATTTTTTTTTTTTTAGCAACTTAACACGGCATTCATAAAACAGTTTGCATGCTAGGCCACACCCCCTTATTTGCATTTTAGGCCACACGCCCCTGACATCACCATTCTTTCACATAGGGCTTTTTGTAGAAAAAGTCCACCAGGAACACATTTGCATATTAGGCCACTCCCCCTGCCACCAAGCCAGCCAGAACTCTGTTCTTGTGCGTTCCTGCTCAAAAAAATCCCTGGTCGTCAGACAAGAGGCAGGCCATTTTTAAAAGTTTTTTTAAAAAATAGAATACTGCAGTCTGAATAAAGCGAAATGTTTTGGCCACATGCCTAAAGGGGAGTATGGTAGGCATTACGAGAGCCTCAAGGAAGAAGAAGATATTTGATTTATATCCCGCCCTCCACTCCGAAGAGTCTCAGAGCGGCTCACAATCTCCTTTACCTTCCTCCCCCACAACAGACACCCTGTGAGGTGGGTGGGGCTGGAGAGGGCTCTCACAGCAGCTGCCCTTTCAAGGACAGAGTCTCAGAGCGGCTCACAATCTCCTTTCCCTTCCTCCCCCACAACAGACACCCTGTGAGGTGGGTGGGGCTGGAGAGGGCTCTCACAGCAGCTGCCCTTTCAAGGACAACCTCTGCCAGAGCTATGGCTGACCCAAGGCCATTCCAGCAGGTGCAAGTGGAGGAGTGGGGAATCAAACCCAGTTCTCCCAGATAAGAGTCCGCACACTTAACCACTACACCAAACTGGCTCTCCACCAGGAGGAGGAGGAATTCCAAGGTGCCACCACTGAAAAAGCCCTGCCTCTGGTCATGGCTGGGTTGCCAAATGACAGTGGGGTCCTGGAGATCTCCCGGAATGACATCCCCAGACTACAGAGATCAGTTCACGTGGAAAAGATGGCTGCTTTGGAGGGTGGGAGCCCTGTTCTAATCTCTTTCCACCTGTCCCAGCTATTAACATCTAAATGGAGCACAAATCCAGATCTGTTCCTCAGGTGGTATATGGACACCAGGATAACCCTGCTGCGTCAGACCAAAAGTCTGAAGCTGACCAGCCAGAAGTTTCCGGTAAATCCACATCAACACATCTTTTGTCAAGAACTTTCACCATTTCGGCCTCAAGTGAAGCCACTGAACTGAAACTAATGTCAATTCCATTTAATTGATGGATCTTGAGGCCTTGCCAAGTCCCCTGCAGCCTCCAGCAGAGGACTTTTTCATGCGCTATGCACATTTGGCACAATAATGTCACTCGCAAATGACATCATCACACTGGCGACGTCGTGTGCCAGCCTCTCTAGGAGTTTCCAGGAAAACTCTATAGTCTCAAAGCCTCCAAAAGTGGGGAAACCTCTGCTTTAGACCCCACAAATTGCTAAAGCATCTGGGAAAACCATAGAGTTTTCCTGGAAGCTCCTAGAATGACTGGAGCACGATATTGCTGGCACAATGACCTCACTTGCGAGTGACGCCATTGCACCGCCGATGTCGAGAGGGGATCCCCCCAATTCTCTATTATACCCTATGGGAATTGGTCTCCATAAGGAATGGTGGAGTGCCCAGCAGACATTTCCCTCTCCCCCTGCCTGCTCTCTGATGACCCTGAAGCGGGGGGAGGGCCTCCAAACTGGGGGATCCCCTGCCCCCACCTGGGGATTGAGCAACCAACAAAGAGCAACACAGATACTGGAGCAGGAAACTAACGAACCTCCACGAGAACCAGCCTCAAAATTACAACGAACCTCCACGAGAACCAGCCTCAAAATTAATATACAAATCCAACACTATTCATAACACTTAGAAAATCTACAAAATCTCTATTAGATAAAACCAAAAATTCATAATAAGTCAATAAGGAACATATGCCCAGACCCACAGTCACGTAGAAACAAATTAATGTCCAATGAAGTCCAACAGCTGGGTGCAGGTAAAAGTTCAAATGGTAGAGTCTTTCACACGAGCTTTCCAAAAGAATTATTCGATTCGGTTCAAATGCTGTCACTTACACCAACATCCATTTTGACCATACCAAATGGACATCGGTGTAAGCGACAGCATTTGAACATAGTATAATAATTCTTTTGGGAAGCTCGTAGAAGCAATAGCAAAACATGGATTGAGTACTACCACGTCACGTCTTCCTTCCTGTGCCTTGCTGTACAGAAGATAAATTTTGTGGAACGTGGATCTCCGAGGAAGACTCTCTGAAGCATGATTTGCACATTTTAGGAGCAGCGCTCCGTGTAAAAGACTCTACCATTTGAACTTTTACCTGCACCCAACTGTTGGATTTAATTGGACATTAATTTGTTTCTATGAATTTTTGGTTTATCAAATAGAAATTTTGTAGATTTCTAAGTGTTATGAGTAGTGTTGGATTTGTATATTCATTCTGAGGCTGGTTCTCACGGAGGTTCGTTGTAACCTTAGTTTCCTGCCCTGCCTGGGGATTGGCAGCTCTCGTGGTAGTTGAAGAGTTAAATCCCCCTTCCCTTCATAGATCCATCAAATCTGCCCATTGCTACAAGTCACCTTTTCCTGGACGAAGAAGATCTGCAATCGTCGTCTCATCCGTTGGTGCCTCATGCCGGCGTCTTAATTTGCAATCTGTTTTCTTTCCAGAAAAAGAAATCCGTAATGTAGAATTTGCCTTTTTTTCACTATTGCTGCATGCTGAGCTGACATTTCAGACTCGAAGCGACGGAAGTATCGATGCCACACCATCTTCCAAGCCGGAGACGCCTGCGGTGCCTCAGGGAAATAGCCAGAATAGGTTTCCGCTCCCACCAAAGCATGTGCTATGGCATGCATCGGTGGAATCCTCTCCAAATGACAGCAGCTGCAGCGCTGCAGGAGGTGCCCCGAATTTCTTTCAAGCAGAAGTCCAACAAACCCCAGAAGCAATAGCGGAAAGCTCCACTGTGATGGGGTCTCTACTTACTTACATTTTAAAGAGTACACACACACCTGCACACACACAACTCAGATGGAGGCAGCTGGATGTGAGTACAGTGATTTGTGGGAGAAGGCAGAAGTTCTGAAAGCCAGTTTGGTGTATTTATTGATTTATTACCTTGAATTTTTATCCCGCCCTCTCCGCAAGCGGACTCAGGGCGGCTAACGATTAGTTCAAATCACTTCAAGCAATAAATGCAATGAAAACATTTTAAAATAATTTGATGGTGCTGTTCTGCAACAACCTAGCGGGATCGTCCCTTTACTAATGGTGAGCCCATAGCGATTGCAATTTCTCAGCAGTGTAGGGTGGTAGTCCTTTCCCGGTTTAGGTACCAAAGGCCTGTCGAAATAACTCCATTTTGAAGGCCCTGCAGGATTGAGAGAGATCCCACAGGGCCCTTATGGCCTCCAGGATATCCCGCCCTCTTAGTGAACTCAGGGCGGCTAACAATTAGTTCAAATAACTTCAAACAATAAATACAATGAAAACATTTTAAAATAATTTGATGGTGCTGTTCTGCAACAACCTAGCGGGATCATCCCTTTACTAACGGTGAGCTCATAGCGATTGCAATTTCTCAGCAGTGTAGGATGGTAGTCCTTTCCCGGTTTAGGTACCAAAGGCCTGTTGAAATAACTCCATTTTGAAGGCCCTGCAGGATTGAGAGAAATCCCACAGGCCCCTTATGGCCTCCAGGAGGGCATTCCACATTTCAGGTGCTGCCACTGAGAAGGCCCTGGTCCGTGTGGAGCATAGCCTGGCCTCCTTTGACCCAGGGATGGACAGTAGGTTTTGTGGCCCTGAACGCAGTGCTCTCTTGGGAGCATGCGGAGAAAGGCTGTCCCATAGATAGGCAGGCCCCCAATCATATAGGGCTTTAAAGGTCAGGGTCAACACCTTGAAATGGACTCGGAACACAATAGGTAGCCAGTGCAGCTCTTTCAGCACTGGCTGAATGCGCTCCCATCGAGGGAGCCCCATTAACAGCCGTGCTGTCACATTTTGCACTAGCTGTAGTTTCTGAGTCAGGGTCAAGGGTAGCACCATGTAGAGAGCATTACAGTGCTCTATTCTCAAGGTGACCGTAGCATGGATCACCATTGCTAAGTCATCATGTTCCAGGAAAGGGGCCAACTGCCGTAGTGGTTAAGTGTGCAGACTCTTCTCTGGGAGAAGCGAATTTGATTCCCCACTCCTCCACTTGCACCTGCTGGAATGGCCTTGGGTCAGCCATAGCTCCTGCAGAGCTGTCCTCGAAAGGGCCGCTTCTGTAAGAGTTCTCTCAGCCCCACCCACCTCACAGGATGTCCGTTGTGGGGGAGGAAGATAAAGGAGATTGGGAGCCGCTCTGAGACTCTGAGATTCAGAGTGGAGGGCGGGATATAAATCCAATATCTTTTTCATCTTCTTCTTCTGTGTTCCCTCGAATTTCCATTTATTTGCTTACTTATATATCACCTTTTGGAGGGAAGGCAGCACGATCTAGCCGAGGGGTAGCCAAACTGTGGCTCGGGAGCCACATGTGGCTCTTTCACACATATTGTATGGCTCTCAAAGCCCCCTCCACCCTACTGGCCGGCTTAGAGAAGGCATTTCTCTCTTTAAATCACTTTTCCAAGCCAAACCAGCTAGCGGCTTGGAGAATGCTTTTAAAGTTGCTTTGTTTCCACCTCCACCTTCCCATCTATCTATCTTCCTTCCTTCCTTCCTCCCTCCCTCACTCCCTCCCTTCCAGCTCTCAAACATCTGATGTTCATGTCTTGCTGCTCTCAGACATCTGATGTTTATTCTATGTGGCTCTTATGTTAAGCAAGTTTGGCCACCCCTAGTCTAGCCTGATCTTGTCTCAGTGGCTAAGCAGGGTCAATGCTTGGAAGGGAGACCACCAAGGAAGACTCTGTAGACACTCTGGGGACACTTGACTCAGCTTTCTCGTGGCCACCAGCTAGGGTTGCTGGCAACTCATAGGAGTTCGAGAGGCGGGGACATAAGGTGAACCACTGGTGACAGGATGACATCACTTCCAGGAAAATCCCAGAAGTGACATCAATCCTCTCAAGGAATTGCTAGAATCAGCTCTAGTCCAATGCTAGAATTAGAAAGGAGCAGGGGTTTTTTTGTAACAGGAACTCCTTTGCATATTAGGCCACACGCCCCTGATGTAGCCAATCCTCCTGGAGCTTACAGTAGGACCTGTAAAAATAGCCCTGTAAGTTCTTGGAGGATTGGCAACATCGGGGTGTGTGGTTTAATATCCAAAGGAGTTCCTGATACAACAACCAAAAAAAAAAACCTGGAAAAGAGACTAGAACAAGATGTCCCTAACTACTGTTAAATCCACACACAGGGAAACGATGGGCTTTTCCATATGGGTTGTTGTTGGTTCTGGCCCCTATCGCTTTGTTTCCCTCCACATTCATTGTTTGTGCTTACAGTTTTCAGTTGTTTTGTTGTTGTCTTCCCTCAGTTTTTCCTTTTTGTGACCACTTTAAGAACCCAACATTTTTTCCTGATGCACAACGTTTCTAACAGTTTACTTTGTCCCACCGACTTCCAGACCACTTTTCAATGACTTCGCTTCCCGCCCCCCCCCCCCTACACACACAAATAGGAGTGGTTTCAGGTGTTTTTAAAGGCCCTGAAGTATTGATACAGCACTGCAGTGTTGTAACACTAGTTTAAGCAGGTTCTCTGAATTCTCAGGTTTCATTTTAAATAAGAGTAAGTCTTGAGCTCCTTCCCTCATGGAGACACAATGAAGAAATCGCCAATGACAACAACCCCTCTTCAAAATCTTCATTATTCAAGTCACACGCAGAGGAAAATAAACTGGCTCCACAACTGTAAAAATGCACACGGAGGGCAGACGTGCAGAAAAATCCTGCCCAAACCTATTCCAGTGCTTGTGGATCAACTCCCAAGAATATCAGTAATAACTCGAGCGTGTTGGAAAGGTCATTATTAAAAGAAAGAAGCAAGACTTATTGCAGTGATGGGAGCTATAAGCTGAGGGAACAGCCAGCCCTTCAAATGCAATTAATGCTACAGGGCATGCAACTCGAATCTTGACGGATGAGAGAAATTTTTACCACACACAAGATCCTTTTCCTTCCTACAACTTTCCACATCTCCTTCTACACCACCACCACTTTGTGGAAGTCTGCCTACTCTCTAACTGGAGTACCGCTGCCTTAGAATCATAGAGTTGGAAGGGACCCCCAGGGTCATCTAGTCCAGCACCCTTACACACTGCAGGAAATTCAAACCTCCCCCTGGGCCTAAGCTCACAGGATCAGGATTGCTGTCAGATGGCCATCTAGCCTCTGTTTAAAAACCTCCAAGGAAGGAGAGCCCACCACCTCCTGAGGAAGCCTGTTCCACTGAGGAATCAGAATCATTGAGTTGGAAGGGACCTCCAGGGTCACCTAGTCCAATCCCCTGCAGGAAACTCAAAAACACCTCCCCCTAAATTCACAGGATCAGCATTGCAGCCAGATGGCCATCTAGCCTCTGTTTAAAAACCTCCAAGGAAGGAGAGCCCACCACCTCCTGAGGGAGCCTGTTCCTGGAGACCCAGTTTGGTGTAGTGGTTAAGTGTGTGGACTCTTATCTGGGAGAACCGGGTTTGATTCTCCACTCCTCCACTTGCACCTGCTAGCATGGCCTTGGGTCAGCCATAGCTCTGGCAGAGGTTGTCCTTGAAAGGGCAGCTGCTGTGAGAGCCCTCTCCAGCCCCACCCACCTCACAGGGTGTCTGTTGTGGGGGAGGAAGGTAAAGGAGATTGTGAGCCGCTCTGAGACTCTTTGGAGTGGAGGGCGGGATATAAATCCAATATCTTTTTCTTCTTCTTCCACTGAGGAATCAGAATCATAGAGTTGGAAGGGACCTCCAGGGTCATCTAGTCCAACCCCCTGCAGGAAACTCACAAACACCTCCCCCTATATTCACAGGATCTTCATTGCGGTCAGATGGCCATCCAGCCTCTGTTTAAAAACCTCCAAGGAAGGAGAGCCCACCACCTCCCAAGCAAGCCTGTTCCACTGAGGAACCGCTCTAACGATCAGGAAGTTCTTCCTCATGTTGAGCCGTAAACTCTTCTGATTCAATTTCAACCCACTGGTTTTGGAGCCACAGAAAATAATTCTGCACCATCCTATATGACAGCCCTTCAAGTACTTCAAGATGGTGATCATATCACCTCTCAGCTGCCTCCTCTCACCAACTGCAGGCACTGGCTGCTATCTTGGGGAAGTATAGAAGAAGCATTTCCCAGCTGGTGTGTAAGATTCTCAGTTGTGTGTGAAAGGAAGGTGCGCTTTTTATTTACTGGGTCTTATTATACATAAACTTAATTTTCATTTTAATATTATCTCATGTTTGCACGGGTGAATGGCGAAGATGGCTGCGAAATTGCTTCTTATTCCATATCTAGATGCAGACACATGGTTTTAAAATGGGAAACAAAGGAGGAAACTATTCACCCGCTGTAGTGGGAGGAATGGATTTTTCCATATTACATTCTTTACCTCTCTCCTCTCTATTTTACCCGGCAGTCCGGGACTTTTAATGCAGAATCGACAGTCATGTTAATCTCGGCGGCCAAGGAAATGATGAGTTTCCAATGGGTTGATGGCTGACTTTACAAATGAGTGAAAGTCTTACTTTTATGCGTTCGAGGTCAGAGCAGCATTACACTGAGGTTTTGTACTTGAACATTTTGGAGGCAAAGACTATGATTTGGGGAAGGGATGAAAAGCTCCCTCCTCCCAAATCCAACTTCTATCCAGTTTCGCAAGGCCAATGAGTTGCTACTTTGGCACTATCTAAGGCAGGGGAGTCAAACATGCGGCCTGGGGGCCAAATCAGGCCCCCGGAGGGCTCCTATCAGGCCTTTGAGAAATTGATTGTCATCTGCTTCCCTCTCTCTTGCTTCCTTCAGCATTACAGCTTGCTTTGCCAGGCTTGCTCAATTGCACAGGAGCTACAGAGCAAAACTTCTATGTTTTCCATTTGCTGCAGCTCCTTCCTTGGGAGGAAGGTGGGGAGGCAGAGCGTGCTTTGCCAGGCTCTCTCAATCGCACAGCAGAGCTACTGAGCCAAGCCTCTCTTCCTTCTATTGGCTGCGGCTCCTCCCTCTCCTGGGCCCCTGGAGAAAGAAGAAAAGAGCCAGAGCTTCCTTTGCCCAGTTCCCTGGATCCTGTGGGAGAGATACAAAGAAAGCACCCTTAAGACCAATGAGTGCTAATGTTTTAAGCATGTTTTATTCAACATTTTTTATAATCTTTAATTCTGTTTTCTGTGTCCTTCTGTATCAACAGAAGTATAGTGTCCAGATCATGTGAAGTGATGGTATCGCTTTACTCTGCTCTGGTAAGACCTCACCTGGAGTGTTGTGTTCAGTCTTGGGCACCACATTTTAAGAAGGATATAGACAAGCTGGAATGGGTCCAGAGGAGGGTGATGAAGATGGTGAGGGGTCTGGAGACCAAGTCCTGTGAGGAAAGGTTGAAGGAGCTGGGCATGTTTAGCCTGGAAAGAAGGCAGCTGAGAGGTGATAGGATCACCATCTTCAAGTACTTGAAGGGCTGTCCTATAGAGGAGGGTGTGGAATTATTTTCTGTGGCCCCGGAAGGTAGGACCAGAACCAATGGGTTGAAATGAAATCAAAAGAGTTTCTGGCTCAACATGAGGAAGAACTTGCTGACCTCAGTGGTGGGCTCTCCTTCCTTGGCAGTTTTTCAACAGAGGCTAGATGGCCATCTGACAGCAATGAAGATCCTGTGAATTTAGGGGGAGGTGTTTGTGAGTTTCCTGCATTGTGCAGGGGGTTGGACTAGATGACTCTGGAGGTCCGTTCCAACTCTATGATTCTTTATAAAGTTTATATCTCTGCGACCTAATCTTAAACAGGAACACACATGGCACAGCCTGACATGGGCCGGTCTGACAAGGTCTCATTTATGTCAGACCCGGCCCTCATAGCAAATGAGTTTGACACCCCTGATCTAAGATTTAATTCTTCTTCACTTTGCAGTGCTAGGTAATAAGAAATAATTAACAGAATGTGATGTCCCAGCAGCCCAAAGCCAGTTAGTCTTAAATATGTGATGACATAATTTGGGCTAGAGAAACCAATGGTCTTTCCTCCATTTTAACTGATGTCAGAAGGAGACACCTGTATAGGCCAAACAGCTTCTCTGCCTGTTTTGCTGTATCCTGAAATGGCAAATTTTCCCATTCAAAACTCTAGTCTATAGAGAACATGCTAGCTGACTCTTCCACCTTCAACCCAGGCACAAAATAAATATGATGATGACCAATGAACCGGTTTTTAATCCACACAGCCACAGCGGCTAGATTAGTTTATGTGAAGTATTGGAAATCGCAAAACGTACCGCAGAGAATGTGCATCATTCAAAAACTATTAGATGTTGCAGAAATGGACTATCTTTCAGTTAAAATGAGAGAAAGAAACATTCAAGAATGTGGGAAAACGTGGCAATTTTTGTATGAATGGTTAGGAATAATGTGGAAACCTGAAGACTAATTGCGAAGGATAGATGGATGTATAGAATGTGTGGAATGTGTGTAGAAGTTCTGGAATCTATGGAATGTACAGAGAAGAGAACATGGTATGTAAGTTGATTAGATAGTAGGATATATAAAGAAAGGGGTCAGAACCAAAGGAAGGTGGTGTTAAGAAAGTAAGAATTTGGAGTTTAACAGGGAAAAGGAAATGTAATTGACTTAAATATATCCTTATGTCCTCCAGTTTAATTGTCAATTGTTAGTTAGTGGTAAGAACATAAGAGAAGCCATGTTGGATCAGGCCAATGGCTCATCCAGTCCAACACTCTGTGTCACAGTGGCCAAAAAAATTATTTATATATATATATATACACACACACATACATATATATATATATATATATATATATATATATATATATATATATATATATATACATACACACACACACTGTGGCTAATAGCCACTGATGGACCTCTGCTCCATATTTTTATCTAACCCCCTCTTGAAGCTGGCTATGCTTGTAGCCGCCACCACCTCCTGTGGCAGTGAATTCCACATGTTAATCACCCTTTGGGTGAAGAAGTATCTCCTTTTATCCATTCTAACCCGACTGCTCAGTAATTTCATTGAATGCCCACGAGTTCTTATATTGTGAGAAAGGGAGAAAAGTACTTCTTTCTCTGCCTTCTCCATCCCATGCATAATCTTGTAAACCTCTATCATGTCACCCCGCAGTCGACGTTTCTCCAAGCTAAAGAGCCCCAAGCGTTTTAACCTTTCTTCATAGGGAAAGTGTTCCAAACCTTTAATCATTCTAGTTGCTCTTTTCTGCACTTTTTCCAGTGCTCTAATATCCTTTTTGAGGTGCGGTGACCAGAATTGCACACAGTATTCCAAATGAGACTGCACCATCGATTTATACAGGGACATTATGATGCTGGCTGATTTGTTTTCAGTTCCCTTCCTAATAATTCCCAGCATGGCGTTGGCCTTTTTTATTGCAATCACACACTGTCTTGACATTTTCAGTGAGTTATCTACCACGACCCCAAGATCTCTCTCTTGGTCAGTCTCTGCCAGTTCACACCTCATCAACTTGTATTTGTAGCTGGGATTCTTGGCCCAATGTGCATTACTTTGCACTTGGCCACATTGAACCTCATCTGCCACATTGACGCCCACTCACCCAGCCTCAACAGATCCCTTTGGAGTTCCTCTCTGGTTCTCACCACCCTGAACAATTTAGTGTCATCTGCAAACTTGGCCACTTCACTGCTTACTCTCAACTCCAAGTCATTTATGAACAAGTTAAAGAGCATGGGACCCAGTACTGAGCCCTGCGGCACTCCACTGTTTACCGTCCTCCACTGCGAAGACTGCCCATTTATACTTACTCTCTGCTTCCTATTAATTAGCCAGTTTTTGATCCACAAGAGGACCTGTCCTTTTACTCCATGACTCTCGAGCTTACTAAGGAGCGTTTGATGAGGAACTTTATCAAAAGCTTTCTGGAAATCAAGGTAAACAATATCTATCGGGTCTCCTTTGTCCACATGTTTGTTCACCCCCTCAAAGAAATGTAACAGGTTAGTGAGGCAAGATCTTCCCTTACAGAACCCATGCTGAGTCTTCCTCAATAACCCGTGTTCATCAATGTGCCTACTCATTCTGTCCTTGATAAGGGCCCCACTGCCTCCCTGGTTGGTTTCCTGCTTCTCATATATTTGAAGAAATTTTTATTGTTGGTCTTTATGTTTTTTGCAATATACTCCTCATAGTCCCTTTTTGCCTGCCCGATCACAGTCTTGCATCTGATTTGCCACAGCCTGTGTTCCCTTTTATTAATCTCACTTGGACTAGCTTTCCACCGCTTAAAGGAGTCCTTCTTACCTTTTACAGCTTCAATTACTTTGTTTGTTAACCATGCAGGCCTTCTCTTATACCTGTTTGTACCTTTCCTAACTTGTGGTATATATTTTATCTGATCTTCTAGGATTGTAGTTTTAAACAGCCTCCAAGCTTCGCCAAGGGTTTTGACTGTATTTACCTTTCCTTTCAGTTTCCTCTTCACATGCCTCCTCATCTCAGAGAATTTACCCCTTTTAAAGTTAAACGTGGTTGTGCTGGTCTTTTGGAGCAACTCTCAATTTTACAAATGGTGAAATCAATAACATTATGGTCACTGCTCCCAAGCGGTGCGATCACTTTTACATCTCTCACCAAGTCTTGGGCATTACTTAGGACCAAATCCAGGATCGCCCCACCCCTGGTAGGTTCAGAGACCATCTGCTCCATAGCACAGTCATTGAGAGCATCTAGAAACTCAATCTCTTTCTCTCGACCAGAACACATATTGACCCAATCAATCTGCGGGTAGTTAAAATCACCTATTACGACACAGTTTTTACGTCTAGCCACTATCTTTAAGCCTTCCATCGTATTATAGTCGTCCTCTATCTTTTGATTTGGTGGGCGATAACAAACTCCCATAGTTAAATTTCCTTTTGGGCCCTCTATTTCAACCCAAAGCATTTCTAGAAGGGAATCTAATTCTCTGACCTCAGTCTTTCTGGACCATATGCCCTCTCTGACATACAAAGCTACCCCACCTCCAACCCTTCTCTCCCTATCCTTCCGATATAACTTATATCCAGGAATCACTGTGTCCCACTGATTCTCCTCATTCCACCAAGTTTCTGAAATGCCCACAATGTGTATGTTTTCTCCCAACACTAAACATTCTAACTCACCAATTTTACTTTGAAGACTTCTAGCATTTGTCCACAAACATCTGTAATTTCCCAGGCAAGCTAGGCCCGCCACCTTCCTCCAGCCGCCTCGAGACTCTGGCAGGCAGTCCATTCTGTTTGTCACCATCTCAGTGGACAACTCTGATCCATTACCCAGTAGAAAAGTAACATCTAACCCTTCATCTCTTTGAGATGAGTCCTCTCGAACCAGAGACATTTCATATCCTGTCGGCTTTCCCCCAAGATTTAGTTTAAAAACTGCTCTGCCACCTTTTTGTTTTTAAGCGCCAGCAGCCTGGTTCCATCCGGGGACAAGTGGAGACCGTCTTTTTTGTACAGCTCCCGCTTGTTCCAGAAAGCATCCCAGTGCCTAACAAACTTAAACCCTTCCTTCTTACACCATCGTCTCATCCACACATTGAGACTTCTAATTTGTGCCTGTCTCTCCAGCCCTGCACGTGGAACAGGTAGCACTTCTGAGAAGGCTACCTTGGAGGTCCTGGCCTTAAGTCTCCCGCCTAACAGCCTAAATTTTTCTTCCAGGACCTCACGACTGCATTTCCCCACATCGTAGGTGCCAACATGCACCACGACCACTGGCTCCTCCCCAGCACTGTCTATCAGCCTATCTACAACATGCATAATGTCCGCTACCTTCGCACCAGGCAGGCAAGTCACCATACGGTCAGTACACGGTTTTGCCACCCAAATGTTATTTGTATTTTTTTTTGTATTTGTTGTGTGTATGTGTGTGGGTCGACCCTCTGTTGTGTATGGTGTTAAGTAAAAATCTTATACTGCAAATAAATATGATGATGCCATCTCATAATTTAAACTTGGGGTCCCTAACTTTTTCAAGCCAGTGGGCACCTCTGGGTATTCAGATATAGGCTTCCCAATCCCCAGGTCCCAGCGGGGGATCCTCCGGTTTTACAGGCTTCCCCCCTCCCCCAGCCAGCTGGCCGGTGGGGGAAGCCCCACCCCCACAGCCATTATGCACCTCCGTGAACGATTCCCATAGAGAATGATGAGGAATTGATCTGCAGGTATCGGGGGCTCTGGGGGGGCTGTTTTTTGAGATAGAGGCACCAAATTTTCAGTATAGCATCTAGTGCCTCTCCCCAAAATACCTCCCAAGTTTCAAAAGTATTGGACCAGGGGGTCCAATTCTACGAGCCCCAAAAGAAGGTGACCCTATCCTTCATTATGGAAGGAAGGCATTTTAAAAGGTGTGCTGTCCCTTTAAATGTGATGGCCAGAACTCCCTTGGAGTTCAATTCTGCTTGTCACACCATTGCTCCTGGCTCCGCCCCAATGTCTCCTGGCTCCACCCCCAAAGTCTCCTGGCCCCACCCCCAAAGTCCCCAAATATTTCTTGAATTGGACTTGGCAACCCTATTCAGATACCACGTGGCAGATGCACTCCCAAAATAGCTACCAAGGGAGGTGGAGCCAGCCACAAAATGGCTGCCACAGGAGTCAAAGGTGCACATGGAGAGAAAAACCAAGTTCAGGAGAGAAGACAAGGAATTCTTTAAAAAAAAAAAAAAAAACACTAGTTTTAGGCCAGACCCGTAGCCATGGAGGGTCCTGGGGGAGCACCGTCCCTGACTTCTGGGGGGCCTTTGGGGCTCAGCCTACTTTTTTTCTTTTTTTGCCTTGGCTGAGCTAATGTAATCAGTGGCAGCTGGAGCCGGGAGAGCTGAGCAGGGCACAGGGCACCACAGCAGCAAAAGCGGCAGGCGGAGAGGAGGTAAGTGGAGGAGTGGGAGGCAAAGGAAACCACATGGAATGAGTCAAGGGGGGGGGGGGGACAGATGCAGCTGCTGGCTGCAAAGTGCTGGGTGGAAGGCAACCTCCCTGTTTGCACCCAACATGCAGTCCCTTCTTGACTCCAAAGTTTTAGGCTTGGCTACCGCAACATGACCACTTGCAGAGCCTCCAGCCCCTGCCCCAGAAAGCTTCAGAGAAGTGACAAGCCCTGCAATGGATGGGAAAGGGTGCCCCCCCCCCCAGCTTTTAAAATCCTGGTTACAGCCCTGTTTAGGCTGAGGGCTTGGTCCAAAAGAACCATATTAGGAAAGGAAAGGAAAGGAAAGGAAAGGAAAGGAAAGGAAAGGAAAGGAAAGGAAAGGAAAGGAAAGGAAAGGAAAGGAGAAGAAGAATTGCAGATTTATACCCCGCCCTTCTCTTTGAATAAGAGACTCAGAGCGGCTCACAATCTCCTTTGTCTCCTTCCCCCACAACAGACACCCTGTGAGGTGGGTGGGGCTGAGAGAGTTCCCCCAGAAGCTACCCTTTCAAGGACAACTCCTGAGAGAGCTGTGGCTGACCCAAGGCCATTCCAGCAGCTGCAAATGGAGGAGTGGGGAATCAAACCCGGTTCTCCCAGATAAGAGTCCACGTACTTAACCACTACACCAAACTGAAAGGAAAAGAAAGAAGAATTGCAGATTTATACCCCGCCCTTCTCTCTAAATCAGAGACTCAGAGCAGCTTACAATCACCTTAACTTCTCCCCCCATAACAAACACCCTGTGAGGTGGGTGGGGCTGAGAGGGCTCACACAGCAGCTGCCCTTTCAAGGACAACCTCTGCCAGAGCTATGGCTGACCCAAGGCCATTCTAGCAGCTGCAAGTGGAGGAGGAGGGGAATCAAACCCGGTTCTCCCAGATAAGACTCCGCACGCTTAACCACTACACCAAGCTGCCTATGGCTGACCCAAGGCCATTCCAGCAGCTGCAAGTGGAGGAGTGGGGAATCAAACCTGGTTCTCCAAGATAAGATTCCGCACACTTAACCACTACACCAAACGGAAAGGAAAGGAAAGGAAAGGAAAGGAAAGGAAAGGAAAGGAAAGGAAAGGAAAGGAAAGGAAAGGAAAGGAAAGGAAAGGAAAGGAAAGGAAAGGAAAGGAAAGGAAATAACACTAGGAAAGAGGAATGAGAGAGAATGTGGTGGCAGCTATTGTGGAAACAATGTCATTTTAATCTACACAGCCAGTCAGATGATCTCCATTCAGCCATTCAGAAGCCTTGTTGTTCCGCAGCTCCACCTGTTTCCACCCACTTGTTAAAACATTTGGTAGGCACCAGAAAATGTACTAGTAGATACCATTGTGCCGACAGGTGCCATATTGAGGACCTCAGTTGTAAATACCATCCAATAGCACCGGTAGCAGTTACAGTAGTAACAGTCGCAGGAGTAGCAGTATTGCAAAATCTTCAAAGAATTATCTTTTTGTATTTCATTTTATTATATAGGCTTATTAGGAATCATGGATATGCGTGGACTGGGACAAGGTTTCTTCCCTGTTTTGAAAGGTTCAATTTTTTCCCACTTAATCTTCTTTCAAATTCTGCCCTGAGGGTAATTTTCCACTCACAGAACTACATCCCCACTTTCAATCTGCAACTTTGCATTTTTGACACTGACCTTTGATAAGCTGCCGCCTATCAAGTGGAATTTTTTATGCACGGTGATTTCCCTTGTCTTCCTTGGCAGCAATATTCGTAAAATATGAGAAAGAGGGAGTGAAGCGTGACCTTCCTTTCCCCCAGCAATGTTGTCCATCCTTCATGCAGCTGGGTTATTTTTCCCCCATTAGCACCTATGGAGCATTCCTAAAGGGGAAAAGGAACCATGCTAACTTCAGCAAATGGTTTGTGCAAAACCAGACTCAATTCAAGGGCACGATCCAGCCACAGTTAAGCGCTTGGAAGGGCAGCGGTGCCTTTTCTTACCTTTTGTTCGAAAGTAGCAGTTGTCCCCAGATTTGATCATAACTCAGGAGTCTATTCTTCTCTGGGCTTTTTTTGTAGCAGGAACTCCTTTGCATATTAGGCCACACACCCCTGATGTAGCCAATCCCCCTGGAGCTTACAGGAGGCCCTGTAAGAAGAGACCTGTAAGCTCTTGGAGACTGGCTATATTAGGGTTGTGTGGTCTAATATGCAAAGGAGTTCCTGCTACAAAAAAGAAGAAGAAGAAGAAGAAGATGTTGGATTTATATCCCGCCCTTCACTCCGAAGAGTCTCAGAGCGGCTCACAATCTCCTTTCCCTTCCTCCCCCACAACAGACACCCTGTGAGGTAGATGAAGATATTGGATTTATATCCCGCCCTTCACTCCAAAGAGTCTCAGAGCAGCTCACAATCTCCTTTACCTTCCTCCCCCACAACAGACACCCTGTGAGGTAGATGAAGATATTGGATTTATATCCCGCCCTTCACTCCGAAGAGTCTCAGAGTGGCTCACAATCTCCTTTCCCTTCCTCCCCCACAACAGACACCCTGTGAGGTGGGTGGGGCTGAGAGGGCTCTCACAGCAGCTGCCCTTTCAAGGACAGAGTCTCAGAACGGCCTACAATCTCCTTTCCCTTCCTCCCCCACAACAGACACCCTGTGAGGTGGGTGGGGCTGAGAGAGCTCTTATAGCAGCTGCCCTTTCAAGGACAACCTCTGCCAGAGCTCTGGCTGACCCAAGACCATTCCAGCAGGTGCAAGTGGAGGAGTGGGGAATCAAACCCGGTTCTCCCAGATAAGAGTCCGCACACTTCACCACTACCCCAAACTGGCTCTTGATTCACCAAAATGCCTTGATTCTTCTTAATTATAGTGTGGTGACACCCTGGGTGATTACAGACGGGCAGTTTGGACCGACTCAGGGATGCCTTCAGAAACCAACATGAAAAGCTCTTTCAAACACATCTGCCGCCTGCCCCCATCCCGTCCTCACCCTGTCATCCGGTGTCCTCAGAGTGGCTCCAAAAGCTACCCTGGTCAAAGTGATTGCAAATTTTTGAGCTGCATGCCCGTCGCCTCTTCAGCGTCTGGATGCGGACGTATGCAAGTGAAGCGGCTTGGCGATGTGAACCTGCCAAGATGCCCCAAGCTGCTTCTGGCTTTAAAAAAAAAAAAAAAAGCTGCCCAGAGCACATGAGCGTTTGTTGGGGGAGTCAAAAAGAACAGTCCAGCTTCTGAGGCACCCCGCCCCCTCCGTTCTGATCACGCCAAGCTGCCTTGCAGATAGGATAGGGCCGCCTTGCATGAAAGTGTGTGGAAAATTCGAGATGGTTCTTTCTGAGCTGGCCCATTTGGGGACACCTCAAATCCACCCCAAAATGCCCATCTGTTATCAGCCCCTGTGTGACACCCTGCGTCAGAATCTTCTCTCTCCCCACTCATAGCCACCACACTATAATAAAGAAGGAGGGGCCCCCCAATTTGGTGCCAAGGGGCGCCATGCTGACAGTTGACTCACAGAAGCTGCCCTTTCAAGGACAACCTCTGCCAAAGCTACGTCTGACCCAAGGCCATGCTAGCAGGTGCAAGTGGAGGAGTGGGGAATCAAACCCGGTTCTCCCAGGTAAGAGTCCGCACACTTCACCACTACACCAAACTGGCTCTTGATTCACCAAAATGCCTTGATTCTTCTTAATTACTTGATCCCCACCAAATGTTTTTTAGAAAGGGGGTGAGGCCAGTGGGTGCTGCTGTCCAATAGGGCTTCTGGTCAGCAACTGCAGATCTGATTGGCTGTGGAGATTAGAATAACATTGTTTCATTGGCGGCTGCCTCAACAGTGTTTAGTTCTCTCTTTCCCAGTGCATTTGTTTAATTACCTCTCTTCTCCTTTGCTCTCGGGCTTCCTCTGGGTGTGTGGCTCCGTCTCTTGCGGCAGCCATTTTGCGATTGCGCCCACCACCTTGTGTCAGAATTCCAGAGGTTCCCACAACCTCAGAAAGGTTGGCAGACCCCTGCTCTATGGCAGCTTAAGGGTGACCAATCCCACACGCTGGCCTTTCTCTTTCTCTTTTTAAAATCCCAACTTTTAGATTGACGGGTTGGCGGCGTGTAAATTGTGTCCTCCCTAAAGTTCTCTTATTTGGGACCTTGCTAGAATAATTGTGTAATTAATCATGGGGTAAGTAGAAATCCCTTTTTGGTAGATATTGGACTAGGCAGACAAAAACACAGACGAGATGGCACAACTAAGGTTTATTTAACAGGAAATAAAGTATTTAATACGGTAAATGTTTTTCGTGCTGATGGTTTCTTTGGCTCTGAATTTCATCCCCATAGATCACAAACTTTCCCAAGTGAGAGTGCCACTTTGTACTTGACCTGGATAGCCCAGGCAAGCCAGATCTTGTCAGATCTTGGAAGCTAAGAAGGGTCAACTCTGGCAAGTACTTGGACGGGAGACCTCCTTGGAATACCAGAAGGTGGGAGCAGGCTTTATTCAGCCACTTCGGTGTAGTGGTTAAGTGCGCAGACTCTCATCTGAGAGAACTGGGCTTGATTCCCCACTCCTCCACTTGCAGCTGCTGGAATGGCCTTGGGTCAGCCATAGCTATCGCAGGAGTTGTCCTCGAAAGGGCAGCTTCTGGGAGAGCTCCCTCAGCCCCACCTACTTCATGGGATGTCTGTTGCGGGGGTGGGGGGAAGCAAAGGAGATTGTGACAGCTCTGAAACTCTGAGTGCGTTTTCGCACTTACCTTAAGCCGGAGCGACGTCCCTCTTCACCGCGCAGCGTCTGCACGGTTTTCGCACTAATTGCTCCGGAGCACCTGGAAGAGCCGCAAAGTCCCGCAGCTTTTGCGTCGCAAATGTAAACTGGTTTTTGGCGGTTTACATTTGCGACGCAAAAGCCGCGGGACTTTGTGGCTCTTCCAGGTGCTCCGGAGCAATTAGTGCGAAAACCGTGCAGACGCTGCGCGGTGAAGAGGGACGTCGCTCCGGCTTAAGGTAAGTGCGAAAACACCCTGAGATTCAGAGTATAGGGAGGGATATAAATCCAATATCATCTTCTTGTTCTTCTTCTTCTTTCTTCTCTCTGAATATTCTCCAGGCCCCCAGTAGGGGTAGTTCCCAAAGTTGGCATAACTTCCAGGTGCGCGCACACACACACGCACACATACAACCATGTGGATATGCACACATACACACATAAAAAATACAAAAATACGGGGAAAGAACTACTTTGTAGCTGAGACAGCAGAAGGAACTGAAGCATAGCAAAAGTATTAACATCACACACTAAATGGTACAGAAATTGCACAATAGGATGCTACTTGCAATAATAAGCTGTACATAGCAGTACAGACCACAGTCCTCCAAGCAAATCTGTAAACTATTTTGAACAGTGCAATCCTATTGCCTGTGCAGAAAAGGAGAGTGGAAGGTTTCCTGACCTCCTCAGACAGTCCACAAGGTGGGAGATCCAAAGGAAAAAGCATGTATATGAGCAGTTGTTGATAATGGTTGCAAAACTCCAGAATCTGAAAAACCACAGGCATTGGAATCCTGAAATGGTAATCACAGAATCATAGAGTTGGAAGGGACCTACAGAAACATCTAGTCCAACCCCTTGCACAATGCAGGAAACTCACAAACACCTCCCCCTAAATTCACAGGATCTGAATTGCTGTCAGATGGCCATCTAGCCTCTGTTTAAAAACCTCCAAGGAAGGAGAGCCCACCACCTCCTGAGGAAACCTGTTCCACTGAGGAACTGCTCTAACGATCAAAAAGTTCTTCCTAATGTTGAGCCAGAAACTCTTTTGATTTAATTTCAACCCATTGATTCTGGCCCTACCTTCTGGGGCCACAGAAAACAATTCCACACCATCCTCTAGATGACAGCCCTTCAAGTACTTGAAGATGGCGATCATATCACCTCTCAGCCGCCTCCTCTCCAGGCTAAACATGCCCAGCTCCTTCAACCTTTCTTCATAGGACCTGGTCTCCAGACCCCTCACCATCTTCATCGCCCTCCTCTGGACCCATTCCAGCTTGTCTATATCCTTTTTAAAATGTGGTGCTCAAAACTGAACACAACACTCCAGGTGAGGTCTTACCAGAGCAGAGTAAAGCCATACCATCACTTCACGTGATTTGGACACTAGACTTCTGTCCTACCTGAAAATCAGCAATCATGGTGAAAAGCCCCCACCTTGAATCCCAGATCTGAAATTATCACAAAAGGTTTCTCGGAGCACACCCTACCTTACACATTTCTCCCCAAGCTGAACTACTCAAAAATCCCATTTAACTGGCCTCTTATTGTCCTAGTTTTTCCTCTGTTTTTGCACTTTTGTATTGCAAAGACTGTGGGACGGCCCAAACATCACAGCTGAAACACACATCTTAGCTTCCTAGCAGGACTTACACTCAAGTTTCTTCCAGGAATCTCACGGTATGTAGCTGACAACACAATAAATCTTTCCTTAGAAACACAGCATCCAAGTTGATTATGCTTAATTATGAATGCCCTATTCTCTCATGAGCCATCTAAGAGAGTCATCAGTAGTAATGAAAAATTGATTATTCAGTCAACTGTGTGCCGTTGATTAACATGTTGCATTCATGAAAGCAAGAGAGATGATGAAATATCACCGCCTGGGCTTCTCGCATAAGGCTCCGTGATTTCAAGCAGCAGAGGATAGAAATATGCAACAAAATTAGATCTGCCCCACGAACACTATTTTTATTCATTTCCCTGCAGTTGCAGGCGGGCACAACTTTGCTCAGGTGGTAGCCAAGGACACAAATCCTTTGCAGTGGAGCACTAAGCGTGTGTACTCAGAAGTAATCCCATTTAGTTTGATGGGACACATGAAGCTAACTTGCCTTGAATCACACCCTTGGTCCATCGAAGAGACTATTGTCTACTCCAGCTGCCAGGTCTCATTAGGGTTGCCAAGTCCAATTCAAGAAATATCTGGGGACTTTGGGGGTGGAGCCAGGAGACTTTGGGGGTTGAGCCAGGAGACATTAGGGGTGGAGCCAAGATCAAGGCTGTGACAAGCATCATTGAACTCCAAAGGGAGTTCTGGCCATCACATTTAAAGGGACAGCACACCTTTTCAATTCCTTGCTTCCATAGGAAATCATGAAGGATAGGGGCACCTTCTTTGGGGGCTCGTAAAATTAGACCCCCTGGTCCAATCTTTTTGAAACTTGGTGGGTATTTTGAGGAGAGGCACTAGATGCTGTACTGAAGGTTTGGTGCCTCTACCCCAAAAAACAGGCCCCCCAGATCCCCAGATACCCGTGGATCAATTCTCCATGATTTTCTAGGGGAATAAATCCCCCTAGGGAATAATAGAGTTCCCAGCAGACATTTCCCTCCCCTCCCCCTGCTTTCTGATGACCCTGAAGCGGGAGGAGGACCTCCAAACCGGGGGATCCCCTGCCCCCACCTGGGGATTGGCAACCCTAGGTCTCATGGAGAAGTCTTTCACAGACAGACACAGAAAGATAGCTTCACAATCATCTCAACAATGAGAGGGAGTGACATCTAACTGCGTTTTGGTACCTGACCAAGAGAGTGTCAAGTGAGTAAGGGCAAGTAGCCAGGGAATACTGCACCGTCAAGTGTAGGAGGTAGTTAGCTTGTCGCCTAGTCTTTTATTTTGAGTGTCTTTTCCTCTGTGTACACTCCTACTTTGTTCTACTGCCTCGGACCAACACGGCTGCCCACTTGGATCTGTGTTATCTTATGTTTCTTTTATGTCCTTTTATGTTGCCCTTTCCCCCTTTGTAAAGAAGGCCTATTATTGGACTTGGTATTTTGTAGACCGGTGACCAGGTGAAGCCACTAGACCACAAGAACCCATGAGGCAACAGTTTGCAAAGATATAAGTTTATTTTCTGTTATTTTTCTCCCTTCTCCGCCAAGGTCTGAAGGGGCATTGCTCAAACCCCCCAGACCTGCGTTTCCTAGGGATGCCAGGGATTGAACCTGGGACCTTCTGCATGCAAAGCAGAGGTTCTACCACTGAGCCCCAGCCCTTCTCTATAGGTACCCAACTCTGTAGTAAGTGTGCTTCAGATTGCATCCTTGATAGCTCAGTTATAATGGCAGATTGACAATTGTTGATCCAAACTAGGCTTCCCAAACCTCCCGCTCTGGCGGGAGACTTCTGGGTTCGCAGCCTCATCTCCCCCTCTTCAAAATTCTGGAAGCGGGGGTGGGGATGGAGGGGGGGGAGAACATACCTTTAGGCTTCATGTTGTAGAGCTCCTGAGCCGTTTGCAAAATGTCTGCCCCTTTAAGGCTGGGCAGGAAGCGGGAAGCAGAAAGGGCTTCTGAGAACGGCCCCTCCCTTTCTTTTGCTTTTGTTTTCATAGGAAGTAGAGTTATCCGGAGGAAGATCTGGTAAGTGTGTGTGTGTGAGAGGGAGGGGGCAGGGGATTCCCTAGTTTGGAGGCCCTCCCCTCCTTTAGAAGGTGTGTGGGGGGAGGGAAATGTCTACTAGGCACTCTATTATTCCCTATGGAGAACGATTCCCTTAGGGAATAATAGGAAATTGATCCATGGGTATTGGGGTCTCTGGGGGGGCTATTTTTTGAGGTAGAGGCACCAAATTTTTAGTGTAGCATCTAGTGCCTCTCCCCAAAATACCCCACATGTTTCAAAACGGTTGGACCAGAGGGTCCAATTCTATGAACCCCAAAATATGGTGCCCCTATCCTTAATTATTTCCTATGGAAGAAAGGCATTTTAAAAGGTGTGCTGTCTCTTTAAATGTGATGGCAAGAACTCCCTTGGAGTTCAATTATGCTTGTCACATCCTTGTTCTTGGCTCCACCCCAATGTCTCCTGGCTCCACCCCCAAAGTCCCCAGGTTTTTCTTTAATTGGACTTGGCAAACCTAATCCAAACCATCACTTTTCGCTTGGCCCAGAATCTTCAGTCTTAGTTCTCAAGAGTGACAGCACAATAACAAAGGAGGGACATGTGCGATGAAAAGGAGGCTGAGAGCGGCAAGGGTTGTTGGAGAATAAAGAATATGAATAGATGTTTATATGCCAAGGTAGAAGTTACAGAGCCAAGATGAGGGAGCTGGAGTACTTGGTGCTAAGTTAGATATAGTGGGTATCACAGCAATATGGTGGAATGGGGATCAACGGCATATTATTAATATCATCAGGGCTCTTTTTCCAGCAGGAGCTCCTCTGTGTATTAGACCATGCCCCCTGATGTAGCCAATCCTCCAAGAGCTTACAGGGCTCTTAGTGCAGTGTATACTGTAAGCTCCAGGAGGATTGGCTACATCAGGGGGGCGTGGCCTAATATGCAGAGTTGCTCCTGCTAGAAAAAGAGCCCTGACTATTATTATTTGTTTATTTATATTCCGCCCATTCCCTCGAAGGGGCTCAGGGCAGAGTACAACATAAATAATAAAATCACAGCAGCATAATAATAATTAAAAAAAAAACCAATTACAATATTCAGTACAACAGAATATGGTCATCCCTAGTATAAGCTCTAAGAAGAGCCCCGTGGCGCAGAGTGGTAAAGCTGCAGTACTGCAGTCCTAAGCTCTGCTCGCAGCCTGAGTTCAATCCCAGTGGAAGCTGGGTTCAGGTAGCCAGCTCAACACTGACTCAGCCTTCCATCCATCCGAGGTCGGTAAAATGAGTACCCTGCTTACAGGGGGTAAAGTGTAAATGACTGGGGAGGGCAATGGCAAATCACCCCGTAAAAAGTCTGCCAAGAAAACATCATGATGTGACTTCACCCCATGGATTGGTAACAACTTGGTGCTTGCACAAGGGTATACCTTTACCTTTTAGTAGGCAAGACAGGAAAGGGTGTGTTGTAGAAGGTATTGAGACTGGGTAGGGGTTAATGACTCCTCCAAAATGGCCGTTTTTCTCCAGGTGAATTGATCTCCGTCGTCTAGAGATCAGTTATAATCCCAGGAGATCTCCAGTCACCACATGGAGGTTGGCAACCCTACATAATGCAAAATGGACCATCTTCTAGTGCATCCCTTACATCAGCCATCTCCTTTTGCTTTTCCACGAGCCATCGCACAAATCCTAACTTTTAGCCGGTGTTATCGGCTACAGCCCGCTGACTGAGGGAAACGATTTTTATGAGGGAAATCTTCACACAGAATATTTGGGCTCCTGGCTGAGACTAATGAGGTTGTTTGCATCTCCTCAGGATTGAGGATGGCCAGCCATCTTTGTGCTTTGTATCACCGTTAGGATTTCTTATAACGACGCAAGCTAAAAAAAAAAAGTAACACTGTCTAAAAGTTAAAGGGCTTCTTTAATGAGGAGAATACGAAACAGAGAGTAATGTGTGCCGTTGTAAACCCCCAGCTTCAAAGCTTCCCATAACCCCCAGGCAAAGAGACTCCTCACTAGGACTATTTTAAGACCCAAAAAGTGTTATATAAAGGTATATTTTCCATCTTGGAAAGAGGGCATTTTTCAAACCAGCATTTGATGGCTTGTTGTGAAAGATTATAATTGCTCTATATAGCTCAAATGGAGGTTGGCTGCAGGGGGCGGAACAATTATCCATATTGATAAAGCGATGATCGGCCGCTGATAATAAGTCAGGCCTAATCGTTTAATTTCACTGCGCCCATCTGTGGCCCAGAGCATCTCGAGGCGGCACAGTTCGATGAAGTAAAGGCACTCAGCTGTGTCCCATTTGTCTCACGAAGGGACTGTATCTCCAGAGCAGAAACACAATCTTCACTGAGCGCTTAATCTTGAAGAAAGTGAAGTTTCTATCTTGGCTTAAAGCAAATCTCAAGATAGTAGATTCCGGTTAAGGCCTGGTTTCCACTGAGCTGGTAACCCTTTGTCTGGACTCTATACCCATCCAGAGCAGGAGGGGGAGGTGTGACATTTTCAAAACCTCCTTCATTTTTTTTTTAAAAAACCTACATCCCTATAGACAACTTGAGAAAGATTCTGCCCTACAGCATTTTCCTGGATATAGCCAGGGCTTTTTTGTAGCAGAGATAGGCTTCCCAACCCTCCTGCCCTGGCGAGGGACCCCAGGATTTCCAGCCTCTTCCCCCACTCCCCAAAAAAGTGGAAGCGGGGGGAGGGAGGGAAACGGCACCAAGGAGCATGGTGAGCCACCCCATCCCAGAGCGGGCGAGGCCGCCGCTGCCGCCCCCTCCCCGCCCACCGCAGCTGCTCCTCCGAGATGGGCCCAGGCTGAGCCCATCTCGGAAGAGCAGCCAAGAGGCGGCAGCAGTGCAGGCAAAAACAGCGAGGCAAAACCAGAGAAGTGGAGGGCGGAGGTAGGCCAGGAGCATGGCAAGCCGCGAATCCCAGCCCTTCTAGGACCCGGACTCGTGGCTCGCCACGCCCCCGGCCCGCCCCAGAGGTGGAGTAGAGTGGGCAAGGCCGCCGCACCGCTGCCGCCCCACCCCACTCCACCGCAGCTGCTCCTCTGAGATGGGCTCAGCCTGAGCCCATCTCGGAGGAGCAGCCATGGCGAGCGGAGAAGAGGCGGCAGCAGCACAGCGGCGTCACCCGCTCCGAGACAGGGTGGCTCACCATGCTCCCCGGCGCCATTTCCTCCCCTCCCCCCTAGCTCCACCCAGTGTCTCCTGGCTCCACCCCCAAAGTCTCCTGGCTCCACCCCCAAAGTCCCCAGATATTTCTGGGTTTGGACTTGGCAACCCTAAGCAGGGACTCCTTTGCATATTAGGCCACCGGAACACAGCTCCTGAACCTTTCCCCCTCTTCCTCCCCACTTACCTTGTCCATTGAATATTAGGTGCAGCTGCATAACATTCCCTGCATTAGGAGAGCAGCCAGCCAGGGGCTTTGCCATGCCCTCAGCAGCCCTCATTAACCCCTGGAGAAGCCTACGCCACCCTTTCTCCACTTCCTATGTGGTTTTGAGAGGCAGGTGGCTTGCTGGCCTTTTGATTGGGGGTGGGGCGGCCCAGGAGAGCCCCAGGTGGGTGAGGCCTCTTTGGGCTGGCTGGATTTCTAGCCAGCCCAAGCAGGCTTCGCTCACCCAAGGCTCTGCTTTCTTGCATTGGGTTGCTTTTGGTTGGGGGGATATGCTAATGAATTATGCTAATGAGCTCCGCCACCTATTTTTCTACAAAACAACCCCTGGATATAGCTATTCACACCCCACCGGTTTGAGTGGGAAGAAGTTCCAGGGGAACAGCTTACTGTTAGGATAGCAATAGCAATGGATCACATTCCGCAGAAGTGGGGAAATGTTTAGAGAAAGGGTGGTCAAATTGTACCATAGAGCTTGCCCTCCCAAATTGCTAGAGCACCCAGAGAAACCATAGAGTTTTCCCAGAAGCTCCTAGAGCAGCCAGCGTGCGATGTCACCGGCGCAACGATGTCACAATGACATCGCTTGCCAGAGGCTGCAGGGGACTTGCCAACCCTATTGGGAGGGATGGCAAGGGAGAATAGCTAGGATAACTGGCATCATGCCAACAGCATGACATCATTTCCGGCATACACCTGGATGTGTTGTCACCATGGCAGGACTACCCTCTAGGATTCATCCCATCCTCTACCTCTCTAGAATCTTGGGCACCCTTATTCCTTTGCATGATATGTCTTGCTTCAAGTCAAGGATTATACAGCCTGATCGTTCACATTTTGATTTCCACTTCCCCAGCGCAGCAGAGATCGTGAAACCCACCCTCCCCCTGGAGGCTGTTACTCAAGCCATTAGTTTCTCCAGTTGACCTCAAACGTTGGCCTCCTTTGGATAACTGAATTCCTTCTGTTTCTTAGACGGCAGCTTACTCTAAGGAAAATTGATTTTCGTATTCAAGACGCTTCCACACTGCATATTTGCCAGGAGTCCCTTTTAAGGAGGCGTATTTAACAGTGCTCTTTTGCTCGGATTATTTTGCCGCAGGGGCTGGTTCCTATCTTAATGAACCGCAGTTCACAACAGGCCCGTCAGGTTAATGCCTGCTTCTGCGCTGTTCCTCAAAGTCAGCTGTCAGCCACAAGCACTTCATTGGACAGGGCCGATGGAATGATTGCACTAATGGATGTGAAACTCTGGCTTTCAAGAACGGTTTGAAAAAACAGATTCAGTTCTTTGGAAGCCAGTCACCAGGTTTCCGTCATTCGGGTATAGCAGTCTCCTGGTGTTAGGAGGAAACAACCTCTTACTGAGGATGTCCTGGTGGGTGAGGGTTGCCAGCATGCCTTGACAATTCCCAGGAGATTTTGAGGGTGGTGCCCAGATAGAATTGCTCTAGGGACCACCAGGTGTGGTATGTAAGGTTGCCAGGTCCAGCTCAGGAAATATCAGGGGACTTTGGAGGTAGAGCTGGGAGACTTTGGGGTGGAGCAGGGAGACTTTCCCATTCCCTAAAAATAAATTATAAAATACAGCAGTGCAGTTCCCCTAAATACAGTCTTCATTTCCTCCTCTTCTTTTTTGCATTCGAATGGTTCCACAGCAGCCGCACTTCCACTAAAATGAAAGTGAACTCTCTCTCTCTATCTCACACACACACACACACAAAGCAGCCAAAATAAACAGTTTGCATGCCCACATTTTTGTGATCTCCCTGGGTCAATGGTATAGATAGTTTTACTCACCAGAGTTGCTGAATGTAACAATCTGCTGTATTTCAACCAACTTACACAGAGGAAGGTCTAGGGGGTGGAGTTTTCCACTATCCTATACTCAAGTTCTAGTTAACTCTTCACTATCCCTTTTACTACAGAAACAGCTTCTGAAAGGAATACAAAATAAACAGAGGGGTTGGGCTCTCTCACTTCCTTTCTCTCTCTCTCTCTCTCTCTCTCTCTCTCACTCACTCTCTCACACACACACATGGCTCTTCCTGCTTGCCCTCCCAGCTTCAGTCTCACTGAGATTTAAAGGCACACAAACATCTTCCGAACCAGAAGCAGTTGCAAGCTTCTGAAGCTGTCTGAGATCAAAGGCATATTGTGGCTGTTGAGGTGTGGCTTCCCCCCCCAGTAGCCAGCTGGCTGCCATCAGGGAGGACCCTGCAAAATCAGAGGATCCCCAAGCTGGACATGGGGACTGGCAAGTCTATGTGATATCAGCGATGTCACTATGTCACTTCCAGGGAAAACCTGGAAGTGACTTCAGAATAGCTCTAAGAACACCAGAAATTCTATAGTACATGATGTCAGCTATGTTGCTATGTCACTTCCAGGTTTTCCCTGGAAGTGTTTTAGGGCTGCTCTAGGAACCACCAGAAACTCTCTGGTTTCCCCCAACATTACTTCCATGTTTTTTCTGGAAGCGACGCAGTGACACAGTCGAAATCACTTCCAAAATTATTTTTCCCCTCCTCTGGAGTGGCAGTGAGCAAAGTAGGCTTCTGGAAGAAGTCTTCCTGCCCTAGCAGTACACCTGGGAGCCATACACCCGGAGAGGGTGGCGTTCGGGGAGTGCGGGATGTCACTTCCAGATGACGCTCTAGGATTCGCTCCTAATCTCTATGGTGAAAGAAATAGAGATAGTCGCTGTCCTTTGTCCTCCCAGTTGAGCGTCGGCAATTTGGGACTGAGGGAGGTAAAGGGCAGGCCTACGCTCAGCTACTGCCAGGAACAAAGCGAGACAGGGGGGCCCTCTGTTGCTATCAGTGCCATTGGAGCCACGTGACTTTGATAGAGTTGCCAATCCCCAGGTGGGGGCAGTGGATCCCCCAGTTTGGAGGCCGTCTCCCCACTTCAGGGTCATCAGAAAGCAGGGGGGGGGGGGAACTGTCTGCTGGGCACTCTATTATTCCCTATGGAGACTGATTCCCATAGGGTATAATGGAAAATAGATCTGAGGGTATCAGGGGCTCCGGGAAGGCTGTAGGTAGGCTGTAGGGAAGGCTCCGGGAAGTCTTTTAGGTAGAAGCACCAAATTTGCAGCATAGCATCGAATACCCTCCAAGTTTCAAAAGGATTGGACCAGGAGATCCAACTCTTATGAGCCCCAAAATAAGATGTCCCTATCCTTCATTATTTCCAAAGGAGGGGAGGCATTTAAAAAGTGTGTGGTCCCTTTAAACGTGGTGGCCAGAACTCCCTTTAGAGCTCAATTATGCTTGTTACAACCTAGCTCCTGGCTCCACCTCAACATCTCCTGGCTCCACCCCCAAAGTCTTCTGGCTGCACCCTCAAAAGTCCCCAGCTATTTCTTGAATTGGTCTTGGCAAGCCTCAGTTTTGACCTGGGCCTCAGTGCCAATGACCCTGGGCGTAGGCTCACCCGTTGTCCCAAGCCAACACCGTCTGGTATGCGCCCTCCTGACCTTTAGTAGCTGCTCACATGTCAGAAAGGCCAGCGCAACGAGTGTGGAAGGTTATTTTCCTCCTCTCTCCGACTGCAGACTCCACAGTGCTTTCCATCAAATTAATGGCCACTTAGCAAGCAGAAGCAAATCTGAAGTCGAGAAAGATTTTACATGAGCAATCAGGCTGGATGTGTCAAGGGCTGCGTTCGTTCCCAATCCTGATTTTAAAATAGCAGTGTAGCTGATGCTCAAGGGTAAATCAGGGCAGCCGTGAGCTTTTCAGTGTAGAAGGGGCTTCTCGCCGCTCCTTGGAGTCTCCTGCGAGTTCTGTGATGACTCTGCGGTCTGTTTCACTCACAGAAGGTGAACCTCTGGGTCATTCAACCGGTCTGGGCTAATCTGCTGCGGATTGCTCACATGAGAGAATGTTCCTCCGTAATGAAAAATCCCTTGCCTATAGCTAAGTAGCATATCAGGCCAAGAAGAAGGAAATGAGGCAGGTGGAAACAATAGACCGGGGTCCTCAAACTTTTTAAATAGGGGGCCAGTTCACTGTCCCTCAGACTGTTGGAGGGCCGAACTGCCATTACTGTACAAGGCCGCGGGCCGTCAGTTCTCCGTCTTCTGCATCTCTCTCCCTTCCCCACACCACACACCCCAGCCTGGGAACTCACCTCACCTCGGTATCACCTCACACTCTGTCTCCGCCGCCTCAGCCCAGTGCCGGAAGTGTGCATTGCTAACGCGAGTTTAGGTCGAACGTCACTTCCGGTCTGATTTTGCCATAACCCGGCGGGCCGCATAAATGTCCTCAGTGAGCCGCATCTGGCCCGCGGGCCATAGTTTGAGGACCTCTGCAATAGACAGTTTCTTCAGTAGGGGAGGGTCTCACAGCCCCAGGATGGCCCAGGCTAGCCCAATCTTGTCAGATATCAGAACCAGGGCCGGCCCACCCAGTAGGCATTTGCCTAGGGTGCCGGTAGGGCGGAGGCGCTGAAATTGGCCCTTGCCCCCGCCCCACCCCCTAGGCTGGGGAGGGGGAAACCTTTTTTCTGCCAAATATGGATATTTATAACATCATTCATGGGCCCTACCAAATGATCAACTTAAAAAAACAGTGCTCTGCTGAGGGAGAATGATTCAGGCCAGCAAAAGCAATGCAAACAATTGGGTTTTTTTTTTAATTTGAACTCATGTGGGTAGTGTCGGCAAAGGGTTCATTGGAGTTTCAAGAATGAAGAGACTTGTTTCTTTTCTAAAACTAAGTTTCCATTTATTGATTACAACAATGTTACTCTCTACACAGGTCTATTGATACTGATAACATGTAAGGCAAAAGCATTGGCATTTATGGGCATACATCAAAGACTAGGGGATTTAAATCACTTCTCATAATAAAGCAACAATTTCACACACTCCTTATCTCCAGCCTGGGCAGGCGGTGTCTTCCCCCTGATGGTGTCCTTGCCCGGCTCCAGCAGGCACCTGAGAAGCAGCTGGATGTTTTGCACTTCAACGACCTTGCTGGCCCCTGGCGCCTAAGTCAACCCCCTTCCTTCCCCTCTACATTCTACAATGGCACTGGTGTTAGTAAAGCAAAGATTTATGGAGTTAGTTGGCAGTAAATAAACATTTCAAAATAACAGAGTTTACTACAATGAACACAAGCTGACAGGTAGAGCCTAATCAAGCACACACACACACATACACATGACCCACCACCCTAAGCAAATGCATAGGTCCAAGGCTTTTTTGTAGAAAAAGCCCAGCAGGAACTCAGTAGCATATTAGACCACATCCCCTAGTATTAGCATATTCAGGCAAATTCCTTTTTGCCTCCCCCTCCCTCCCAATTTTATTGCTCGGGAACCAGCGGCGAAGTGTTGTGCCTTAGGGCTGGCCCTGCTCAGAACCAAAGCAGGGTCGGCCTGGTTAGTATCTGGATGGGAGACAACCAAGGAAATCTAGGGTTGCTACACAGAGGCAAGCTATGGCCAACCACCTCTGTTCCTCTCTTGCTTTGAAACCTACAGGGTTGCCGTAAGTTGGTTGTGACTTGAAGGCACTTACCGTCACCTGTGAGCAAGAGCCCCCTATTTTTCACTTGCGGTATATACGGACATGGTGATCGCTAGTTTGGTTGCCAGGGTGCCTGGAGTTTCGACTCACACACATCTGCTCTAAGACATGGGCTTTACCCGCCGTTTCCTGAGAGACTTAGGTGGATACTAAAAGCCTCAACTTTACGGCAGCGCTCTCCGTCTCTGAATGGGTGCTAGCTAGATGCAAAGACAAGCTCCCAGCATGCACAATCTCATGCGTGCACAATCTCGGCAGTTGCGGTAGAATAAGTCACACCACCACAAGCTGTCCAGTCAAGCGGTTGCCAGCCCTTTTCCATGAAGGCCATGTTCCAAGGCTAACATCACCAGCAACCATTTTTCTGCACAGCCAGACTCCGTGACGGAGAAACGAGAGGCTCACGTATCCAACAGCCGCTTCGAACATCTGCATACGGCAATCACGCTTATCTTAGGCATGGATCCTGTCGGACTGCCCAAGCTTCATTATTTCCAAGGGAGGGAAGGCATTTAAAAGGAGTGCAGCTACCCCTCAAAATGCTATGTAGCGACTGGTTATCAATATCATCTCTCTCTCATCTCTCTTTGTCTCTCTCTCTGGTTTCATATTGATTTCTTCAGTGGAGATTCTTGTCATTTCATTGTTCTATGCCAAGGGTAGCCACAATAGTTTAACATAAGAGCCACACAGAATAAATGTCAGATGTCTGAGAGCCACAAGATATGTCAGATGCTTGAGAGCTCCAAGACAAGGAAGGAAGGAAGGAAGGAAGGAAGGAAGGAAGGAAGGAAGGAAGGAAGGAAGGAAGGAAGGAAGGAAGGAAGGAAGGAAGGAAGGAAGGAAGGAAGGAAGAGAAGAAGTGGAAAGAAAGCAACTTTAACTTTAAATGCAGTAATTTAAAGAGAGAAATGCCATCTACAAGCCAGTCGATGGGGCTGTGGGGGCTTCAGAAGCAACACACTATGGGCGTTTTCGCACTCACCTTCAGCCGGCGTGACCCCCCTCTTCACCGCGCAGGATGTGCGCGGATTTCGCACTAAATGCCGCGGAGCAGCCGGAAGAGCCGGAAACTCCCGTCGCAAAAGCCGCACAAACGGAAACTGCTTTTTGGCGGTTTACGTTTGAGCGGCTTTTGCGCCGGGAGTTTCCGGCTCTTCCGGCTGCTCCGCGGCATTTAGTGCGAAATCCGCGCAGATCCTGCGCGGTGAAGAGGGGGGTCGCGCCGGCTGAAGGTGAGTACGAAAATGCCCTATGTGTGAAAGTGCCACATGTGGCTGCTGAGTTGCAGTTTGGCCACCCCTGCTCTATGCTGTGAGCCATTTTTTGTATTAGAGAGCCAGTTTGGTGTAGCGGTTAAGTGTGTGGACTCTTATCTGAGAGAACCGGGTTTGATTCCCCACTCCTCCACTTGCAGCTGCTGGAATGGCCTTGGGCCAGCCATAGTTCTTGTAGAGTTGTCCTTGAAAGGGCAGCTGCTGTGAGAGCCCTCTCCAGCCCCACCCACCTCACAGCGTGTCTGTTGTGGGGGAGGAAGGTAAAGGAGATCGTAGGCCGCTCTGAGACTCTGTCCTTGAAAGGGCAGCTGCTGTGAGAGCCCTTTCCAGCCCCACCCACCTTACAGGGTGTCTGTTGTGGGGGAGGAAGGGAAAGGAGATTGTAGGCCGCTCTGAGACTCTGTCCTTGAAAGGGCAGCTGCTGTGAGAGCCCTCTCCATCCCCACCCACCTTACAGGGTGTCTGTTGTGGGGGAGGAAGGGAAAGGAGATTGTGAGCTGCTCTGAGACTCTTAGTGGAGTGCGCGATATAAATCCAATATCATCTTCTTCTTCTATTAGCCCACTTGGAGGTTGGCGACCCTGGCTCCACGCAGCTCTGAATCCGTTTGGTGATCCGGTCGTACATTTTCTCCCTTGCTGTTGTGGCAGGCAATGCGGCATCCCCCCCCCCCCCTAAAAGAGACAGGAATTAGCTTTTAAGGAGCAAAGCCACTTATCAAAACAAAAAGTGACTCGTTTTCACAAACGTATGTTTTCCTTTCGTTCCAGTTCTGTACCGCATTCACACAAAGAATCTCCATGACATTTCTTATCCCTATAAATAATGCAGTGCCACGATCAAAGGCAATGGATATTTCTCATTGTTCGGCTCCAGGCATTAAGTTGTGTATCCTCCGGTAAAGGTAAATAGGGGCAGGTTTGCATACCATCAGAAATTATTATTTCTCAATCCTCTCGTAATGAGGAGATGTGAACTATTTCTTAAATAGAGGATGAGGACTGGATACAACTTTGCAAATTCCTTCGACTTGAGAAAAACCTGAAGTTTGGCAGGGAGGAGGAAAGAGAATGGCATAGTTATAGGATGGGGGAAGACTTGTCTTAGTAGTAGCATGTACGAAAAGGATCTCAGAGTCTTAGTGGATTATACGCTGAACACGAGTCAACAGTGTGATGCGGTGGCTAAAAAGGCAAATGCCATTTGGGGCTTGTATCAACAGAAGTATCCAATCCTCCAAGAGCTGACAGCAGGCCCTCTAAGAAGAGCCCTGTAAGCTCTTGGAGGATTGGCTACATCAGGGGTGTGTGGCCTAATATGCAAAGTAGCTCCTGCTAGAATCCCACCCCTGCTCCTCTCCCCTGTTTTCTCCCACCAGCATCTGTGGGGCAGATGGGCAATGACTGCATCACCCCACCCCAGCACAGGTGTCCATTTCTCCCTTTCTCCCCAATGGTCAGGATCCGAAGAACAGCAATTGAGAGAGAAAATAATCAGAGATAAGCCACCGATGGCAAAAGAGCAACAAGAACTCTCCCCGTCATCCCCTACAGATTTCTCAGCACACCTTTGGGGGAAATCTTTGAGATCCTCCAAAATCTGAGCCTGCCTTTCCCGTAGCTGCTTCACAAATAACTGTATGTTTCTGGAGGGACGGTGGCTCAGTGGTAGAGCATCTGCTTGGGAAGCAGAAGGTCCCAGGTTCAATCCCCGGCATCTCCAACTAAAAGGGTCCCGGCAAAAATGTGTGAAAAACCTTAGCTTGAAACCCTGGAGAGCTGCTGCCAGTCTGAGTAGACAATGCTGACTTTGATAGACCAAGGATCTGATTCAGTATAAGGCAGCTTCATATGTTCATAATCTTGGGGGAGGGACAGTGGCTCAGTGGTAGAGCATCTGCTTGGGAAGCAGAAGGTCCCAGGTTCAATCCCTGGCATCTGCACTAAAAAAAGGTCCAGGCAAATAGACATGAAAAACCTCAGCTTGAGACCCTGGAGAGCCGCTGCCAGTCTGAGTAGACAATACTGACTTTGATAGACCAAGGATCTGATTCAGTATAAGGCAGCTTCAAATGTTTCATATGTTCATATTCCCAACAGCTATAAGCTCTAAAGCAGGGGTGGCCAAATTGTGGGTCTGGAGCCACATGTGGTTTTTCCACACAGATCGTGTGGCTCTCGAAGCCCCCAAACCTTGTCAGCCAGCTTAGAGAAGGCATTAGTCTCTTTCAATTACTTCTTCAAGCCGAGTCAGCTGGTAGCTTGGAAAATGCATTTAAAGTTAAAGGCAAGGGTGGGATTCCAGCAGGAGCCTATTTGCATATTAAGCCCCACCCTCTGATGTAGCCCATCCTCCAAGAGCTTACAAAAAAAGAGCCTGGTAAGCTCTTGGAGGATTGGCTACATCAAGGTTGTTTTAACTGGAGCCGCTGTACAAAGAGTTCAATCACGGATCAATGCGTACATATGAACATATGAAGCTGCCTTATACTGAGTCAGACCTTTGGTCCATCAAAGTCAGTCTTGTCTACTCAGGCTGGCAGCGGCTCTCCGGGGTCTCAAGCGGAGGTTTCTCACTCCAACTTGACTGGACCCTTTTTAGTTGGAGATGCCGGGGATTGAACCTGGGACCTTCTGCTTACCAAGTAAACGCTCTGCCACGGAGCCACCGTCCCTCCCCTTATTGCGTACATACTCAAGTCTCTGTGTTGATCCGTGATTGAATTTGTTGTACTGTGATTTGAATTATTTGTACTGTGAACTGAATTCTTTGTACGGTGGCTCCAGTTAAAACAGCATCGAGAGAAGACTGACGAAGGGTAAAACCGACGAAACCGTAGGAAATCCAGGCAATACGGTCTTTTGATCTCTTGGTGAGAAGTTGTGCAGAACGGCGCCCCCTGTCTCCACCCAGATGCTGAACTGCAAGAAGTGGCTGAAGGCAGTGCCTCTGAGACGTAACTTTAGAAAACAGTCTGGGGGAGCTTTGTGTGGATGTTCTTTCTATTAGTTTGCTGTATGGACTTATTATAAACTATGCACTAAATCAAAGATTTCAGGTTTTCACGGCTGGTAACATCATGATTGTTATCCACAAGACAATCAGCACAGTCAACAACCATCTTCCTTATCTTCAAACCCCTTCCAACCCTCCCAGCAATTAACACGGAACAATGGTCACATTCAACGGCCAGTTTCCTTATCACTACCCTTCCAGGAAGCAAACAATGGGCACATCCACAAACCAATTGCCCTTTCATCACACCCCCTCCAGCCTAGAAATAGCAGCTCTCCAGCAGCCCTGGCCCCACTCAACGCACAGCAGCCAAGAAGGTCTGAGCGCCTGCTCCGGCTGCAACGCCACTGAGGATGTTCTCCGCAGCTGAGAATGAAACGTCTGGAAGGAAAACTTTCTCCAGTAGAACACGGCACTTGAGCCCGAAAGATTCTACAAACCCTAATGTGCATTAAATGTTTGCTTACACACTTTTTGTGTGCGAGTGATAATTCAACCGGTGAGGTTTTGAAGGATATATTGTCCCCTGGAGAAAATGGCGGCTTTGAAGGGTGGACTTTGTGGCATTGTACCATGCTGAGGCCCCTTCGCTCCCCAAAGCCCACCCTCTCCTGGATCCACCTCCAAAGTCTCCGGGTATTTTCCAACCCAGACCTGGCAACCCACCCACCCAACCCTCCTGCTAATTGCCAGCTAGGCTTGCCATGTCTGTCTTGGGCACCAGTGGGGGATGGAGTGGGGGGGTGGGGGTAGGACAACCAGCTCCATATTGGAGAAACTCCAAGAAATTTGGGGATGGAGCCTTACAGCACCTATTTTGAAGAAGCTATGTTCAGCCCATGTTGTCCATTCTTTGTTATTTCACCAAAAATGCAGAAATCCACTTCTCTTGTACGGCCAGTTTGGTGTAGAGAACCGGATTTGATCCCCCACTCCTCCACTTGCAGCTGCTGGAATGGCCTTGGGTCAGCCATAGCTTTCGTAGGAGTTGTCCTTGAAAGGGCAGCTGCTGCAAGAGCTCTCTTAGCCCCACCTACCTCACAGGGTGTCTTTTGTGGGGGGGGGGGGGTAAAGGAGATTGTGACTGCTCTGAAACTCTGAGATTCAGGGCATAGGGCGGGATATAAATCCAATATCTCCTCCTCCTTCTGTTCTTCAATCTCCTTCCCAACAGCAATGGACTTGAGAGTCACCAATTTCAAGCTGTTGCCAGCAATTCTTCCAGAAAGATGCCTGACCTCCAAATTACAGACATCAGTTCCCTTAGAGTAAGTGGCATCTTTGAAAAGTCAATCCTAGGGCATCACATCCCTGCTGAGTTCCCTCAATTCCCCAAACTCCATCCTCTCCAGGTAATGCCCCCTAATCTCCCGGATTTAGCACCCCTCGATACACCCCCAGGCAGATGAAGCTTCCTCATTGCTTGTCGGGACATGCATGCAAGAAAATATTCAATCCCAAATTTGTTTTGTTGCTTCATTTGGAGTTTTATTCCCCTTTTTTATTGATTATTTTATTTATTTCATCAAATTTCTACCACGCCCTCCCCTAACGGGCTCAGGCCGGCTCGCAACCATTAAAACAAGCATAAAATTGTAAAACCGGATATACAATAAAATCGTTTCCATACGTTTTACAATCGTTGCGTCCAAGATGTACGTGGATATTCTGATTGTTCCAATGTTTTTTACTTCAGTTCTTTCCGTTCAATGAGACTGCCGGTGCTGTGGAACAACAGCCACCTCCCCCTAAATGCTGAAAGCAAGTTTGAACAATTCAGTCTGGAACTGTGGCTGGGCCCTGATGTTTTCAGGGAGGGCATTCCACAGACCGGGGGCTATTACCGAGAACGCTTTGGCTCTGGTGATGGATAATTGAACTTCTTTCGGTCCAATGATCTTAAGAAAATTTTGGAACCCCGAACGTGGTGCTCTCTGGGGTACATATGGGAAAAGGCAGTCCCGAAGATAGACAGGTCCCAGGCCATATAAGGCTTTAAAGGTTATAACCAGCACCTTGAAACGAATTTGGAACTCCACAGGCAGCCGGTGTAACGTTTCCAGCGCAGGTTGAATGTGATCTCATACAGGTAGCTCCATTAACAACTTGGCTGACGCATTTTTGCACCATCCGCAGTCTCCAAATTTGAGTCAGGGGCAGCCCTATGCAGAGGACGTTGCAGTAGTCTATTCTTGAGGTAACCGTTGCATGGATCACTGTTGCTAAGTCACTGTGCTCCAGGTATGGAACCAACTGCCTTATCCACCTGAGATCGTAAAATGCGGATTTGGCAGTGGCTGCTACCTGGGCCTCCATTTTTTATATCACAAAGGGAGCTTTGACTCCCAAACTCATCCCCTCATAAGCTTGCTGCCCTCTAAGGGGCTGAGGAGCATGAATCCAGCTGCTGTCTGACGCTTGATTCATTTTGTTGGCACACTTCGATGGTTCGCTTCATTTCGTGCTCAGTTCAGGCCGTCATCTCTTTTCAGTCTTGATTCGGTTTTTAATGGCTTCACGCTGATTTCAGACATCAAACGACGTTCCTTTCTCCTCAGAAACAAATGGAATTTGCTGGGATAGAAGACAGTCAGTGAGGGAATACTGCCTGCTAATCTTCATCCAGATCAATGACTGAACGGCTGACAACAGATTGGGGTGGCTTGAAGCTGCCCCAAAAAGAGCCAGGTGAAAATAGAGTGCCCTGGAGCTTCTGGAAGGCACTTGGGAAAGGGGCAGGCCCTGGGCGCCCAATCAGCATCTGGAATGCTCACTCATCCTGTCAGCACCTCTTTGGGCACTTCCTGGCCTTCCAGACAGCTGGGGAGGTGCCTCGGAGACGCCACAGTGAAAACGCAGTGCCTTTTCGAGCCGGCTCCTGACCAGCCAGGGGTGGGACGGGGATGGAAGACAGATACCTGTGTGTGGATGTGCTTTTTCGGTCAGCCTGCCTCCCATCCCTGGGGCGGCTTTAAACGCCTGTCTGTTCTCACCCAATAAGATCTTTTTGTGAAAGGAGTCTGCTGGTCCCATCAGTGTTAGGGGTGTCAATCTCCAGGCGGCACTGAGGGATCTCCCTCTATTGTAGCTGATCTCCGGATGACCAAGGTCAGTTCCCCTGGAGAAGATGGCTGCTTTGGCAGTTGGCCTCTGCAGCACTATACCTTTCTGCGGTTTCCCCCACCTCGAAACGCACTCTCCACAGACTCCATCTCCAAAATCTCCAGGTATCTCTCCACCTGGAGCATGCAGCCCTCCCTATCATATGTAATTTGGAGTCTAATTTGCATGAAACTTACAAGGAATGAACCTTAGTTAAAAAAAAAAAAAAAGGTAAAGCACCCGTTGTTTCCAACTCTGAGGTGACGTTGCTTTCACGTTTTCACGGCAGACTTTTTACGGGGTGGTTTGCCATTGCCTTCCCCAGTCATCTGCGCTTTCCCCCCAGCAAGCTGGGGACTCATTTGACCGACCTCGGAAGGATGGAAGGCTGAGTCAACCTGGAGCCGGCTACCTGAACCCAGCTTCCGCTGGGATCGAACTCAGGTCGTGAGCAGAGGGCTCCAGCTGCAGTACTGCAGCTTTACCACTCTGCGCCACGGGGCTCATGAACCTTAGTAAGACCCCTGTAAGATTTCAGAGAGATGCGTGCAGGAATTCAAGAATTATCCTTATACACAGCTCATGACCTGAGTTCGATCCCCGGCAGAAGCTGGATTCAGGTAGCCAGCTCAAGGTTGACTCAGCCTTCCATCCTTCCGAGGTCGGTAAAATGAGTCCCCAGCTTGCTGGGGAGGGGAGGTGTAGATGACTGGGGAAGGCAATGGCAAACCACCCCGTAAAAAGTCTGCCGCGAAAACACTGTGATGTCGGAAATGACTGGTGCATGCACAGGGAACTACCTTTACCTTTTTAATCCCAAAGCCAGGAGGCAACCTTAGGGAAAGGCCTCAGCCTCTGTGCCCTGTTGTTGACCCTCTAGAGGAAGTGGTTGGCCACTGTGTGAGACAGGATGCTGGACTAGATGGACCACTTGTCTGATCCAGCAAGGATCTTCTCATGTTCTTATGAGGGGAAGGCCTCAGCTTCTCTGCCCTGTTGTTGGCCCTTCAGAGGAACTGGTTGGCCACTGTGTGAGACAGGATGCTGGACTAGATGGACCGCTGGTCTGATCCAGCAGGGCTCTTCTCATGTTCTTATGAGGGGAAGGCCTCAGCTTCTCTGCCCTGTTGTTGGCCCATCAGAGGAACTTGTTGGCCACTGTGTGAGACAGGATGCTGGCCTAGATGGGTCATTGGTCTGATCCAGCAGGGCTCTTCTCATGTTCTTATGAGGGGAAGGCCTCAGCTTCTCTGCCCTGTTGTTGACCCTCTAGAGGAAGTGGTTGGCCACTGTGTGAGACAGGATGCTGGCCTAGATGGGTCACTGGTCTGATCCAGCAGGGCTCTTCTCATGTTCTTATGAGGGGAAGGCCTCAGCTTCTCTACCCTGTTGTTGGCCCTTCAGAGAAACTGGTTGGCCACTGTGTGAGACAGGATGCTGGCCTAGATGGGTCACTGGTCTGATCCAGCAGGGCTCTTCTCATGTTCTTACGAGAGGAAGGCCTCAGCTTCTCTGCCCTGTTGTTGGCCCTTCAGAGGAACTGGTTGGCCACTGTGTGAGACAGGATGCTGGACTAGATGGGTCACTGGTCTGATCCAGCAGGGCTCTTCTCATGTTCTTATGAGGGGAAGGCCTCAGCTTCTCTGCCCTGTTGTTGACCCTCTAGAGGAAGTGGTTGGCCACTGTGTGAGACAGGATGCTGGCCTAGATGGACCACTGGTCTGATCCAGCAGGGCTCTTTCTATGTTCTTATATTCTAATTTATTTGGTTTGCCAATCCCAGGAAACACAAGAGTTGGGACTAGGGAGGTTTGTTACAAAATTTCAGAAAAAAATAAGTGCAGGGGTTCTCAAGAAAATCATTACCGCAGGCGAACGTGTAATGCTTCTGCGTATTGGCGTTTAAATGAGGAATCAAGATGAAACCAGCCCAGCTGTGCAAATATTAATTAGGAATGATGGAAAGGGAAAGAAGGTATTGATTTAATGAACGCACCCAAATCCCCTGCAAACCTTTGTTCCAAGGGAGAACTCGCACAGGGCAAAGGAAGCAGCTCAAAACTGATATGTGTTTTTGCACTTCTAGATTTCCCTCCCAAGAATTACACAGATTGGAAGCGCCCATCGGTAGTTGCCGTTCAGCCTCTGCGCTCGTCCGCTCACCGCCTGCTCAGAGTTGTCAGTCCTATCGTTTCGTGCTTGACCTCTTCCTACCTGCTTGGAAACGCGCTTCTGAAAAGGGAAGAAAAGTCTCCAAGCAGCTAGGCGGGGAAATGGAAGAAAGGGCTCGGAGCGGCATGAGGCAGCCCTCCGCTGGAAACGGCTCAAAGCGCTCCGAATGAATTTGCTTCAGTTCAGAGGGATTCAGAAGAACTCCACTTCCGTTAGAGATCCTTCTGATGAGGGTCCGAAATAGAAAGAGGAACTGAAGAGGGCAAGTCCTTCTGAAATAAAGGCACACCCCTTAGGCTGCCGAAATCCAGGTGATGAAATCAAAGGGAAGATCTTTCGAAACAATCACGAACCCCACGCGTACAAATTCCAAAACTCTTTCTAAGCCTCTGAGGTTCAAAAATGTTAATGCATACAAGGTCCAAACAAAAATCCGTATATCAAATAGAGAAACTGGTCAAGTCACTTGCGAGAAGTTACGAAAGTGCTGTCGCGCATCCTTTGTATCATAAGGTACTGTCTTCGTAGAATCATTAAAATGCCGTCTTCTTCTCCCCCACTCCTCGGAGTGCTTCAAAGACAAAGAGGCTTTTTTAAAAAAAAAATGCGCTAGTGGAAGTTGTCCTTCACTGCGACGTGAAGAAGACATTGGATTTATATTCCGCCCTCCACTCAAGAGTGGCTCACAATCTCCTTTCCCTTCCTCCCCCACAACAGACACCCTGTGAGGTGGGTGGGACTGGAGAGGGCTCTCACAGCAGCTGCCCTTTCAAGGACAGAGTCTCAGAATGGCCTACAATCTCCTTTCCCTTCCTCCCCCACAACAGACATCCTGAGCGATGGGTGGGACTGGAGAGGGCTCTCACTGCAGCTGCCCCTTCAAGGACAGAGTCTCAGAACGGCCTACAATCTCCTTTCCCTTCCTCCCCCACAACAGACATCCTGAGAGGTGGGTGGGACTGGAGAGGGCTCTCACAGCAGCTGCCCTTTCAAGGACAGAGTCTCAGAGCAGCTCACAATCTCCTTTCCCTTCCTCCCCCCACAACAGACCCCCTGTGAGGTGGGTGGGGCTGGAGAGGGCTCCCACAGCAGCTGCCCTTTCAAGGACAGAGTCTCAGAGCGGCTCACAATCTCCTTTCGCTTCCTCCCCCACAACAGACACCCTGTGAGGTGGATGGGGCTGAGAGGGCTCTCACAGCAGCTGCCCTTTCAAGGACAACCTCTGCCAGAGCTATGGCTGACCCAAGGCCATCCCAGCAGGTGCAAGTGAAGGAGTGGGGACTCAAACCTGGTTCTCCCAGATAAGAGTCCGCACACTTCACCACTACACCAAGCTGGCTCTCCAGATGTGACATAGTTATCACACCTCTTTGAGGAAGTATTGAGAGGAAACGATTATGCGTAGTAATGTATTCGTCAGAGGCAAATTTACAAGGGCTGGCACAAGCGCTTTATTCCTCCCTAAGCGCCATCTCCAAAACTCCCAGAGTTTCCCAGCCTGGTGCTGGCAACCCTACACTCTCCCATTCTCTACCAGTTGGGGGTAGCGATTAGGAGCACAGACTCTAATCCGGGAGAACCAGGTTTAATTCCCCACGCCGGCACATGCAGCCAGCTGGTGAGACCTTGAGTCACTCGCAAGTTCTCTCAGACCTGTTCTCTCAAGAGCAGTTCCTTCGGAGCTCTCTCAGCCCCGCCTGCCTCGCAGGGTGTCCGTTGGGAGGGGGGAAGATTGCAAGCCACAACCATGTTATATTGATATATAGCGCCCTTGAGACTCCGAATGAAGGGTGGGATGCAAATCCAGTCTCCTCCTCCTTCTCTTCTTCATGTCCTACAATCCACCTCCTGAAGCCACCATTATGAGGGAGGGAAAGGAAAGCAATTATAAGCCGCTTTGAGACTCCTTAAGGTGAAGAAAGGTGTAAAGTAATGGGTTTGGACGCTATAGTGATCTCGACATCGCTCTTTAATGGAGCGAAAACAAGCATACACACGCGTGGCAAGCTGCAACTATATACCCAGAAACCCAACCTCAAAACATCCCCCTCCCCCCGAAATAACAAACCAATCAGAATGCAGGCACTCGGAACCCTTATTTGCATGGGCGTCATACTACAGGTTACCTGATTGGCTAGCTCAGCAAGAGCGGCCAATCTGAGAGCAGCTGCAAGGGGGTGAGGTATAAAAACCTCCACCTCCTCCTGTTTCTCCTCCATCTTCATTTATGCTGGACCTCTAGAGCAGGGGTGTCAAACATGCAGCCCGGGGGCCGAATCAGGCCCCCGAGCAACTGGCTGTCATCTGCTTCCTTCTCTTTCTCACTTGCTTCCTTTTGCACAGCAGCTTGATTTGCCAGGCTTGCTCAATTGCACAGGAACTACAGAGCAAAGCCTCTGTTTTCTCCACTGGCTGAGGCTCCTTCCTTGGGGAGGAAGGGAGGGAGGAATAGCTTGCTTTCCCAAGCTCTCTCAATTGTACAGCAGAGCTGCTGAGGCAAGCCTCTTTTCCCTCTATTGGTTGAGGCTTCTTCCCTTCTTGGTCCCCTGGGGAAGGAAGGAAAGAGCCAGAGCTTCCTTTGCCCAGTTCCCTGAATCGCTCAGGGGAGACACAAAGTAAGCACCTTTAAGAGGTGCATGCAAAGTCTCCTTTATGTCAGGTTTGGCCTTCATAACAAAATGAATTCGACACCCCTGCTCTAGAGCCTCTGAGAACAAGACCGATTTCCCACTCACCTTGTTCCGGTCTCGTTGCTCTTTTTCCCTGCAGGGCTGCTGCTGGATTTCGCACAAGCTGCCCCGAGCCGGTGAGCTGCCCCGCCCCTTTTTAAGTTCCCTCCGCGGCAGACAGAAACCGGTTTTCAGAGGATCCTGCCTGCTGTGGAGAGAACTTGAGAGAGGCATAGCAACCCGCTGGTCCGGGGCAGTTTGTGCGAAATCCAGAAGCAGCCCCGCAGAGAAGAAGAGTGTGAGAGCGGCGTAAGTTTAGTGGGAAATTGGTCACAGCCTATGCAAGCGTCTCCCTCTTAGCCACAATCTCGGCTAATGAAATTTCACACACAGATCAGCCTTTGAAACCTCATCAGGCCAATGTGATTTGTATATTTACAGGATATTTATTCATTTATTTACCTTAAATATGCATTTTTCTACATTTTTTGTTAACCGCCAAACATACACTGCACCGTGAATTGGACAGGCTCTGTTCTAACCTGCCCGTTGAATTACCGGCACGTCAGCGAACGCCCTGGTAATAATGCTAATAGGTTTGCCACACATCATATTGAGTTCACCGTTATGGGAGCTGAGCGAGGATAAAAGAGCATCTGAACGACACCCGCATTTAATAGATGGGGAGGCCATTCACACTGCTCCTAGCAGTTGAGTTTGCCCTTTATACGCTGGGGTTTAATTAAACCTACAGACATAACAGTCCGAAGGGGAGAGAAATGGCTCCAGTCAGCTGGCAGAGGGACCATTGCTGTATCCCGTTGCCTGGAGACCACCACCGGCATTTTCCAGGGTGGCAGCAAAACATCAGGGCTCTTCTTACAGGGCCAACTGTAAGCTCTTGGAGGATTGGCTACATCAGGGGTGTGTGGCCTAATATGCAAAGAAGCTCCTGCTAGAATTCCACCCCTGGTAGGAACTCCTTTGCATATTAGGCCACACACCCCTGATGTAGCCAGTCCTCCAAGAGCTTACAGTTGGCCCTGTAAGAAGAGCCCTGTAAGTAAGCTCTTGGAAGATTGGCTACATTGAGGGGGCGTGGCCTAATATGCAAATGAGTTCCTGCTAAAATTTTACCCCTGGGCAGATATAACAGTCTGACAACCTCTAGGTAGGGACTGGAGATCCCCCTGAATTAGGAGTGATCTCTAGACTACAAAAAATCAGATCCCTTGGAGATCCACCCTAAATGCCTGTCTGTTATCATCCTGAGTGTTGGACTGGATGGGCTACTGGCCTGATCCAACATGGCTTCTCTTATGTGACACAGAGTGTTGGACTGGATGGGCCATTGACCTGATCCAACATGGCTTCTCTTATGTTCTTATGGGACACAGAGTGTTGGACTGGATGGGCCACTGGCCTGATCCAACATGGCTTCTCGTATGTCCTTATGTGACACAGAGTGTTGGACTGGATGGGCCACTGGCCTGATCCAACATGGCTTCTCTTATGTTCTTATGTGACACAGAGTGTTGGACTGGATGGGCCATTGGCCTGATCCAACATGGCTTCTCTTATGTGACACAGAGTATTGGACTGGATGGGCCATTGGCCTGATCCGACATGGCTTCTCTTATGTGACACAGAGTGTTGGACTGGATGGGCCATTGGCCTGATCCTACCAGCATTTCTCAACTTCTCCAATAAGGATGACATTGCATCACTTCCTGAAGTGAACTGATGCCAGTTTTGAAGACATACCAGCAATTGCTAGGATTCTCTGGAATTGCCCATCAGTTTCCAACAAATTTTACTGATGAGCATGAATAGTCAATCACAGCTGGTGTCTTCTGTTCACCTCCTGTGCTTCTCTGGTTTGTAAATAGAGATGGACATGAACCAGCTCACAAGTCAAAATTCAGGCCAAACTTGGGCTGGTTCGGGGCTCTAGAAGTGATGTTCGGGGAAGACACACTTCCCGAACATTCACTAAACTTCAGGCTGCTCGACTTGGCTCTTTGGGTCTGTTGGTCTCTCTCTGCCAGTTCAGTTGTCTCAGGCTCCCTTGCGCTGCCCCTTTAAATAGGCTCTGCCAGAGATCCCAGGACAGCTAGGTCAGCAGAAAGGAGAAGGTGAAATGCCCCCTGGGAGGCATTTGACCCCAATATTTACCCCTGGTTTTGTTCCCACCCTTGAAGTGGAGGGGAGCTAAACTGAAGGGTTAAAAAGGTGAGAGCCAGTTTGGTGTAGTGGTTAAGTGCATCGACTCTTATCTGGGAGAACTGAGTTTGATTCCTCACTCCTCCACTTGCACCTGCTGATGTGATCTTGAATCAGCCACAAGTTCTCTCAAGGCTGTTCTGCTCAAGAGCAGTTCTGGGAGAGCTCTCTCAGCCTCACTTACCTCACAGGTTGTTTGTTGTGGGGAGGAGAAGGGAAAGATTTGTAAGCTACTTTGAGACTCCTTTGGCCAGCGAAGGGCGGGGTATAAATCCAATCTCTTCTCTTCTTCTTCAAGCTTCCCTTCCCCCATTCTCCTGGTTCTCACTGTGGCCAAGAGAAGGAGGGTGGAATCTCTCAGGAAGGGACTTCACTTAGCCCTTTGGTTTTGCTCCCCACTGCTTTGAGGGGGGAGCAAAACCAGAGGGTTAAATGAAGTCCAAGCCTTTTTTTTTTGTAGCAGCAACTCCTTTGTATAATAGGCCACACACCCCCTGATGTAGCCAATCATCTAAGAGCTCACAGGTTTCTTAGTACAGGGCCTACTGTAAGCTCATTTGCGGTCTCATTTGGAGTACTGTGTGCAGTTCTGGTCACCTCACCTCAAAAAGGATACTATAGCATTGGAGAAAGTCCAGAAAAGGGCAACTAGAATGATTAAAGGGCTGGAACACTTTCCCTATGAAGAAAGGTTGAAACGCTTGGGGCTCTTTAGCTTGGAGAAACGTCGACTGCGGGGTGACATGATAGAGGTTTACAAGATAATGCATGGGATGGAGAAAGTAGAGAAAGAAGTACTTTTCTTCCTTTCTCACAATACAAGAACTCATGGGCATTCGATGAAATTGCTGAGCAGACAGGTTAAAACGGATAAAAGGAAGTCCTTCTTCACCCAAAGGGTGATTAACATGTGGAATTCACTGCCACAGGAGGTGGTGGTGGCCACAAGCATAGCCACCTTCAAGACGGGGTTAGATAAAAAATATGGAGCAGAGGTCCATCAGTGGCTATTACCTACAGTGTGTATATATATATATAATTTTTTTTGGCCACTGTGTGACACAGAGTGTTGGACTGGATGGGCCATTGGCCTGGTCTAACATGGCTTTTCTTATGTTCTTATGTTCTCTTGGAGGATTGGCTAACATTGGGGGGGTGGCCTAATACGCAAAGGAGGTTCTCTACAAAAAAAGCCCTAATGAAGTCCCTTCCTGGGAGATCCCCCCCCCCCTCCGTGCCGCATTCTGCAGCATCCCAGACTTGCTGAACCAGTTTGGATTGTGTGAGGATGGTTTGGGGTTCAGTTGTTGGGCCATCATGGACCCCGAACCAAACAGTCTTTTTTTTTTTTTGGTCCGTGCCCATCCTTATTTGTAAACAGCAAAGAGATGGGAAGAAGCTTCATGAAATGCCTTCCAAGGCTAACCCGGCAGTTTTATGGTATGCTGGAATATGCAGTGGTAACAAAAATCAATAACTTGACAATATTAATGCAGGGCATGTGCCTAGAAACATGGCAATGCGAAAATAATTGAGCTAAAATCCCCGCAATCAATATTTTGCATAAACTAAGATCACATCCTTTGAAATCACATGAGATGGGAAATGGCTTTTTCATTGAGTATTTCTTACTACAACTGATGACAGGAAAAAGCCAGCGATCCATCTGGCCCAGTTCTGTCTGTTCTGACCGGAAGCAGTTTTTAGGGTTGCCAACTCCAGGTTAAAGATTTGGGAATGGAGCCTGTGGAGGATGTGGTTTGGGTAGAGGAGGGTCTTCAGCAGGGTATAGTGCCATGGAGTCCACCCTCTAAAGCAGCCATTTTCTCACAAGGAACTGACTTCGGTAGTCTGGAGAGCAGTTGTCGTTCCAGGCGTTCTCCAGGCCACACCTTACGGTGGGAACCATAGAAGTTTTCCAAATTTTCCAGCAGTGATCATTCCCTACGCTCTTACTTTCCATTCTGATTAAACATGCCAGCCATTGAACCTAAGACTTTATGAACCAAAGCATATTCTCTCCCAGTGATGCCATTCCATGAATACAGAATTCAACGTCGCCTACTCAACATTGTGGAGAGGGATTGTTTGGTTATATCACTTTAAACCCAAGATACGCAGCTCTTAGGGGTCAATCAAAAGTCCCAACACCTACCTAGACTAGATTTGAAAAGCACAGGATCATGGTGCAAGCAAGGTTCTCCTATCTTCTTCTGGGTCCCTACCACCACCAGTTGGGACCAAGCCAAGACCTTGTGGCATAGGGCTGGGAAGCTTCCATTGGGGGCAGGGGATCTCCTGCCCCCCCCCCAGTTCCTGTTGCTTGCCACTACAACAATGGCAGGAGAAAAAATAGAAAGAAAAACGGCCTCATCTACTTACAGGAAGTTCCTACCATAGAGTTGCTGGAGATTCCTAGAGCTACCCAAAAGTGAAAATGGTAGATCTAGAAGCTGGAAGCTTAATGGTAAGGATTTCCGGTTTTGCCACAAAGCTTCTTGCAATTCCAAGAGCTGCCCTTTTCACCTTCAGGTCCTTCTAGGAATTGCCCAAAACTCCATGGTAGGATCTTCCTGTAAGCAAATAAGGCCTTGGAAAACATTTCTCAGGTTGCTGCCCCTCCCACAACCCTCCCACCTCTTCCCAAGTACTTCCCAGCAACCGTATTATGGCAATATTGGCTGGTGATGGTGTAGGGCACACGTCCTGCTTGTGTTAGAGCCTTTGTGCTAGAAATAGTAAGGGATCCATTAACGCACAGATCCCCAAAACCTTTTGAGCCCATAGTAGGCTTCCCAATCCCCAGGTCCCAGCGGGGGATTCCCCGATTTTACAGGCTTCTCCCCTCCCCCAGCCAGCTGGCCGGCGGGGGAAGCCCCACCCCTACAGCCATTATGCAGCTCCACAAACGATTCCCATAGGGAATGATGGGGAATTGATCCGTGGGTATCAGGGGCTCTGGGGGGCTGTTTTTTGAGGTAGAGACGCCAAAATTTCAGTATAGCATCTAGTGCCTCTCCCCAAAATATGCCCCAAGTTTCAAAAAGATTGGACCAGGGGGTCCAATTCTATGAGCCCCAAAAGAAGGTGCCCCTATCCTTCATTATTTCCTATGGAAGGAAGGTGTTTTAAAAGGTGTGCTGTCCCTTTAAATGTGATGGCCAGAACTCCCTTTGGAGTTCAGTTATGCTTGTCACACCCTTGCTCCTGGCTCCACCCCCAAAGTCCCCAGATATTTCTTGAATTGGACTTGGCAACCCTAGCCCATAGGCACCTTAGTAATTTCGACACAGAGTCATGGGCACAACCACAAAATGGCTACTGTGGGCTATGGAGCCAACTACAAAATGGCTGCCACAGGATGTGGAACCAACCACACACAGAGCAAGCCCAAGTGCAGAGGAAAAGAGGGGTACTTTTAAAAAAACACATTGGGAAAGAGGAATGAGAGAGAGAATAGAAACAACACTGCAGTCGCGACTGTCACCAAAACAAGAGCTCCACCTGGCCCCTCTTTCTAAATCATTTGGTGGACACCACAAAAGGTGTTGCCAGGCACCATGGAGCCCACAGGCACCATGCTGGTGACCCCTGCAGTAATGGCTAGCATGATCCACAACTGGGGCAGAAATAGGGTTGCCAAATCCAACTCAGGAAACATCTGGGGATGTTGAGGGTGGAGCCAGGAGACTTTGGGGGTAGAACCAGGATCAAGGTTGTGACAAGCATGATTGAACTCTGAACGGAGTTCTGGCCATCGCATTTTAAAGGGACCGCACTCCTTTTAAATACCTCCCTTCTATTGGAAACAATGAAGGATAGGGGCATTTCTTTAAGGGCTCATAGAATTGGACCCACTGGTCCAATATTTTTGAAATTGGGGGGTGGGGGGTTGAGGAGAGGTACCAGATGCTATGCTGAAAATTTGGTACCTCTACCTCAAGAAAAACAGCCCCTCCAGAGCCCCAGATACCCATGGATTGATTCTCCATTATGCTCTACAGAGATCAGTCTCCATAGGGAATAATGGAGTGGCCAGGGGACGTTTCCTTCCCCGCCACACACACACTTTTGATAACCCTGAAGTGGGGGGGGGCCTCCAAATCAGGGGATCCCCTGCCCCCCAACTGGAGATTGGCAACGCTAGAATTTGTCTTCGGCTAATGTAGCATTGTAGGTGCTCTGTTTCACCAGAAAACAATTAAATGAGATCACAGTGTGATTATCATACTAAATACAAAAAAACACAACTGTGATTTATGGGCGACTTAACTTTATTTAATAAAACGACTCGTGAATTTCACAAATATCGTTTACTTCAAGAATTAACAACAGCAACCGTAAAAACAATGTTATCTGGAAGACTTCATTCTTGCGTTGCAATACAGCATTTTCTACAGAATTGATTCTTTAGTTACAATGCAGGACAAGTAACTAGTTGTAAACTCGTTTCATGTTACAGCTTCATCAGCAGTCTTCTTCTTGTTGGGCTGTGATAAGGAGCAAGCCAGTATCTTTTAATAAGCAAGCACAAAACCTTCTGTTTCATTGCTGGCTAATCACTCTCCAAAGGTACAAGCACTGAAACTTTATGAAGGAACCACTGTAAAAATACAGGTAACAATACACTAATAAAGGTTGTTGTTGAATGGATATAATGCATATTTATGACCCTGGGTTGAACCAGAACTTTTAATCAGAATTATTAAACTTCACTGTTCAGGGAACATAATACCCTGGAGACTCACCCATCGCTGCAATTCACTCTTATATAAGGAGCAAGCCAACTCGTTTTTCTTTAGCAGGTTCCAAATCTTCTGTTCAATAGTTGGCACAGTGCTCTCCAAAACTACAAGCAGTGAGTCCTCACAAAGGAAAATATTTGTATAATTCTGGGCTCAGATTCAGCAGGAGCTCACAGGAGCACAGCTCCTGAACCTTTCTGAGGATTCCCCCTTTTCCTCCCCACCTATTTTGTCCAGTTGCATAACAATCCCTGGATTAGGAGAGCAGGCAGCCAGCCAGCCACCAGGGGCTTTGCCATGCCCCCAGCAGCCCTCAATAACCCCTGGAGAAACCTGCACCACCCTTTCTCCACTTCTTATGTGATTCTGGGCAATGGGTGGCTTGCTGGCCTTTTGACGGGGGGGGGGGGCGGGGGCAGCCCACAAGAGCCCCAGGCGAGTGAGGCCTGCTTGGGCTGGCTGGATCTCTAGCCAACCCAAGCAGGCCTCACTCGCCTGGGGCTCCCTTTTCTCGTGTTGGGTTGCTTTTAGCTTGTGGTGGGTGGCATATGCTAATGAGTTATGCTAATGAGCTCCACCGCCTATTTTTCTACAAAATGGCCCCTGGTATAATTTCTATATAAATAGCATGCCATTCTTCATTTTTAAGCCAGAACAAAGTCTTTTCTTCTACTGCTGGCAAAAGAGCTCTAAAGATACTACACAATATTTGTCATAGAGGTTTGGTGGTTTCCTCCATTGTTGGTGGAATTGTATTAAAATCCAACCTTTTTTGCACAAGGTGCTCGAACAGATTTATAAAATAACAGGATATTGTATTGATCTTTTACCTGAAAACTTTTTGTTAAATAGAGGTATGGACACCGAGTTGAATAAGCAGAAAGCTGTTAATATCTATTTTAATTTCTACTGCCAGAATAACTTTGACAGCTAAATAGCATGACCACTCCACTCCCACACTTGACCAATGGCATAACAAAATTTGGGAACATTTTTTTTATGTGTAAATTGTCTTATAATCTCACACACTCACTAGCTGAACAATGTGAAAATAAAGTTATAGCAGTATGGTATCCACTTTTGAAATACATGGCCAAACAGGATAGTGTTTCAAAGAATCCATATTATATAAATTTGGTTTATTTTTTAGATATTAAGATTGGGCCTAAGTGGCTATACAAAAGCAGCAGAATTTACTTTAATCGATTGATCGATTGAATCTATCAATCAATCAATTAAAGTAAATTCTGCTGCTTTTGTATAGCCACTTAGGCCCAATCTTAATATCTAAAAAATAAACCAAACATAAATTTATTTATATTTGTATCCTGCCTTCTTGGCAAACAGGCTCCAGGCGGCTAACAGCATATTAACATCATAAAATGCAATAAGCTATTATAAAACATTAAGCAATTTTTAAAACCATAATATGTTAAAATAATTTCTTCAGTGCTATATCTGCTGATAGGTAATGTATAAGATACCGTAAATAGATAGATGGACGGCATCCCATCGTTCTTCATGGGTGTATAATCTTATATTTTTTTCCAATGGTATCTGTACATTACATTTTCATTGTATTGCTTTGTTGTTATATTAATAAAATAATACTAATGGGAAAATAAAAAATAGAGGTTTGGGGGGAGGACTCCTAGAGTGTCGCTCTCTGGGTGCTTTCACACAAGAGATTTGGTCCGACCTAGCCACGCTTCCCATTTGGATTAAATGTGCCCAAGCAAACAAGTACATCTGCCCTCCAAGCCGCACCCATTCTCACTCCATCTCCAGATGCCTCTTATCCAGATCAAAAAGCCACCTGGATCTTCCCAGTAGTTTCCCTCCGAATCACGACTCATAAGCGGAAGGGCAGTGTGATCACACCAAGCCATTTCTGATGTGTTCGGGATTTTCTTTTTCCTAATCCCACTCCAAGGAGCGCTTGTGCGCTTCTCTGCTTGAGTGCACACACCAGGAGACTTTTTTTTAAAAAAAACACTTTCCGCAGAGGGTCTGTGGCTGAGGCACGCTAGCAGTGTGAATGGGCAACCATGGACTGCTGCTGAGATCCTGCCGCTTCAACGGCCAGCGTCTGATCCCTCTGAAATGGACCAAACTCAAGAGGTTTTTTGATGGCAAGATAATATTGCATCAATTCCCAAGTGTGATAGCATCCAGTGTGGCAACATCACTTCTACGTTTTCATCTGGAAGTGAGTTCAATGTGATGCTCCCCGTGTCCTGTTCTCAAAAGCTTCCAGGGGTTCTGGGCAAAGGCCTGGCAACCCTTAGTGCAGAGGTCCCCAACCTTTTTGGCACCAGGGACTGGTTTTGTGGAAGACAATTTTTCCAGGGATTGTGGGGGGGAAGGGAGGCGATGGTTTCAGGATGATACAATTGTGTACTTTATTTCTATTCGTTTGGTGTGGTGGTTAAGTGTTTGGACTCTTATATGGGAGAACCGGTTTTGATTCCCCACTCCTTCACTTGCACCTGCTGGAATGACCTTGGTTCAGCCATAGCTCTCTTATCTGGGAGAACCTGGTTTGATTCCCCTACTCCTCCACTTGCACCTGCTGGCATGGCCTTGGGTCAGCCAGAGCTCTCTTATCTGGGAGAACCGGGTTTGATTCCCCACTCCTCCACTTGCACCTGCTGGAATGGCCTTGGGTCAGCCATAGCTCTGGCAGAGGTTGTCCTTGAAAGGGAAGCTTCTGGGGAGAGCTTTTTCAGCCCCACCCACCTCACAGGGTGTCTGTTGCAGGGGAGGAAAATAAAAGAGTTTGTGAAACTCTGAAATTGGGAGTGGAGGGCAGGATGTAAATCCAATGTATTATTATTATTACTACTACTATTACTACTACCGCCGCCGCCACCACCACTACTACTACATTATAATATATAATGAAATAATTATACAACTCCTGGCCTGGTTGCTAACAGGCCTTGGACGGGTACGGGGACCCCTGCCTTAGTGAACGTGGTGAAAGAACACTCCAGAATTGGAAAACAAAACATCTGAAAATAGCCATCAGCTTTATTTGACCAACGCCTTCCTGATGCAGGCTATCCGTAGCTTTGTTTTTGTTCTGGATTCAGATCGTTCAGAGACTTCTGGCTCACGCTGTGCAGTCGACGGAATCCGCGGCTTCTTGGTATTATCGATGATGCCAGTTGACACAGAGAGTTATAGCCATACATAATTTTGTTGGTTTTAAGGCGGCATAATCACAAGCAGAGAGGGAGAGGAACTGTTATCTTTGCAAGCTTCCCTTTCCTAACGGAGGCCTAATTAACGGTAAAAATTACTCCGATCAAAGCAACAAGATGGTTTAGCTCACGCACCAGGTGGTGGGTGCATATGGTCTACAGCTCCTGGCTGTGACCGGAATTAGACCTGCGATATTAGAAGGATGTTATGCCCACAGAATTAAATCCAATGTATGAGCTTCCAGATCATTGAATGTTAAAAGTTCTAGTTCTAACAGGTGGAAAGGAAGGAGAGGAGGGTTTTGCGGCTCTCGGAACATTAATAAGAACACGTTTAATGGCTAATGGTCACTTGTAAGATGTACTGTCAGGAGCCCATGACTTCAGGACCCAAATAAGCGCTCTGGCGTTCCGTTCCTTTCTTTCCACGCCTTTGCTCAGCGACCTGAAAAGAAGAATAATTTTAGTGCACGCCTGAAACCCAATAAACTTGGGTCACAATTAGCTGGCGCTTTTGCCATTCTGCGGGTGCCAGAATGCTTGCACAGCATGTGAGATCCATCAATCTCCCGAACAAAAGCAGGACTTTAATTCAGGTGTGAAATGGGATGGGAATGCAGTGCCGAAGGGACTGATGGATTTCGCAAAGCACCTGAGGTTCATCGGAGTCTCGTTAATGAAACATGTTGAGCAAATACATGCGGTGGAAGACCGCACTGTCTTTCTCCCCACACCCCAGTAAAAATGAATGCTGCGATAGACTGTAGGCCACGAAGTAGAGTTGCCAAAATCCAGGAGGCACCTGGGAATCAGTTGCCTAGGAAAATAGTGGGGAGGGACGTTGGCTCAGTGGTAGAGCATCTGCTTGGTAAGCAGAAGGTCCCAGGTTCAATCCCCAGCATCTACAACTTAAAAGGGCCCAGGCAAGTAGGCATGAAAAAGCTCAGCTTGAGACCCTGGAGAGCCTCTGCCAGTCTGAGTAGACAATACTGATTGATGGACCGAGGGTTTGATTCAGTATAAGGCAGCTTCATATGTTCATATATGTTCCTCTTCACTGGTAGTCTTCTGGTAGCAGGTTGATGAACACTTTTCAGGGATGCTTTGGCAGATCCTGCACTGAGCAGGGGGTTGGATTAGATGACCTGTTTGGCCCCTTCCAACTCAATGGTTCTGTCTCCCGACATTACAATTGATCTTCAGACTAAAGAGGTCCACCCCTCATGGAGACAATAGCAGCTTTGGAGGGAGGGCTCTAGGGCATTATACTCCGTGGAGGTCCCTCCCCTCCTTAATCCCTATTTTCCCCAAGCTCCACCCCCCAAATCTTCAGGATTTTTCCAACCTAGAGATCTGAGTTGCAGAATTTAGGAAGACTGGGAATGGAATGGAGAGGAGGAGGAGATGGGATTTATACCTTGCCCTACCCAAAGGAGCCTCAGAGTGGCTTACAATCTCCTTTCCCTTCCGCTGCGAGATAGGTGGAGCTGAGACACTTCCAACAGAAACTGTTCGTGAGAGTAACATCTCTGTGAGAAGTTGCAACTGACTCATGGTCACATCTGCAGGTGCATGTGGAGAAGCGGGGAATCAAACCTGGTTCTCCCAGATAAGAGTCTATGCAGTTTGGTATAGTGGTTAAGTGCACGGACTCTTATCTGGGAGAACTGGGGTTTGATTCCCCACTCCTCCATTTGCAGCTGCTGGAATGGCCTTGGGTCAGCCATGGCCCTGGCAGAGGTTGTCCTTGAAAGGGCAGCTGCTGTGAGAACCCTCTCAACCCCACCTTCCTCACAGGGTGTCTGTTGCGGGGGAAGAAGATAAAAAAGATTGTGAGCCACTCTGAGACTCTGCTTCAGAGAGAATGGTGGGGTTTCCTGGCCCCACTGATGCACCTCCTGATGGCACCTGGGTTTTTTGGCCACTGTGTGACACAGAGTGTTGGACTGGATGGGCCATTGACCTGATCCAACATGGCTTCTCTTATATTCTTATGTGATACAGAGTGTTGGACTGGATGGGCCACTGGCCTGATCCAACATGGCTTCTCTTATGTTCTTATGTGACACAGAGTGTTGGACTGGATGGGCCACTGGCCTGATCCAACATGGCTTCTCTTATGTTCTTCTGTGACACAGAGTGTTGGACTGGATGGGTCATTGGCCTGATCCAACATGGCTTCTCTTATGTTCTTCTGTGACACAGAGTGTTGGACTGGATGGGCCATTGGCCTGATCCAACATGGCTTCTCTTATGTTCTTATGTGATAGAGTGTTGGACTGGATGGGCCACTGGCCTGATCCAACATGGCTTCTCTTATGTTCTTCTGTGACACAGAGTGTTGGACTGGATGGGCCATTGGCCTGATCCAACATGGCTTCTCTTATGTTCTTCTGTGACACAGAGTGTTGGACTGGATGGGCCATTGGCCTTATCCAACATGGCTTCTCTTATGTTCTTATGTGACACAAAGTGTTGCACTGGATGGGCCACTGGCCTGATCCAACATGGCTTCTCTTATGTTCTTCTGTGACATAGAGTGTTGGACTGGATGGGCCACTGGCCTGATCCAACATGGCTTCTCTTATGTTCTTCTGTGACTCAGAGTGCTGGACTGGGTGGGCCAATGGCCTGATCCAACAGGGCTTCTCTTATGTGACACAGAGTGTTGGACTGGATGGGCCACTGGCCTGATCCAACATGGCTTCTCTTATGTTCTTCTGTGACACAGAGTGTTGGACTAGATGTGCCATTGGCCTGATCCAACATGGCTTCTCTTATGTTCTTATGTGACACAGAGTGTTGGGCTGGATGGGCTACTGGCCTGATCCAACATGGCTTCTCTTATGTTCTTATGTGACAAAGAGTGTTGGGCTGGATGGGCCATTGGCCTGATCCAACATGTTCTTATGTATAAATCTACGATCTTCTACAGTCTTCTTCTTAGCCACTACACCAAACAGGGAGAAGATACCACAGAGTCCAGCCTCCAAAGCAGCTGTTTCCTCCAGGGAAGCTGATCTCAGTGTTTTGGAAACTGGTTGCAATTCCAGGAGAACTCCAGGCCCCACCTGGTGGTTCTCAACCTCATCCACAAGTCTTCAAGCAAGTCAATCTGTCCATTCTCATCTCCTGAACTGCTACATCATCAGAGATGGGAAAGGCACTGTGGGGAAGTTGAGAGGCAATCAGTGGAAACAGGCTCTGTTGAGGGACCTTGTGGCCTTTTGGCTGGCAGGCAGCACCCCCAATGCCTTCACCCCCAGGGAACCACAGGGCAATGCCACCCCCCAGGGAACCACAGGGCAATGCCACTTCAAAGCGATGGAGGAAAAGAAGCTTTCCCTGCCTTGGTGACCTCCGTGGCCAACACCACCAATCCTCTCCTGCTCCTCACTGGCTATTTACATAATCCGATCTCACAGTATTAATTGGGAAGCTTTTTTGATGCGACTGTATCCAATGGCCCAGAAGAGCCCCAGATCCATATTGGAAAGCTGAGCGATGGGCGAGTGACAGGCAGCCCGTTCTGAGACACAGATGGACAGGCCAAGACCCTTAAGAGGGCCTCCCAGGTTAAATAACCGGAATAATGCTTAGGAAAGCCTGAAATCTGCCAACTGAGGTCCGTACGGCAAACCCTGAAATCTAACTCCCTGTGGATCAGGAGTAACGAGCTGAGCTAATGGATTGTGGCTGTCAATTAAAGAAGGAGGGAGGCATCATCAGCGAAAGTATCTAGGAAGTTTGATTTTAGTACAAAAATAAAAGATTTCTATTTAGGCCATCTGCACTTTTCTAACTTTGGCCCTCGAACTGCTTTCGTATCGTCTCTCCTCAGCGCAGTATTTCTGCTGAGGGCTGTCAAGCACACGGTCAGAGCAGGGGATCCTCTGTGCCTCACACCCATTGCCCATCACTGCTCAGAGCAGCGGCAGTCGGGGAAAAACCTTTCAAACCCACAGTGCCAGCACGCTATCAGGTTGCTTCCGGTCAGGGCCGGTGCTAGGCTTCCCGGCGCCCTAGGCAAATCATCCACTAGCGCCCCACCCGTTATTTAAAAACATAGGGAAACTGAAGAGCGCCAAACTTGAAACTGTTCACATTTTTAATTTACTGATTTTTAATTTTAATTTTTTCCAAAAAAAAAAAAATGTGAGAAGTGCCTGCTGGCCATGCCAGGAAAGAGGGTGGCAGGATAGGATGAGGTAGGCTTCCCAATCCCCAGGTCCCAGCGGGGGATCCCCCGGTTTTACAGGCTTCCCCCCTCCCCCAGCCAGCTGGCCGGCGGGGGAAGCCCCACCCCCACAGCCATTATGCACCTCCATGAACAATTCCCATAGGGAATGATGGGGAATTGATCTGCGGGTATCAGGGGCTGGGGGGGCTGTTTTTTGAGGTAGAGGTGCCAAATTTTCAGTATAGCATCTAGTGCCTCTCCCCCAAATACCCCCCAAGTTTCAAAAGGATTGGACCAGGGGGTCCAATTCTACGAGCCCCAAAAGAAGGTGCCCCTATCCTTCATTATTTTCTATGGAAGGAAGGCATTTTTAAAAGTGTGCTGTCCCTTTAAATGTGATGGCCAGAACTCCCTTGGAGTTCAATTCTGCTTATCACATCCTTGCTCCTAGCTCCGCCTCAATGTCTCCTGGCTCCACCCCCAAAGTCTCCTGGCTCCACCCCCAAAGTCCCTAGATATTTCTTGAATTGGACTTGGCAACCCTAGGATGAGGTGGGAGGCCAAGGGGGAGAAGGGTGGCTTGGCTTTGTTGAGGGCAGTTTGGTGATGGGAGAGGACAAGGTGACAGTGGTCAGGAGCCAGAGTCATGCGTCAGAGAGGGGGTGCCCAGTGGTGCCCCCTAGGCCAGGTGGAACCCTAGGTGACTGCCTACTTTGCCTATTCCCACGCACTGGCCCAGCTTCCAGTAAAAAACAAAAAAAACAGGAAATGTGGGGTAGCTCTAGGAATCACCAGAAACTCCAGTGAGAGCCAGTTTGGTGTAGTGCTTAAGTGTGCAGACTCTTATCTGGGAGAACCGGGTTTGATTCCCCACTCCTCCACTTGCACCTGCTAGCATGGCCTTGGGTCAGCCATAGCTCTGGCAGAGGTTGTCCTTGAAAGGGCAGCTGCTGTGAGAGCCCTCTCCAGCCCCACCCACCTCACAGGGTGTCTGTTGTGGGGGAGGAAGATAAAGGAGATTGTGAGCCGCTCTGAGACTCTTCGGAGTGGAGGGCGGGATCTAAATCCAATATCTTCTTCTTCTTCAGTGATTCCTAGAGCTACCTATGTCACTTTTAGGATATTTTACTGTATCCCCTCTCAAAGAAAAGGAGGAGGAGGAGGAGGAGGAGGAGGAGGAGGAGGAGGAAGAAGAAGAGATTGTATTTATACCCTGCCCTTCACCTGGAGTCTCAGAGTGGTTTATAATCTCCATTCCCTTCCCCTCCCCACAACAGACACCCCATGAGGTAGATGGGGCTGAGAGAGCATGTGGAGGAGTGGGGAATCAAACCTGGTTCTCCCAGATTAGAGTCTGTGCTCTTAACCACTACACCAAACTGACTACACCAAACCGTAGCACAGATGGTACAGCAGGACTTGGGATGTGATGTCATAGGGATGTGATGTCATAGAATCCACCTTCTGAAGCTTCAATTTTCTTTAGGGGACGTGATCTCTGTGGCCTGGTGATCAGTTACCATTCCCAGAGAACTCCAGGTCCCACCACACACTCTAGCTGGCTCTGCCGTTCAGCAAGGGAGGGCATTCCAAGCATGACTCGACTTCTGTGGAGTATTTACAACGAGACACCGCCAGAACGGGGGAAAGCAAAATGCAATCTCGCCGATATAAACTGTGTCACCACCTCTATTATGATGATGCGCCGAAGCAGACCGCCGATGAAGATTTCGCGAACGACTCACTCCCGACCTTTCTTTGTTATTTCGCAGCCCCCAAGAGGAAGCCCTTTGCCGACTCGCCATTTGGGGCTGGGTAAAGACAACGGGGGCAATAAAATATTGATTACGGCTTGGCAGGGCCTGATTAATGGAGGGAGTGAGAAGTCTCCGGGGAGCATTCCACATTCCAAAGGTGCATACTGTTGCGCCAGCAATCTAGCAAAGCTGCTACGGGTTCCTTTTCACGCATGTAGGAAGGCAACCAGGGGCTGCAAATACAAGGCAATGGTCCACCCAGAAGCCATCAGTCGCTCCAGTGGAAGTTGAAAACCTCACATTAAATTGCGCATCTGAGCAAGCAGGAAAACTTCTCACGCCATTCATTGCCCAGGTCGAAACTACATTTCCCAAGATGCTTTCTTCACCACTAGTGGGAACACATAACATAGTAACTGGGGCTTTTTTGTAGTAGGAACTCCTTTGCTCATTAGGCCACATCCCACCCCCCACCCCCCGATGTAGCCAATCCTCCAAGAGCTTACAGGGCTCTCAGTGCAGGGTCCAGAGATAGAATTCTAGCAGGGGCTCCTTTGCATATTAGGCCACACACCCCTGCTGGAGCCAATCCTCCAAGACCTTACAGGGCTCTTAGCGCAGGGTCCAGAGATAGAATTCTAGCAGGGGCTCCTTTGCATATTAGGACACACACCCCTGATGGAGCGAACCCTCCAAGAGCTTACAGGGCTCTTAGTACAGGGTCCAGGGATAGAATTCTAGCAGGGGCTCCTTTGCATATTAGGCCACACACCCCTGATGTAGCCAATCCTCCAAGAGCTTACAGGGCTCTTAGTACAGGGTCCAGGGATAGAATTCTAGCAGGGGCTCCTTTGCATATTAGGCCACACACCCCTGATGTAGCCAATCCTCCAAGAGCTTACAGGGCTTTTAGTACAGTTCCTACTGTCAGCTCTTGGAGGATTGGCTACATTATGGGATGTTAGGGTTGCCAAGTCCAATTAAAGAAAAATCTGGAGACATTGGGGGCAGAGCCAGGAGACTTTGGGGGTGGAGCCAAGAACAAGGATGTGACAAGCATAATTGAACTCCAAGGGAGTTCTGGCCATCACATTTAAAGGGACAGCACACCTTTTAAAATGCCTTTCTTCCACAGGAAATAATGAAGGATAGGGGCACCATCTTTTGGGGCTCATAGAATTGGACCCTCTGGTCCAATCGTTTTGAAACTTGGGGGGTATTTTGGGGAGAGGCACTAGATGCTATACTAAAAATTTGGTGCCTCTACCTCAAAAAATAGACCCCCCCCCAGAGCCCCCAATACCCACGGATGAATTCCCTATTATTCCCTATGGGAATCGTTCTCCATAGGGAATAATAGAGTGCCCAGTAGACATTTCCCTCCCCCCCACGCTTTCTAAAGGGGGGGAGGGCCTCCAAACCTGGGAATCTCCCCTGCCCCCTCCCTCTCTCTCACACACAAATACTTACCAGATCTTCTTCCGGAGAATTCTTGCTGTGAAAACGAAAGCAAAAGAAAGGGAGGGGCCGTTCTCCCAAGCCCTTCCTGCTTCCTGCCCAGCCTTAAAGGGGCATACATTTTACAAATGGCTCAGGAGCTCTATAATAACATGAAGCCTACAGGTATGTTCTCTCCCTCCCTCCACCCCCGACCCCCCACTTCCCGATTTTTGAAGAGCGGGAGATGAGGCTGCGAACCCAGGGGTCTCCCGCCAGAGCGGGAGGGTTGGGAAGCCTATGGGATGTGTGGCCTACTATGCAAAGGAGTTCCTATTACAAAATCCCTGATAGTAACTCTCTTGTTTCCTAAGTAGAGTTGCTGATTATTAGGGCTTCTAGGTCCCCCCTGAACGTTGTCGGGAATGGGAAAGTAGGGTTGCCAACTCCAGGCTGGGGAACTCCTGGAGATTTGGGAGTGGAGTCTGGGGAGGACAAGGACGTAAAGTCCACCCTCCAAAGCATCCATTTTCTCCAGGGGAATTTATCTAGTCTGCAAATGAGTTGTAATTCTAAGAATCTCCAGGTCCCATCTGGGGGCCAGCATCCCTACCAACTACAGTTTGGTAAATTCCTAGAGATTTGGGGGATGGATCCAGGGGAGGGGAGGGTATAGGGAGAGGTGGAACTTCAGCAAGGTATAAGGCCATAGAGTCCACCTTCCAAAACAGCCATTTCCTCCCAGATAACTGATCTCTGTTGTCTGGATATCAGTAGTAATTCTGGGGGATATCCAGGGCTTTTTTGTAGCAGGAAACTCCTTTGCATATTAAGCCACACACCCCTGTGTAGCCAGTCCTCCTGGAGCTTATAGTAGGCCCTATACTAAGAACCCTATAAGACAGGGGTGTCAAACATGCGGCCTGGGGGCCAAATCAGGCCCACGGAGGGCTCCTATCAGGCCCCTGAGCAACTGGCTGTCATCTGCTTCCTTCTTCCTCTCTCTTGCTTCCTTCTGTATAACAGATAGCAAGACTTGTTCAATCACATAGGAGCTAAAGAGCAAAACCTCTATTTTCTCCATTGGCTGAGGCTCCTCCCTTGGCGAGGCTGAGGCTCCTCCCTTGGGGAGGAAGAGGGGAAGGCAGAGCTTGTTTTTCCAGGTTCTTTCAATTGTGCAGCAGAGCTACTGAGCCAAGCCTCTCTTCCTTCTCTTGGCCAAAGCTCCTCCCCCTTCTGGTCCCCTGGAGAAGAAAGAAAAGAGGCAGAGCTTCCTTTGCCCAGTTCCCTGGACCCCATGGGAGAGATACAAAGAAAGCACCTTTAAGACCAAGTGCTAATGTTTTATGCTTTTTAAAAAATATATGTAATTTTGTTTGTCTGTGTCCTTTATAAAGTTTATATTTCTGCTACCTAATCTTAAATAGGTATGCACATGACCTGGCCTGAAATGGCCCGGCCCAACCTGACATGGCCCAGCCCAGCAAAGTCTCATTTAGATCAGATCTGACCCTCATAACAAATGAGTTTGACACCCCTGCTGTCAAGCATGCATTTTTCTGTAACAGAATGGTTCCTTAGATAGGGAACAGGTCAATCATCTCTTGCCGCTCCCCCTTCCTTTTGGTTTTAAACAATTTTATTGGTAACATATGGTAACAATTTCCATTAATAACTTCTTTTCATCTATCCCATATGCTTCTTTCTAATCACCCCTCCCCCCGTTACTTGACTCCCGCCAGTGTTATTTACTCGAAATACTAACATTAAAAGGTACCTTTAATTCCTAAGAACTTAAATTAATATTCTTCTTTCTTTTAAAGTTTAATCGTTATCAAAAATTGTCCAATGTCCTTTTACTTTCCACTCGTCTTCTACATAACTTCTAAATTTTTTCCACTCCCTTTTAAAATCTTCTAAATCATAATCTCTTAAAGTTCTAATTAATTTGTCCATCTCACTCCATGTCATAACTTTTACAATCCAATCCCATTTCTCTGGTATTTTTTTCTTGCTTCCATAATTGCGCGTATAGTGTCCTAGCAACTGAAAGCAAGTACCAAATTATAGTTCTATCTTCTTTTGGAAATTTTTCCATTTGTAATCCCAACAGAAAAGTCTCTGCAGCTTTCTTGAATTCAAATCCCAAGATCCTAGAAATTTCTTGTTGGATCATCTGACAATACTTTTTTGCTCTTTCACAAGTCCACCACATATGGTAGAAAGAACCTTCATGTTTTTTACATTTCCAACATCTGCTCCCCCTTCCTTTACAACCTTTGGGCAAGTAATAAATCCATCTGGCCCAAGGATGTTTACGTTACAGCCTGGCTGATACCACTTTCATGCCACCTCTCCCCCAGGTTCACACAGACATTCTTATCTGAGCTGAAAGAAGTGTGAGAAAGGGAGATGTTCTAAATAACCTAAATTCCTTAGTAATAAAAGAGATAGTATGTAGTAACCTTAGAACCCGTGACTCAAGCTGCATCTGTATGGTACCCTTTGAAGTTATCCTATATAGCAACTGTGTAACTTTATGTATGTTATTACTTCCAAGGCTTGTGTCCTTGGTAAAGCTTCTGAGTTTCTTAAATAAAGCAACTTTTGTTTCAACAACAAAAGACTGATTATTGGGAAATGTCAAGCAATGTTTCATTTTACTATAACTGTCTATGTTTATCAGAATATAACTGCTATACTGTACCTGTTACTAACCCTGAAACAAAGCTAAGTAGAAAAGTTAGCTGGCGCCTCCTCCCTGCGCCTCTCTCGCTTTTACTAACAAATGCAGGAATTCGCTCTTTGAAGATAAAGCCTCCAGGGACATTTTCCCAGGCCAAGCCTGGACCCAGGAAGTATAACCGCAGGGAGATAAAGAAAGTACTGTGTGAACTTTCACACGTGAATACAGGACTTTTTAGTAATTGTAGCTTTGTTGATAGAACCTTTGATGTGCCATCTTTACGTATACACTCTGGTATTACTTTGTATCCGTTCCAATTCTTGGCTCAATAGAAGCACATGGATTATCAATAAACCTATACTTTGTTTCAAATCACGGACTGGTTACTTTGAGATCTGCTTGCTTGACAGGAAATATCCATGCTTGACACCTGCTATAAGCTCTTGGAGGATTGGCTACGCTGGGGGTGTGGCCTAATATACAAAGGAGTTCCTGCTACAAAAAAAGCCCTGGGGATATCCAAGTCCCACCTAATGCCTGAAAACTAGGAAACTAGGGTTGCTAGTTCTGGGTTGGGAAATACCTGGATATTTTAGGGGTGCAGAGGGGAAGGACTTCAGTGGGGTATAATTCCATGCAGTCCACCATCCAAAATGGCCATTTTCCCCAGGGGAACTGATCTCTGTCACCAAGAAGTCAGCTGTAACCACAGGAGATCTCCAGACATCCCCTGGAGGCTGATGTCAACCTAGCAAGTGAAAAAAATAGCCAGAGGGAGCAACGTTGCACAGAGAAATGTCAGAAGAGTCAAACACCTTTTCCCTACCTGCCTGCTCCCAGTCCACGAAGGCTAATTTTGGTGTACCAAAGGAAAGCACCAAGGGACGATAAAGCGTAACTCTGTTCAATGTGTTTGTTTCGTGCTGACATGTTGTGACAATGTGGAGAGAAGCCTTTGCTGCAATGTGCGAATCGACCTTCAGGGGATGATCCTGAGTCCATTTGGGGATCAAAGGGCAAGGACTTCAGCATTTGCTTTGAGTCAGTCGCTTTGAGACTCATCCGAACCTTCAAATAGGAACCAGCACTTTACAGCTCAAGCACATGCAATCAGCTGCCATTCATTTTTAATCCTCCGCTTCCCCTCAAAGACGATGGCCTGTCATTCAAAAAAAAAAAAGTCCCAACCTGCAGAGAATGTTCTAGAAGTCCGGGAAAGAACAATGTTTTCTCACCCTGAGAAAGAAACTCTGTTCTTGGCCGTATGGAGTTTATATGTGGATCTCTTCTAGAACGTCAGCGGGCCCCTGTGCAAACCATATGGCCACTTCTGCTGGGCAGTGTAGCTCATCTACGGTAATTCATTTACATTGTTTCCCGGAGGAAGAGTTTCAGGGAGGAACAGAAAGCCACTATCTAGGTTTGCCAGCCATTCTCTGGCATCCAGCAGGAGAGAGAGGAGACAGGGATGGCTAAAAAGGCAAATGCAATTTTGGGCTGTATCAACCGAAGTCTAGTGTCCAGATCACGTGAAGTGATGGGATTGCTTAACTTTGCTCTGGTAAGACCTCACCTGGTGTACTGTGTCTGGTTTTGGGCACCACATTTTAAGAAGGATATGGACAATCTGGAATGGGTCCAGAGGAGGGCACCGAGGACACATGAGGGGTTTGGAGACCAAATCCTATGAAGAAAGGTTGAAGGAGCTGGGGATGTTTAGCCTGGAGAGGAAGCTACTGAGAGGTGATAAGATCACCATCTTCAAGTACTTGAAGGGCTGTCATAGAAAGGATGGTGCAGAATTGTTTTCTGTGGCCCCAGAAGGTAGAACTGGAACCAGTGGGTTGAAATTTAATCAAAAGAGTTTCCGGCTCAACATTAGGAAGAACTTCCTGACCGTTACAGCGGTTCCTCAGTGGAACAGACAGGAGGTCCCTTCCAACTCTATGATTCTATGTTTCTATGACACTCATTCACCTTTGTAGCTTCCCCTGGCTGCAGATCCATGCTTGGAATAGCTTTTGATTAGCATTTTTGCAAACATTCAAAGCAAACGTCTCCAACTCTGCTGTCAGCTAACTCCATGCTTGAGAGGAGACAAATGGAGCATAACAGCAGAGTCTCAATTACTCTTAACAATTAAGAAAGATACTTTTGCACACTATCCTCCTACTTTGACATATTTATTCCTCTCCTATTTTACCTCCTTAATTAAATCCAAACATACTGTGACCTATAAACTTAGCTTGTTTTTGCTATTTACTCTTTTCCTATGTCAAAACATCTTCCTTGTCGTATGCTAATTTGCTGTTCTCCTATGTAGAGGCATCTGCCTATATATGTGTGTATATATATATCTCCTATTAATAAAAGCCCTAAGGTACTGGTCATGAATCATGTTCCTTCCCTTTGGCTGAGCTACCTGTCATTCAGTCTCAGTGAAGAGCAATCCCACCCTCCAGCCCCAGGGCAGACGACGATTGAGCCACTGCTTTGCAGAGGAGAGAAAGAAAGCCCTTCCTCAATTGGCTGAGGGAGGGAGGGGGGAGGGGCGGAAGAGCCAAAGAAAGCTTTCCCTTGATTGACTGTTGGCTTCTTGCCCTCCTCCTCTGGAAAGAGAGACAGGGAAAAATGGTGTCCTGTGGTAGCAGACCATTTTATTCTATTCTAGATATTTGCTTTTGCGTGCCTCCACACTTATCAAGCAGGGGAAGGAGTCCCTTTGCAGGCCTATTTTGGCCTTTGAGGGGGGACTCATTAGAGCCAGTCCTTACTGGGGTTGGCAGTTCCAGGTTGGGAAATTCCTGAAGATTTTGTGGAGGATCCTATGGAAGCCAGAGTTTGGAGGAGAGGAGAGGCCTCAGCTAAATATAATGGCATCAGGCTCCACCTGGAGGCTGGCTACCCTAGACCTGGCAGCATCCTCTTTGTGACTTGATGCCACCTGACTGGCATGATTTAAGTAGGCCTGGCTGCTTGCTACCATTCAGCAGCAGCCCCCCTACAAAAGTCAGTGTGACATAGCTCTTAGTGTTTCAGGGCAAGGTCTGCCAGACCCACATTCTTGCTGTGGAAGTTGACAGGGTCAATTTTGGACCAGTCACAGACTTTCATCTAACCTACCTCACAGGGTTGTTGCGCAGATCAAAAAGAGGGAGAGGGGAATGTATAAGCTGATTTCGTCCCCACTGTGGAGAAAGACTATCCTTTTCTTAGGTACAGGCTGCAGGGATCAGGGAGGTAATGCTGAAGTCAGAAGGGGAGATAAAGATAGGCTGATGGTTTGTTGGGAAGGAGATAGGATTGCCAACTCCAGGTTGAGAAATTCCTTGAGATTTAAGGGGTGCAGCCTAGAGAGGGTAGGGTTTGAGGAGGGGTGGGATATCAGACAGGTACAATGCCATAGACTCCCCCCCTCCAAACCAGCCATTTCTTCCTGAGGAACCATTGTTGCCAATGAGGGCTGGAGATCAATAATAACTGCTCTCCAGATGGCAGAGGTCAACTCCCCTCGAGAAATAGTTGCTTTGCAGATTGGACTCTATGTCATCATACCCGCCTGCTTTGATCCCCACTGTGAGAAAGACTGCACTTTTTCTAGGTAGAGGCTGCAGGGAGGGGGGAGGAAATGGAAAGCTGAAGTCAGATCAATTAGCCTACAGAAAATGGTCATATTGTGGCCGCATACTCTATGGTGTACCATGACACAACCATGCCAGGCCAAAAAACCCCAGATCATGCCACAAGCTCACACTGATGCTAAACACCACAAGACGTAATATGACAAGAAAAGGCAACAACAATGCAGTGCAAACAGAAGGAATGCTAACCTTCAGTGTCTGTGTGACCATCAGGGCTTTTTTTGAGCAGGAACACACAGGAATGCAGTTCTGGTTGACTTGGTGTCAGAGGGGGTGGCCTAATATGCAAATGAGTTCCTGCTAGGCTTTTTCTACAGAAAAGCTCTGCATGAAACATTGGGAATGTCAGGGGGTGTAGCCTAATATGCAAAGAGTTGGAAGGGACCTCTAGGGTCATCTAGTCCAACCCCCTGCACAATGCAGGAAACTCACAAACACCTCCCCCAAAATTCACAGGATCCTCATTGCTGTCACTTGGTGGGAAGGGCTGGATATAAATCATAAATAAACTAAAAAAAAAAAGTCAGATGCCCATCTAACCTCTGTTTCAAAACCTCCGAAGAAGGAGAGCCCACCACCTCCTGAGGAAGCCTGTTCCACTGAGGAACCGCTGTAACGGTCAGGAAGTCCTTCCTCATGTTGAGCCGGAAACTCAAATACAATTAAATGGAATTTACTGAGCCTGCTTCGGCGGGGAGGGCGGGATATAAATGAAAGGATTAAATAAATAAATAAATGAGTCCCTGGTGACTGTCATCATGCACCCTCCCCCCCCCCCCCCCATTATTCCTTATCTCCATTCTTGGAGGCTTTGAGCCACCATAGACATGGGAACACGAGGGGGAAGCCATCATCTGTTTCTACTGTGGGGTGGGTGGGAAGACAGCAAGGGTGGTGGATGAATGAATGTCATGGGTGGGGTAGAGTAGTGACATGCCAAGGGTGTGTGAGTAGCTGAGAAGAAGAGGTGGTTGGGGGGTGGGGGGTAGTTGGATGGAGGTGGGAAGACACCAAGGTTGGGGGGAGTGAATGCCTTCACTTGGGTGGGTGCGTGGGAAGACAGCAAGTGTGGGGGCAGAGAGCCAGTTTGGTGTAGTGGTTAAGTGCATGGACTCTTATCTGGGAGAACCGGGTTTGATTCCCTACTCCTCCACTTGCAGCTGCTGGAATGGCCTTGGGTTAGCCATAGCTCTGGCAGAGGCTGTCCTTGAAAAGGCGGCTGCTGTGAGAGCCTTCTCAGCCCCATGCATCTCACAGGGTGTCTGCTGTGGGGGGAGAAGACATAGGAGATTGTAAGCCGCTCTGAGTCTCTGATTCAGAGAGAAGGGCGGGGTATAAATCTGCAATTCTTCTTCTTCTTTCTAGAGCCTGTTGTATTTTTCCTCACAACAGGCCTTATTCCCAGTGTGTGCATACAAACTGTTAACTTCCATTTCTATATATCGAAAGAAGTGCGTCTGCACATGGAAACTCATACCTCGAATAAACCTTTGTTGGTCTTAAAGACACTACCAAACTCAACATTTGTTTCCAGTTCTGCACACCCCTACAACAGATCCTGGAGACCACCATTTCCCATTCCCTTGTTTTTGATTCAGAAGAAACATTCCCATTTTGAGCAGCAGCCTGCAACGATAACTCAATCACAAAATAAATAGATTCTTAAATTAGAATTTTAAATGAAGGCTGCAATCATAAACAGACTAGGATGTAAATCTTCATAAAATCAATGTTACTTACTTCTCACCCAGTACATTTAAGGGTACATTAACGTGAAATATAGAGATGTTTCTATTTCGGAATATGAGACAGAGCTTGCCCATCAGAATCTACCTTGGTGGTGGAAAGTGACATCCAGCCACAGCGGAGTTATAGCGAGTCGCAACCCCTTCTCGGATACATTTAAATGGAATTTACTGGTCTATACATACAAGACAGAGGTGGAACAGCAAATCACCATACAAAATAATGCTGTTTTAACAGATTTAAACAGGAATAACAAGCTAAGGAATAACAGGGGGGGGGGGAAGCATCTGTTAAAACATCTTCATTATGTTCATAAAATCATAGAGTTGGAAGGGACCTCTAGGGCAGGGGTGGCCAACGGTAGCTCTCCAGATGTTTTTTGCCTACAACTCCCATCAGCCCCAGCCAGCATCTGGAGAGCTACCGTTGGCCACCCCTGCTCTAGGGTCATCTAGTCCAACCCCCTGCACAACGCAGGAAACTCACAAACACCTCCCCCAAAATCCACAGGATCCTTATTGCTGTCAGATGGCCATCTAGCCTCTGTTGAAAAACCTCCAAGGAAGGAGAGCCCACCACTTCCTGAGGAAGCCTGTTTCACTGAGGAACCGCTCTAACGGTCAGGAAGTTCTTCCTAATGTTGAGCCGGAAACTCTTTTGATTTAATTTCAACCCATTGGTTCTGGTCCTACCTTCTGGGGTCACAGAGAACAATTCCACACCCTCCTCTGTATGACAGCCCTTCAAGTACTTGAAGATGGTGATCATATCACCTCTCAGCCGCCTCCTCTCCAGGCTAAACATGCCCAGCTCCTTCAACCTTTCTTCATAGGACTTGGTCTCCAGACCCCTCTAACTTTGTTCTACTGCTTCAGACCAACACCATTATGTACCTGGATATACTTTTATGGTAGCGTCTAAGACAGAGGTGTCAAACATGTGGCCCAGGGGCCGAATCAGGCCCTCAAGCAACTGGCTATCATCTGTTTCATTCTCCTTATATCTTGCTTCCTTCTGCATAACGACTTGGTTTGCAAGGCTCGCTCAGTTGCACAGGAGCTACAGAGCAAAACCTCTATTTTTCCATTGGCTGAGGATCCTCCCTTGGGGAGGAAGGGGGGAAGGCAGAGCTTGCTTTTCCAGGCTCTCTCAATCACACACCAGAGCTACTGAACCAAGTCTCATTCCCTCCTATTGGCTGAGGCTCCTCCCTCACCTGTCCCCTGGGGAAGGAAGGAAAGAGCCACGGCTTCCTTTGCCCAGTTCTCTGGATCCCACGGGAGAGATACAAAGGAAACACCTTTAAGACCAACGAGTGCTAAATGTTTAAACATGTTTTAAGGGTTTTTTTTAAAATTTAATTGTGTTTGCGTGTGTCCTGTATAAAGTTTATATCTTTGCTATCTAATCTTAAATAGGTACATGCATGGCCTGGCCTCACATGGCCCAGCCCAACATGGTCCGACCCAACCCAACATGGCTCAGCCCAACAAGATCTCATTTCTGTCAGATCCGGCCCTCATAACAAATGAGTTCGACACCCCTGCTCTAAGAGAAGTTCAGAGGTGGTTTCCCATTGCCTGCCTCTACATAACGACCCTGGAATTCCTTGGTGGTCTCCCATCCAAATAGCAAATGGTGCTGATCTTGCTTAGCTTCTGAGATCTAACAAGGTCAGGCTAGTCTGGGTCACTCATGTCAAGGCCAAAATCTACATTAACCCTGCTTATTCTCCCTATTTTTTTTTATTTTTGTGGCTGCTGCAGGGCAGAGAACAGAACAAAGGAACCCGTTCAGCTTTGCCCAAACCCCAAGGCTATGGCTGGAGAACCGGGCCTCTCATTTCAGCCTCCTGGCCTCCGTCTAGCTGCCCACCAGCTCTCAGTGAGGCGGTGGGAGAAAAGATCCTGGGGAAAAGATGCAACGTCATTTCCGGTGAATATCCAAAAGCGAGGTCTTGTTGCTGGCATTGTGCCAGCATGATGCTCTATGATTTGATCAAAACTGTCTGGTGAAACCATAAGAGCTTTGCCCGGATTTTAGACTAGAATGTGATGCTGGCAACATGACATCACTTCCGGGCAGGGCTTTTTTTTTTTGGTAGAGAAAGACCAGAAGGAGCTCCCTTGTGCATTCCCTCGCATGCCCGTCACAGCAGGCACACTGGGGAAGGCTGAAGCTATCGGAGAGGCATTTAAAGATGCTTCCTTGCACCTTCCACAGCTTGCTAGCCAGAGCCCTGGTCAGACCAGGTGGAGCGCCGCTCCGGTGCGCTCCTGCCCCCTTTTTCGGGGCATTCACTGGAAGTGAGGTGCTATCAGCATGCCATCTTCTTAGAATCATAGAATCAACAACAACAACCATTATTGGCATAACAGCTGGAGAGCCAGTTTGGTGTGGTGGTTAAGTGTGCGGACTCTTATCTGGGAGAACCGGGTTTGATTCCCCACTCCTCCACTTGCACCTGCTGGAATGGCCTTGGGTCAGCCATAGCTCTGGCAGAGGTTGTCCTTGAAAGGGCAGCTGCTGTGAGAGCCCTCTCTAGCCCCACCCACCTCACAGGGTGTCTGTTGTGGGGGAGAAAGGAGAGGAGATTGTAGGCCGTTCTGAGCCTCTGTCCTTGAAAGGGCAGCTGCTGTGAGAGCCCTCTCCAGCCCCACCCACTTCACAGGTTGTCTGTTGTGGGGGAGGAAGGTAGAGGAGATTGTAGGCCGTTCTGAGACTCTGCCCTTGAAAGGGCAGCTGCTGTGAGAGCCCTCTCAGCCCCACCCACCTCACAGGGTGTCTGTTGTGGGGGAGGAAGGTAAAGGAGATTGTGAGCTGCTCTGAGACTCTTCGGAGTCTTCTTCTTCTTCTTCTTCTTCTAGATATGCAGAAATCGGCAAGGGAGAAAACATATATTACCCCAACATTTGAAACATTCCACTCCTCTTAGAAGCACAGCACAGATATTTAGCCACAGTCTCAATAATCTCAGGGTCATGAGAGGACAATAGGAAGAGAGTCTTACCGCCATTATATTGTCCCTCATGATTTCGAAGAAGAGGATCTAAGTACATGGCATGGATATCACAGTAAAATGTACAATAGCCTCATTGCATGCATGCTATCTGAACCCCAATTATCTGCATGGCTACTCAATATCGAGAAAAAATCTCAGAATTGGGTTCAGTTGTAATGATTTAGTCTCTCTCCCGGAGAGTACTGCATTTGCTTTGAATCATATCATAGAGTTGGAAGCGACCTCCAGGGTCATCTAGTCCAACCTCCTACACAATGCAGGAAATTCACAACTACCTCCCTCTAAATTCACAGGATCTTCATTGCTGTCAGATGGCCGTCTAGCCTCTGTTGAAAAACCTCCAAGGAACCTCCTGAGGAAGCCTGTTCCACTGAGGAACCGCTCTAATGGTCAGGAAGTTCTTCCTAATGTTGAGCCGGAAATTCTTTTGATTTAATTTCAACCCTCTCCCAACAGCAGGCTGCACACCATCTGACTGCCCCAGGATCATTTTCCACCGCGCCAGCTTTCTTCTGAGCTGGATTCTGCCACCTGAAGCTGCCGGTCTGGACCCAGCCTGTGAGACAGGATGCTGGACCAGATGGACTATCAGTCTGATCCAGCAGGGCTTTTCTTGGTTCTTATAACGGATCTCCAGGTGACAGAGATCAGTTCACCTGGCAAAAAGGGCCACTTCGGAACATAAGAGAAGCCATGTTGGATCAGGCCAACGGCCCATCCAGTCCAACACTCTGTGGCACACAGTGGCCAAAGAAACCCACCAGGTGCCATCAGGAGGTCCACCAGTGGGGCCAGGACACTAGAAACCCTCCCACTGTCCCCCCCCCAAGCACCAAGAATACAGAGCATCATGTGCCCCAGACAGAGTTCCAATGATAAGCTGTGGCTAATAGCCACTAATGGACCACTGCTCCATATGCTTATCCAATCCGCTCTTGAAGCCGGCTACGCTTGTAGCCACCACCACCTCCTGTGGCAGTGAATTGCACATCTTAATCACCTTTTGGGTGAAGAAGTACTTCCTTTTATCTGTTCTAACCCAACTGCTCAGCAATTTCATTGAGTTCTTGTATTGTGGGAAAGGGAGAAAAGGACTTCTTGCTCCGCCTTCTCTGCCCCATGCCTAATCTTGGAAACCTCCTTCATGTTACCCTGCAGTTGACGTTTCTCCAAGCTAAAGAGCCCCAAGCATTTTAACCTTTCTTCATAGGGAAAGTGTTCCAACCCTTTAATTGTTCTAGTTGCCCTTTTCTGGACTTTCCCCAATGCTATAATATCCTTTTGGAGGTGCGATGACCAGAATTGTAGGTGAACTGTATTGCATTAGAACCCCAATGAGGTCCCTTCCCTTCAGCTCCACCCCCCCAAATCTCCAGGTGTTTCCCAAGCGGGAGCTGGCAACATTAGTCACCACACATCTGGTGTCATCTTCTCTTCACCCCACTATCCTGCTGATTCCCCCAAGGGCTGATTTGTTGCCATTTTTAGCATCTCGGTTTTTGTATGGAACAGATGCACAACCTCTGCGGTGCATGGATGAGCTTCAAGCGACTCTATTGCAATGCGCGCAATTTCTCATCGTACCTGCGAGCTCTGAGCACCGCGGTGACAGCTTCCACGTTCACATTTTTTAAAAAAAAACCTGTTTATTGGCACTATAACACCATTAAGAATGAGTGTCATTTCCCATTGTGTGGTTTCCAAGGAGACAAATTGAGAGGGAGAGCTTGGAGTATCCAGGCAGACTCGACGGTGACTGGGGACCTTGTCTCATGGGACGGTAGTTGTACAAACAGGCCTCTGGGAACAGGAGGCCGTGTTAGTGGATTAGCTGTTGAACAGCAGTGGGGCGAGTGGAGAATAATACTCCTGCTGCTCACGAGTTAACATAAATTCACAAATAATTAGCGGGCAGTGGACACTGGTGGGGTTTATTTTTTATATGTGCCCTGAGTCGTTCTCCCGTTACATTCAGGGAGACACGGTATGATACAAACTTCACATTTGTCACAGTACCGGTCCCTGGATTCAATCGCAACGAGACCACGAGTCGGCTCTTTCAGATGTTTGCATATCCATGCAAGGTTGTAGGCGCAGACAGGGCTAGGGATATGGTGCCCGGCAGGAGTCGTGCGGTACAAAAATCAGCTCACGTTGAAAAAAAACAAGTAAGGGATCTAGGCTTCCCAATCCCCAGGTCCCAGCGGGGGATCCCCCGTTTTTACAGGCTTCTCCCCACCCCCAGCCAGCTGGCCAGCGGGGGAAGCCCCTGTCACGAGCTGGGGCCAGGCCAGGCGAAGTCCAGGGGCAGTCCAAGGTCTGTAACCGGTGAGCAAGAGTGTCCAAGGTGCCAAAGCCAAATCGTTGTCCAGGTATCGTAGGTCAGAGGTTCAGAAGCCGTAGTCAGGGGGTCCAGAAGTCAAGCCAAGGTCAGGAGGTCCAAAGTCAAAAGCCGAAGTGGATGCTAGGACGTCAGGTAGATGACTAGTTGCTTCCACAAAGCCTCCTCCCAAAGCCTACAGCTATATAGCCCTCTGCTGGCTGTTGCCCATTTGGGCTAATTGCTGGCTCAGAGAGGCAGCCAGGATCCTGTTGCAACTCAAGCATCCTTGCTCTTAGAAGGGCCAGAATCCTCTCAAAACTCAGGGCTCAGGGAGCGTCTTGCTTGTGAGCGTGCCGCCCTCCTCCGATCCCTGAGGTCCTGACGGAGGCGGTCACGCACACGCGCCACCCGAGAGGGCGAGGCAGGGGGGCTGGGATCTTCTCCAGCAGGAGGCAGGGGCACTGGTGCAGGTGGCAGGGGCACAGTTTCTGCTGCAGGCTCAACTTCCTCTACAGGGTCCCCAGCACCCATGACACTATCCCCCCCCCAGGGCCCCCCTCCGTCGAGGGGCCTGGGAGGTCGGGGTGGTCGTTGTGGAACCGTTGCACCAAGTCTGGGGCATGAAGATTGTCCACGGGCTCCCAAGACCGGTCTTCTGGGCCGTATCCCTCCCAGTCCACAAGGTACTGGAGGCCTCCACGATGGTACCGGGAGTCCAGGATCTGGCGCACCTCGTATTCTTCTTCATCATCCACCAACACTGGTGGTGGTGGCGGTGGAGAAGGAGGCCGAGCTGGGTCAGGGCGTGCAGCTGGAACAAGGAGGGAGCGATGGAACACGGGGTGAATGCGGAGGTGGGGTGGCAACTGGAGCCTGAAGGCGACGGGGTTTATTTGTTCTAAGACAGGGTAGGGTCCAATGAACCGCGCATCCAGCTTGTGAGACCGACCAGGCCGGCGCAGGTAGCGAGTTGAGAGCCACACCTGATCCCCCGGCTGGATTGGGGGGCCTTCCTGCCTCTTCCGGTTCGCAGCTAGTTTATAGGCTTCCTTGGCCCGCTGTAGCTGCTCTTGGAGCAAGTCTTGGCTGGTGCGGAGTTCTTGCAGGTAGGCCTCAACGGCGGGGACATTCGTGGGTGGCAGGATCGCCGGGAAGAACCGAGGGTGGTACCCGTAGGTTGCAGCAAACGGGGTCATTTGGGTGGAGGAATGGACCGCGTTGTTGTATGCAAATTCCGCTAGAGGCAACAGAGTGGTCCAGTCGTCCTGCTGGTAGCAGGTGTAACAGCGGAGATATTGCTCTAGCGTGGCATTGGTGCGCTCTGTCTGACCATCTGTCTGTGGGTGGTAAGCTGAGGACAGGTGCACTCGAGTCCCCAGGCTGGAATGGAGGGCTTGCCAGAACCGAGAGGAGAACTGGGGGCCCCGGTCTGAGATCAGGTGGGCTGGGAGTCCGTGCAGACGAAAGATGTGTTGCAGGTAGAGCTGGGCTGTCTCCTGAGCTGTGGGAAGTTTCGGGCACGGAATGAAGTGGGCCATCTTGGTAAATAGGTCGACGACCACCAAGATGCACGTCTGACCCTTGGATCGTGGAAGTTCCGTGATGAAGTCCATCGAGATGGTATCCCAGGGTCCTGAGGGTGTGGGCAAGGGCTGTAACAACCCCGAGGGTTTGGTTGGGACGTCTTTGGCCCGTCGGCAGACGTCACAGGAGCTGACATAACGGGCAACATCGGAGCGAACTCGTGGCCACCAGAATTCCCGTGTCAGCAAGTGGGTGGTCTTATGTTGTCCAAAGTGCCCAGCGGGTAACGCGTCGTGGGTCATGCGTAGTACTTCTGCCCGCAAGGGCCCGGGCGGCACATAGAGGCGTTCGTGGTGTAGCAAGAGGCCGCCTCGAGTCGTGAACTCGCCTGTTGAGCCATCTTGGAGTGCCTGGAGGTGTTGCTGGACCCAGGGATCATTGGCCTGGCTAGCACGAATGTCCTCCACGAGTGCTGGTGAAGTGGAGGTGGCTGCAAACACTGAGGGTGGCAGGATGGGAGCAGCAGGCACGGTCTCAGTCGAAGCAGGAGCGTATTCCGGTTTCCGCGAGAGCGCATCGGCTTTCCGGTTCTGGGTATGGGGGATGTAGGTGATCTTGAAGTCAAAGCGGGAGAAGAATAGGGACCACCGGATCTGGCGCTGGTTGAGATGGCGGGTGGTCTGGAGATGCTCCAAGTTCCGGTGGTCGGTGAGCACTTGGACAGGGTGGCGAGCCCCTTCAAGGTAATGTCTCCAAACCTCAAAAGCCACCTTGATCGCGAGCAACTCCCTCTCCCAGATGGTGTAGTTCCTCTCTGCCGCAGTGAGCTGGCGTGAGTAATAGGCGCAGGGCTGGAGTGGCTGGGACGGCTCCTCGCGCTGGGACAGCACTGCTCCCAGGGCCACGTTGGAGGCATCAGCTTCCACCGTAAAGGGAAGCTGGGGGTCGGGGTATCTCAGGAGTGGCCCGGTGGCGAAGCGGGTCTTCAGGGTGGAGAAAGCGTTATCGGCCTCTGGGGACCAGTGGAAAGGTTCTTTGGGGCGGAGTAGTTGAGTCAGGGGTGTTGTCAGAGATGCATAGGCTGGGATGAATTGCCGATAGTAGTTGGCAAAACCAAGGAACCGCTGTAGGTCTTTGCGATTCTGAGGGGCCTGCCAGGTCAGGACCGCTTCCACCTTTTTCGGGTCCATGAGGATTCCCTGTGGTGACACAATGTGACCAAGGAACTCGACGGAGCGCAGGTCAAAGTCGCACTTCTCCAGCTTGGCGTAGAGGCCATGGGCTCGTAGGCGCTGTAGGACCTGGCGGACGTGCTCGGCATGCTGGGCAGGATTGCGGGAGTAAATTAGAATGTCATCCAGGTATATGATCGCGAAGCGGTCGAGCAGGTCCCGGAATACATCATTCATGAACCTCTGGAAGACAGCGGGGGCGTTGGTCAATCCGAAGGGCATCACCAGGTGCTCGTACTGCCCGTATCGGGTCCCAAACGCGGTCTTCCATTCGTCTCCGGGCCGTATGCGCACCAAATTGTACGCTCCGCGGAGGTCCAGCTTGGTGTAGATTTGGGCCCCCTTTAAACGATCCAAGAGTTCAGGGATCAGTGGTAGAGGGTACCGGTCGCGGATGGTGATCTTGTTCAGGGCCCGGTAGTCATTGCACAGCCGGAGCTCCCCGCTTTTCTTCTTCACGAAGAGGACTGGAGCAGACAGGGGAGAAGTTGAGGGTCGGATGAATCCGCGCTTCAGGTTCTTGTCCAGGTAGTCTCGCAAAGCTGCCAACTCAGGCTCCGACATTGGGTACAGACGCCCCACCGGGAGTGGTGCCCCAGGTACCAAATCAATGGCACAGTCATAGGGTCGGTGAGGGGGAAGCTGATCTGCTCCTGTCTCTTCAAAGACATCGGCGAAATCTGCATACTTCTGAGGGAGCTGAGGACCACCACTCGGGATGCCGGCTGCTAGAGTGGTGGGAGTAGTCAGATGGGGGCATGGGTCTCGGAAGCGTAGTTCTTGCTGAGCCCAGTCCACGATGGGGTTGTGCAGCTTCAGCCAGGAAAGGCCTAGAATCAGCGGGAAGCGAGGCATGCGGGCGACATCAAACTGCAGCTGTTCTTGGTGCTGCTGGACGTGGAAGGTGATGGGACAGGTCTCCTGGGTGACGGGGCCAGAACGGAGGAGGCGCCCGTCAATAGCCTCCACCAGCGTCGGAATCTCTTTTGGCTGCACTGGGATCTGGTGCTGCTTTACAAAGGCGGCATCTACGAAACAGTGGGCCGCTCCCGAGTCCAGCATGGCATACACGAACAGCCAGCGTCCATCGGGCAGATGGAGTTTGACTGGTAGCAGGAACGGGCCCGGGGTATCAGCCTGTTGTTCGGAGGACCCAGCTAGTCGCCCCAGGCTGGAGGGTCCACTTACGCCTGGGGCTGGCCTTTTGGCGGCGGTGGCAATGTAGGTCTGGGTATTCAATGTTTAGCAGGGCAGCCAGAGGCATAGTGGCCTGCCGTGCCGCAGTAGAGGCACAGGTTCTGCGTGCGGCGTCTGGCCTTTTCTTCTGGAGTCAGGCGGGGTCGAGCAGCTCCAAGCTGCATAGGCTCCCCCTCGTCTCTGGTACTAGCTGGGGATGGGAGAGGAGCCAAGTGGCATGGCGCAGGGAGCTGGCGCCCTCGGGTCTTGGCTTGGCGGCGACTTTCCAGGCGGCCATCGATGCGGAGGCAGAGGGTGATAAGTTCCTGGAGCGTGGGGGGCCGCTCCACCCTGGCCAGTTCGTCCAGGACTTCCTCTGCCAACCCCTCGGTAAACTGGTCCATCTGAGCAGCCTCATTCCACGCCAAGTCTTGGGCCAGGAGCTTGAATTCGGTGGCATACTGAGCCACCGAGGACTGGCCTTGTTTCAGGGCCCTGATTTTCCGGTTGGCTGTGGCTGCTTGGACTGGGTTGGAGAAGGCAGCAGACAGGTGGGCCTCAAACCCCTGGTAATCAGTCAGTAGGGGAGAGGACCCAACCAGTAGGGGTGTGGCCCACTTGGCCGCCTGCCCCTTTAACAGACTAATGATAAAACACACCTTCATCTTGTCATTGGGGAAGTCCCGTGCTCTTAGTTCAAAGTACAGCTGACACTGTGCCAGGAACGCAGGAAATTCTTCCACAGCACCCCCAAATCTGTCAGGTGGGGGAACTGGGCACTTGGCTGGAGCACTGGCTGCAGGCTGTTGCTGCAAGTGCACTACTGCCTGTGTCAGCTGCTGTACCTGGGCTTGGAGGGCAGCCAGTAGTCCTGCGGTTCCACTTGCTTCAGCATCCATCCTGTGGAATGGGTGTTTGTGTGGGTGGAAGCAATCTGTCACGAGCTGGGGCCAGGCCAGGCGAAGTCCAGGGGCAGTCCAAGGTCTGTAACCGGTGAGCAAGAGTGTCCAAGGTGCCAAAGCCAAATCGTTGTCCAGGTATCGTAGGTCAGAGGTTCAGAAGCCGTAGTCAGGGGGTCCAGAAGTCAAGCCAAGGTCAGGAGGTCCAAAGTCAAAAGCCGAAGTGGATGCTAGGACGTCAGGTAGATGACTAGTTGCTTCCACAAAGCCTCCTCCCAAAGCCTACAGCTATATAGCCCTCTGCTGGCTGTTGCCCATTTGGGCTAATTGCTGGCTCAGAGAGGCAGCCAGGATCCTGTTGCAACTCAAGCATCCTTGCTCTTAGAAGGGCCAGAATCCTCTCAAAACTCAGGGCTCAGGGAGCGTCTTGCTTGTGAGCGTGCCGCCCTCCTCCGATCCCTGAGGTCCTGACGGAGGCGGTCACGCACACGCGCCACCCGAGAGGGCGAGGCAGGGGGGCTGGGATCTTCTCCAGCAGGAGGCAGGGGCACTGGTGCAGGTGGCAGGGGCACAGTTTCTGCTGCAGGCTCAACTTCCTCTACAGGGTCCCCAGCACCCATGACAGCCCCACCCCCACAGTCATCATGTCGTTTTAGAGCTCCTGCGGATTTAGAAACCTGCAAACAGGTCCGATTTTAAAATGTGTGCCTTTAAGGCTGAGCAGGAAACAGGAAGGGCTTCATAGGAAAGGGTCAGTAACAGTTTCGTCAGAGAACAGCCCCTCCCTTTCTTTTGCTTTTGTTTTCAGAGCAAGAAAAGTTCTGCAGGAACAAGACCCAGTAAGTATTTGTGTGTGAGAGAGAGGGAGGGGGCAGGGGATTCCCTGGTTTGGAGGACCTCCCACCACTTTAGAAAGCATGGGGGGAGGGAAATGTCTACTGGGCACTCTATTATTCCCTATGGAGAATGATTCCTATAGGGAATAATGGGGAATTGATCCAGGGGTATTAGGAGCTCTGGATGGGGGATATATTTTGAGGTAGAGGCACCAAATTTTTAGTGTAGCATCTAGTGCCTCTCCCCAAAATACCTCCCAAGTTCCAAAATGATTGAACCAGGGGGTCCAATTCTATGAGCCCCCAAAGATGGTGTCCCTATCCTTCATTATTTCCTATGGAAGGAGGGCATTTAAAAAGGTGTGCTGTCCCTTTAAATGTGATGGCCAGAAGTCCCTTGGAGTCCAATTATGCTTGTCACACCCTTGTTCCTGGCTCCACCCCCAATGTCTCCTGGCTCCACCCCCAAAGTCTCCTGGCTGCGCCCCCAAAGTCCCCAGATATTTCTTGAATTGGACTTGGCAACCCTAAAGGGATCAAATCTTCCACTGATATTGGGGGACAGTGACGAAGGAATGAGTCATGATTCTGAACCACCTTCTGTGCAGGTGGGAGAATCCAGGAGGAGGCTGAGCTCAGTTGTGTGATTTCTACAAAGAACATCAGAACAGCCCCACTGGATCAGACCGGTGGTCCATCCAGTCCAGCATTCTGCCTCACACAGTGGCCAACCAGTTCCTCTGGACAGCCAGCAACAGGGCACAGAGGCTGAAGCCCTTCATACGAATATCAGGAGTCCTATTGGATCAGTCCAGTGGTCCATCTAGTCCAGCATCCTCTCTCACACAGTGGCCAACCAGTTCCTCTGGACAGCCAGCAACAGGGCATTGAGGCTGAGGCCTTCATAAGAAGAGCCCTGCTGGATCAGGCCAGTGGTCCATCTCGTCCAGCTTCCTGTCTCACACAGTAGCCAACCAATTCCCCTGGATGGCCAACAGCAGGGCAGAGAGGCTGAGGCCTTCCCCTGATGTCTCCTTTTGGCTCTGACTTGTTCCCTTTCCACTGCCACTCATGCCCCCAGATGCACACACTGTCTACTCCCAGATGTGCACACTGCTTCATGCCATCAGAGGACGTGCTATGGGCAATGCACATGGCTGGACAGCAGGAGGGCTTGAAAGCAGAGCATGGGAAGGATACGTAGGCAGATATCATAGAATCATAGAGTTGGAAGGGACCTCCAGGGTCATCTAGTCCTACCCCCTGCACAATGCAGGAAACTCACAAACACCTCCCCCTAAATTCACAAGATCTTCATTGCTGTCAGGTGGCCATCTAGCCTCTGTTTAAAAACCTTCAAGGAAGGAGAGCCCACCACTTCCCGAGGAAGCCTGTTCTACTGAGGAATCGCTCTAATGGTCAGGAAGTTCTTCCTAATGTTGAGCCAGAAACTCTTTTGATTTAATTTCAACCCATTGGTTCTGGTCCTACCTTCTGGGGCCACAGAAAACAATTCCACCCCATCCTCTATATGACAGCCCTTCAAGTACTTGAAGATGGTGATGTTAGCTGCCCTGAGCCTGTTAGGGGAGGGCTGGATATAAAATGGAATAAAATTAAAATAAAATAAAATAGGAGAAAGTCATTTAAAAAGTATGATAGGAGTAAGGTTTGAGTAGGACAATCCTAACTCAAGAAGCATTTGAAGGTAGATGCCATATTTACTAAAATAAAAAGTGACCCTGAAAAATTATCCCCCCACCCCTAAAAATGTTATATGCCAAAAGGAGGAGGTGATTGGATTTAAAATAACAGAGTGTTAAAATCAAAGTACAATAAAATCATTAAAACATTTCAACAGTTCATACAATTTAAAATATGTAGTGCAGTTCCAGATTCACTCGCCAGGATCCAGATGGCGGTTTTTAATTCTTATTGTGCGCCGCATGTAATGATATTATATGATGTTATTTTGGCATTCTGGATTTCTACTGGGGGGGGGGTTCCAGGGGTCAATGCCGTGGGACGGTGGAATAGTGGCCGCCTCCCCGTTATTTGTTAAACGCCAGTGGCCACAGTAGCATGAGGAAGATTTCCATCTGTCTGCTTTATATATTTTGGTTACGTTCCCATTTTTCTTGTAGGGAAAAATATTAGAAAGTTTGTCAAAATTCTCACAGGGGGGTTGAACAATGGAGCCCAGAAGCAAGTATTTTTGTGGGGGGAGGAGAAGGGGGGGGAGAAAGAAAGAGCGCTAATAAAATTTAGAGGCTTCTGAGCTCTGCTTCTCTGAGCTCCTGACCGAAATATGACCTGAACTTGATACGCAGAGACAAAAAACAGCAAGGCATTCTGCGCCTTCATTTAAATGGTGCATTCAATTGGGCAGGGAACAAATAGGTAAAGAGATGAGTAAATAATCCAAGGACACATGGCAACTCTCTGGAGAAGGTCGTAGGTCACTTTTATGGCTCAGCTGCAACCCAGATGGCTCACATGTTCCTTCTTCTCCAGCAATCAAGGAGATTTAGTCGACCAACTGTGCGAGCACAAAACTGCCTTGAGATGCAACCTATAAATCATAGCCGTACTTTTTTCACCTAGGCATGACCTGGCGCCGATGCAAAACTTGAGCCGAACTTCAGGCAAAACCCCTGAGGCAGTCTGGTGAGGGATAAAAGTTGCTGCTCGCATAAGTTCTCAGCACCCCTGAGGAAAAGCAAACAGGGAGCAGAATAAAACCTGCCCTCGGAAGCTGAGGGAAAATCTACTAACATACAAGATCACGACCTTTTCCTCTTGATTCATCCTGGGAAAGCTAACTGCCATAGCAATGAGGTCCATTTCCCCCTCAGCCCATCCATATTCAAACCTTTGGAGATGATGCACCGGTCTGGAGTCTCAGGACCTCCAGAATATCCCACACTCGAGAGGAGAGGGAAGAATCTTGAAATCCAGTGACCTAGGCAGGGGCGTCTTTTCACATGGAAGTTTTCCTGCAATTCAGATGACAAACTGCAGAGGTTTCCCTCCGTTATCCCAGCATGGTATAGCGGCTAAGAGCTGTGGACTCTAATCTGAAGAACAGGGTTTAATTGCCCACTCCTCCACATGTTGCCTTTTTTGATTTTGGGTGATTTTAGCCAGTCCTCCAGATTGGCCCAGGGATCCAGGAGGATTTTTTTATGTTCCTCTGGGCATAGAGCAGGGGTCATTAGGCAAATGAGGGGGGGGTAGTTTTTAATTCCCTGCATTTGGAGGAGGAGGAGGAGGAGAAGAAGAAGTAGTGTTCAGTTTTGGGTACCACATTTTAAGAAGAAGAAGATATTGGATTTATATCCTGCCCTCCACTCCAAAGAGTCTCAGAGCGGCTCACAATCTCCTTTCCCTTCCTCCCCTGCACAGACACCCTGTGAGGTAGATGAAGATACTGGATTTATATCCCACCCTCCACTCCGAAGAGTCTCAGAGCGGCTCACAATCTCCTTTCCCTTCCTCCCCTACAACAGACACCCTGTGAGGTAAATGAAAATATTGGATTTATATCCCGCCCTCCACTCCGAAGAGTCTCAGAGCGGCTCACAATCTCCTTTCCCTTCCTCCCCTACAACAGACACCCTGTGAGGTAAATGAAGATATTGGATTTATATCCCACCCTCCACTCCGAAGAGTCTCAGAGCGGCTCACAATCTCCTTTCCCTTCCTCCTCTACAACAGACACCCTGTGAGGTAGATGAAGATACTGGATTTATATCCCACCCTCCACTCCGAAGAGTCTCAGAGCGGCTCACAATCTCCTTTCCCTTCCTCCCCTACAACAGACACCCTGTGAGGTGGGTGGGGCTGTGAGGGCTCTCACAGCAGCTGCCCTTTCAAGGACAACTTCTGCCAGAGCTATGGCTGACCCAAGGCCATCCCAGCATGTGCAAGCGGAGGAGTGGGGAATCAAACCCGGTTCTCCCAGATAAGAGTCCGCACACTTAACCACTACACCAAACTGGATATAGACAAGCTGGAATGGGTCCAGAGGAGGGCAATGAAGATGGTGAGGGGTCTGGAGACCAAGTCCTGTGAAGAAAGGTTGAAGGAGCTGGGCATGTTTAGCCTGGAGAGGAATCAGCTGAGACTTGATATGATCACCATCTTCAAGTACTTGAAGGGCTGTCATATAGAGGGTGTGGAATTGTTTTCTGTGGCCCCAGAAGGTAGGACCAGAACCAATTAAATCAGAAGAGTTTCTGACTCCAGATTAGGAAGAACTTCCTGACCGTTAGAACAGGCTTCCTCAGGAGGTGGTGGGCTCTCCTTCCTTGGAGGTTTTGAAACAGAGGCTAGATGGCCATCTGACAGCAATGAAGATCCTGTGAATTTAGGGGGCGGTGTTTGTGAGTTTCCTGCATTGTGCAGGGGGTTGGACTAGATGACCCTGGTGGTCCCTTCCAACTCTGATTCTATGATACCTGCCTGCATATCCTTCCCATGCTCTGCTTGCAAGCCCTCCCATTGTCCAGCCATGTGCATTGCCCACAGCAAGTCCTCTGATGGCATGAAGCAGTGTGCACATCTGGGAGTAGACAGTGTGTGCATCCTGGGGCCTGAGCGGCAGTGGAAAGGGAACAAGTCAGAGCCAGAAGGAGAATCAGGGGAAGGCCTCAGCCTCTCTGCCCTGCTATTGGTCATCCGGGGGAATTGTTTGGCTACAGTGGAACAGACTTCCTCAGGAGGTGGTGGGCTCTCTTTCCTTGGAGGTTTTTAAACAGAGGCGAGATGGCCACCTGACAGCAATGAAGATCCTGTGAATTTATGGGGAGGTATTTGTGAGTTTTCTGCATTGTGCAGGGGGTTGGACTAGATGACCCTGGAGGTCCCTTCCAACTCTATGATTCTAAGGTATTGGATTAATATCTTATCTCAGAATGGTCACAATCTCCTTTATTTTCTTCCCCCCTCCCATAACAGTCACCCTGTGAGGTGGGTGGGGCTGAGAGGGCTCTCACAGCAGCTGTCCTTTCAAGGACAGAGTCTCAGAATGGCCTACAATCTCCTTTCCCTTCTTCCCCCACAACAGACACCCTGTGAGGTGGGTGAGGCTGAGAGGGCTCTCACAGCAGCTGCCCTTTCAAGGACAACCTCTCCCAGAGTTATGCTTGACCCAAGTCCATTCCAGCAGCTGCAAGTGGAAGAGTGGGGAATCATACTTGGTTCTCCCATATAAGAGCCCACACACTTAACTGGTTGAACTAGATGAGCCTGGAAGGTCCCTTCCAGTTCTATGTTACTCCACTGAAGACGTTGTCTTTAGCCCTTGTGCTGAAATGTCATCTTGTGCACTTGATGACATAACTAGTGAATCACATTTCCGAGAAAAATGCCCTGCAGAAAGTCAGATCTAAAATACTTCCTATTTAATCCCTCAGAGGAGACCCAAGTGGACTAATGGACATGAAGGAGACGGAAATGCCTTCTGTCAAGGGCAATTTAATTAGATTGGGAACCATTTTCTCAGCAATAGAATTTACATTCTTCAAATGAGCGACGAGCTCTGAAACGTAGTTAGAAGGTGTTGCAGGTCACTCTTTGATCAGAATATAATGTGATGTGTGTCAGAAGGCAATTCATTCCTCTGAGGGGGTAGGAGCTTTTCCCTCTGAGAAGGCGGAACTGCATCAACATTAGCTATAAGCAGCAGTCTGGCTTGTCGGCTGCCATCCGGGAGACATCGTACCTGTAGAAAAAGAGGTACCAGAGCACATTCATTTGTTATATTTTCAAGCTACTAAAGGGACATTAACATTTTTAACATATTGTCTAACGTTTACGAGGGCCCCGCTTCATCAGGGGCCCACTTGCCATCGGGCAAGCTGACACCCTGGCCAGTCCGCCACTGCTGGCAACCCTAACCCCACATCCCCCAATGGTGTCCAAGGGGGTTCGGAAAATGTGGGGGGGGGGAATGTCTGCTGAGCACTCCATTATTCCCTGTAGAGACCAATTCCCATAGGGTATAATGGAAAATTGATCTGTGTGTATCTGAGTCTTGGGGGGGGGCTGTTTTTTGAGGTAGGGGCACTAAATTTTCAGCATAGCATCTGGTGCCTCTCCTCAACCCCCCCCCCACCCAAGTTTCAAAAAGATTAGACTGAGGAGAGCCAGTCTGGTGTAGTGGTTAAGTGTGCAGACTCTTATCTGGGAGAACCAGGTTTGATTCCCCACTCCTCCACTTGCAGCTGCTGGAATGGCCTTGGGTTAGCCATAGCTATCGCAGGAGTTGTCCTTGAAAGGGCAGCTGCTGTGAGAGCCCTCTCAGCCCCACCCACCTCACAGGGTGTCTGTTGTGGGGGAGAAAGGTAGAGGAGATTGTAGGCCGTTCTGAGCCTCTGTCCTTGAAAGGGCAGCTGCTGTGAGAGCCGTTGTGGGGGGGAGACGATATAGGAGATTGTAAACTGCTCTGAGCCTCTAATTCAGAGAGAAGGGCGGGGTATAAATCTGCAGTCTTCTTCATCTTAAAGGGCTCTTAGTACAGGGCCTACTGTAAGCTCCAGGAGGACTGGCTGCATCGGGGGGGCATGGCCTAATATGCAGAGGAGCTCCTGCTAGAAAAGGAGGCCTGGTAGTGGTTAAGTTTGTGGACTCTTATCTGGGAGACCCGGGTTTGATTCCCCACTCCTCCACTTGCAGCTGCTGGAATGACCTTGGGTTAGCCATGGCTTTCGCAAGAGTTGTCCTTGAAAGGGCAGCTGCTGTGAGAGCCCTCTCAGGCCCACCCACCTCACAGGGTGTCCGTTGTAGGGGGGGAGAGAAGATATAGGAAATTGTAAGCTGCTCTGAGTCTCCGATTCAGAGAGAAGGGTGGAGTATAAATCTGCAGTCTTCTTCCATTCTTTGCACAACCCTTTTGCATAACTCCTTCGCATATGCCACACTGACATCACCGGTAGGTGTACTCAATTATATCAGCGTGTGCCTTCAAATGCTTCTTGAATTATAATTGTCATCATAAAACCTGACTCCCATCATACTTTTCAAATGCCTTTTTCCTACGTGGCCACAGTGACATGATGAAGATGTCCCATCTGTCTGCTTGATATGTTTTGGTTATTTTCCCATTTCTTGTGGTAAAAAATATCAGAAAGTTTGTCAGAGTTCAGCAAAATTCTCACAGGGGGTTTGAACAATGGAGCCCAGAAGCAAGGTTTTTTTGGGAGGGGGTGGGGGGGGGAGAAAGAAAGAGCACAATAACATTGAAAAGTTCTGGAGCTCCGCTCCTGTGAGTTCCTGCCAACAATGAGGCCTGCCGGTTCCATAGTGGGTTGGATTCGAGGATAGCATGAGTGGAAAGAGCTTTCATGACAGAATGTCCCTTCCCTTCCTTTTCCCCCAGTAGCCCTTTGCATGTTCTCAGGGATAAAATGTCACCTGACAATGGGTACCTGCCATGAGGAAAAGGACTTGGGGGAGGGGCTTGTGGCTCAGTGGCAGAGCACCTGTTTGGCGTCCAGAAGGTCTGAGGTTCAATCCCCGGCATCGCTACTTAAAAGGATCAGTTGGCAGATGAAGAGAAAGCCATCCACCTGGGATCCTGGAGACCCCTTGCCAGTCTGAGTAAGATAATCTTGACCGTGATGGACTGGTGGGTCTGATGAAGAAGGAGGTGATTGGATTTATACCACTACCCGAAGGAGTCTCAGAGCAGCTTACCATCTGCTTTCCCTTCCCCTCCCCACAACAGACAACTTGTGAGGTAGGTAGGGCTGAGAGAGCTCTGACAGAAACTGCTCTTGAGAGGAACAGCTCTGAGAGAACTTGTGACTGACTCAAGGTCACGTCAGCAGGTGTCAAGTGTACAAAATTGCCCTCCCTCGCATAGGCATAGAGAATCTCAAGACATGTTTGCTTTGCTGATACAACAGTGAAAAGGGTTTCTCTCTCCCCTCTTTATGTCAGCACCCAACCCCATATTCTATGGTATTGTCCACCACGGTTCCCTACACTCATCAAAAGATTTCTACAGGTTCCCATTGTGAAAAGGAAGATTTGTGGTGGGGAGGTGGGGGGAGATGGGGAATTCCCTGTTCAGTGTGTTTCCTTCTCCTCCCATAGTTGGAGAATCCAACCCAGTATCTTTATCAAAGGCCGTTGATTTACCATATTTACTAAAATAAAAGTGACCCTGAAAAATTATCCCCCCCCTAAAAATGTTATATGCCAAAAAAAAAAGTTCTAATTGACTGTAATAGAAGCTTGTGTGCAAATTATAATATAGTGGGTTCTTAAGCATTGGTGGTCGTGGTCGTGATAACAAGCTCTTTATTGAGTTCAGCATGGTAGGTGACTGCATTAACAAGACTGACTAACGGGGCCCGCTTGGCCAACTATATACAACACTGGGTTCCCGCGCTAGCCTGTGATTGGGTCATTCAAACCAGCAGGGGGCCTGTGATTGGAGCAGGGCAGTTGGCGTTTGGATCCTACTGCCCATTGTTCCCGAGTCCCCAAGCTCAGACCTTCAGGCTCCAATGAACATATGAACATACGAAGCTGCCTTCTACTGAATCAGACCCTCAGTCCATCAAAGTCAGTCTTGTCTACTCAGACTGGCAGCGGCTCTCCAGGATCTCAAGCTGAGGTTTTTCACACCTATTTGCCTGGACCCTTTTTTGGAGATGCCAGGGATTGAACCTGGGACCTTCTGCTTACCAAGCAGATGCTCTACCACTGAGCCACCGTCCCTCCCCTAATGATCCAATGAGCCAAGCAGGAACACCATTGATAACAGCATTTACTCTCATACATAACACAAATGTAAGACAACCCTTCTTTTTTATTACAAGCCTGCCTGGGGGAGGGAAACCTAGTCTTGCAATGGATTAAATACTGTATTTAATATAGTACATGGGGGGAGGGGGGAGTTCTCCAGATGACTGATAAAGCAAAACTGGTCAACAATGAAGGCATCTCTAAATATCTTAATCCGAGACTACTTATTTTCGCCCTCTTCCTTGAGCAAGGAATCCCTGGAGTTTTGTAGGTATCTCCAAGCAGATGTTAGCAACGGCTCCCAGCTCTTGGTGGAGATGGCTGCTGAAGATACCAAGATGGTGGAGTGAGCATCCGAGTCCACAGAGACACGTCCAAGGTTTTTTCTGTCAAAATGAACAGGGACCCACTCGAGATGGGCTCGTCCATCTTTGCCCCAATCAACTGAAGGATTTGGGCTGAACCAGGGAATCTGAATGATCATCTCACGAAACAAAAAGGTTTGCATCGTTATGGTATAAGTGATATTGCACAGGATATGGATAGACGTGGCAAAATGAATTAAAAACGGAAGATCCCTGACTTGTCAATCTGGTCCAGTATCTTGTTTCAAACAGCAGCCAACCAGTTGCCCTGGAAGACCAACAATAGAGTTCCCAATCCCCAGATGGGGGCAGGGGATCCTCTGGTTTAGAGGCACTCCATTAAACTTTATGGAGACTGATTCCTATAGTGTATAATGGAGAATTGATCCGTGGGTATCTGGGGCTCGGGGGGGGCTGTTTTTTGAGATAGAGGCACCAATTTTTCAGCATAGCATCCAGTCCTTTTCCTAAAAAAAAAAAACCCACCAAGTTTCAAAAAGATTGGACCAGGGATGGAGGGCTTTTATAGTAGCTGGAACTCCTTTGTATATTACACCACACCCCTGTGATGTAGCCAATCCTCCAAGAACTTACAATAGGCCCTGTACTTAGAACCCTGTATGCTCTTGGAGGATAGGCTACATCAGGGGTGTGTGGCCTAATATGCAGTACCAGGTGCTGTGAGGAACCCAGTCAGATTCTACTTGGGAGGGCGACCATTTTAAATTTCTCCCCAGTCACCTTCCCTCAGTCCCTCAGTCACACTCACAGAAATCCTGTCAGAACTCTCAAAAATTGGCACCAGACGGTTTTAACGTCAAAAAACACAAAAATACTTATTAGATAACAAAAGGCAAGGGAGAGGGGAAATATAATATTGATTATAACTGTTCAATATTCAAAAGGCAAATCAGTTGGCAGATGGTTGGCAGAATAAATCAATTACTGAGAATAGAGAGTTTATCAGGCTGAGGTAAAATATAACAATAACTTTGGCAGAAGATCTTTACAATAACAATAAACAGGCAGGTTTCAGAATCCTACTAGATTCTACTTCAGGCAGGCAGTGCCTTCTGGGTACTCAGAATGCTCTACAGCTCAGTTGTTTAGCCCTAGGCTTCGGCTATGCCAAATCATAAAATAACAAACTACCATCACTCTTTCCACACACACATAGAGAACTTCTGACTGGTGCCAGTATATTCTCCCTCACAGACCCTCTCACACTAGCTAACTTCCAGGACTCGCACCCCTCAATACTGATGCATCTCAGCCCCACAGCTAATCTTCTGGTCTGAGTCTTGGGTAACCCTGTTGACCACCGGAATCCTGTTCTCCCTTCAGTGTGTATTTGTGTGATTTAGTTTGTACACGGAGTTTGCCTAATGTGCTGGCAAAATCTCACTCAGAGGCCGTTTTCGCACTAGCGTTTACTCCGGCGTAGCACCCCATTTACCTCCGGATCTTTTCCTGGTTTTCGCACCTGTTGCTCCAGCGCTGTGGTTTGCTCCGGTGCTGCAGGGGTTTCATGCCGGAGTATCTTGATCCACCTGCTTCCAGAGTTTTTGAAAACCTCCGGATCCACTCCGGATCCACTCCGCGGAGTTTGCTGTAAGAAAACCATCCACGCCGGATCGACTGCTTTGTGGGCGTCACCCTCTCCCTTTCCGTCCTCCCACCCCATCCACCCCCTTGGCCAATCATCAGCCCTTCGCGGCGCTTCCCAAAAGTGCCCGCACGGCCATTTTTTTTTTAACTTCATATTTCTTGCGTAATAGCGATATTATTGCTTTTCCGCTGTTGCGTTATTTTGTTAGTTCGTTAGGTCCCCATTGCAGCTGCAAGCGCCAGCCGGGGAGGGGGAAGAGCGCGGAGGAAATCCCAGCTTCGCCACCCGGGAGGGAGCGAGGCTGGGAAGGGAAGAACCTGCCACACACACACACACTAGTGCTGGGAGGCTTAAATGTAAAAGCTTTCTCCAGTTTGAACAACGTGTAGTGTGTCGCCATAACCATTTCGTTATAATGCAACCATTTCATTATGGCGCAACCATTTCGTTAGTTCGTTAGGTCGCCGTTGCAGCTGCAAGCGCCAGCCGGGGAAAGGGCAGAGCGCGGAGGAAATCCCAGCTTCGCCACCCGGGAGGGAGCGAGGCTGGGAAGGGAAGAACCTGCCACACACACACACACTAGTGCTGGGAGGCTTAAATGTAAAAGCTTTCTCCAGTTTGAACAATGTGTAGTGTGTCGCCATAACCATTTCATTATGGCGCAACCATTTCGTTATAACGAAATAGCGTTAGTCCACACAGCCAGCGGAGGCGACTGGGGACACCCAGACGACTCCGCGGAGCGCGCTGAGCACCCGCCAATCACCATCAGTGGCGGGAAGTTGACATCCAGATTCTCCACTGTGAATGCTTCTGTTAACACATAAAGGGCTGTTGTTACGTTGTTACGTAGTTACGCAACCAGACTTGCGCTTAAAAAAAAAATGATTGACAGGGCATCGAACTCAAGTCGATGCTAGTGCGAAAACTATTTGAGCCGGGGCTTCATGGAAAGCGACTCCACTAAAGAGGCAATGTGCGAAAACGAGAAAAATGATCCGGACACAATTGCGCCACGGAATAAGGGGAGCGAACGCTAAGTGCGAAAACGACCAGAGAGTTTGAAACTGCCTTAAAACTCTCTCTCCCGGACAGAGAACACGGCTCTGTCTCCCACAAGGAGCCCAGCCTCACTGGCTGATCTCAGCCCCTCGTCCAGTTGTCTTTACAACTGACAGGCCTAAGCCCACAGTCTTCACTTCAGACTCCTTCTCTGAAGACTTCTCTCGAAGACTCCCTGGCTGACTCTAATCCTGAGGTGTTTTTTTGCTGCTAAGCAAGCCCACTTTTGTTACTTTTACATTGCTAGGGCAACGTTCCAGCCAATAGCTGCAAGCCTGTTCCCCAGCTCTCAGACTAAGTTCCTGAGTCTGTCACAGGTGCCTATAGTCCAAACCAAAGATTCGGGAATCTGGACTGGTACCTTAATAGACGATGACAAGTCTCCCTTCCTTCCTGGTGAGCCTCCGCAGCTCCTTCCCTCCCTCCTATTTGGTCCCGATAGTAATTTAAACCTAAGATGTGCAACTGAATTGAATGCATATTCTTCCTATCAATTTCAGCTCCCTCTTCTTTCCCTCTTGTAACGTCCCCCTAGGTTGAATTTTAGACTGTCAGCTCTTCAGGGAAGGAAACTGTCTTTGTTTCTGTGAAAAGCCCTGAACACCAATGATACTATACAAAGTCATGCTGTGAATGGGGGTGGTGACACATAAGAGGAGACAAGAATTAGACCCAAAAGTGTACTTTGATGGCTTAGGGTGGTTTTCTTAGTGGAAACTAAATGTTAGGAAATAGTCTCCCGATAGCTCTGTGTCAGGGGTGGCCAAACTTGCTTAACGTAAGAGCCACAAAGAATATATGTCAGATGTTTGAGAGCAACAAGACAGGAAGGGAGGGAGGGAGACAAATAAGGGAGGGAGAGGTGGAAAGAAAGCAACTTTAACTTTAAGTGTATTCTACAAGCCACTGGTTGGCTTGACTTGGACAAGTGATTTAAAGAGAGAAAAGCCTTCTCTAAGCCAGCCAATAGGATGGCTGAGACTTCAAGAGCCACACAATGTGTGAAAGAACCACATCTGGCTCCTGAGCCACAGTTTGGCCACCTCTACTCTGTCCTCTCCCTGAGGGGAGAAGGAGATATACCTAACTTGTGGAGAAAATCGGAAGTTGTCAAGAGATGGCAAGAAGAGAGGAGGGGAGGGGAAAGGAGTGAATTGAGAAGTTCTTTGGAATGCCGTCACTCTCTCTGTCTAGGAAGCTGATATGGGATAGTAGATTCTTTGCCCCATACGAGGACCTGCTCTAACTATATAAAGCAAACACTGCAAAAGACATGGGAAACCTCCATGTCTTTTGTAGTAGTTGCTTCATACCGTTAGAAACCTCCAGATCTCTCTCCTGCGAAAGGAACCAAATCCAAGACACCATTGTTCCTGGATCTGTGGATAATCCTAACAACAACAATCCTTGGAAGAAGTAACCATTGTCAGTTTATCAGGACGAACCATCTAAAATACATCATTTAATCTGGCTTTATTTCTGCCAGAAGTGACATCACATCACCAGCATGATGTCAAAGCCTAGGGTGTTGCATTGACATCCTGCCGGAGGTGTGACATCACTTCCAGGTTTGTTTGTTTTTTTAACAACTGCATGCAGCAGGCAGGCAGGACAACAAAAAGGGAGGCGGGCAAGTAGCAAAGAAACCAGAGGCCCAGATTCCCTAGCAGCGTGCAGCCAGCCCAGATAGAAGCCAGTCAGCTAGCTGCCTTCTTTAGCAACAGCAGTTTCTGAAATGACCTCAAGAACAGTCCCACAGAGTATTTTCCATTTCTGTTTCTCAACCTGTTCTCCACATCTCTCTTCCCACTAGGATCTCTAGTGGGATTTCTTTTACGGTTTCAATATTTCAGTGACAAAGGTGTTCGTGGAATTATGTTTATGCGTTTGGAGGGCTGCTTTGAAGACACCCTTCAGACAGTGGGATACGACGTAAGCTAACAACATCAGGGAGCTACAAAGGCCTGCATCGGTGTGGATAAAAGTCTTAAGGGCACAGTGAGATACAACAACAAAATTGATCAGAATTTCAGACAGACATTTAGGGATGTATATACGTTAATACTTGAGCTGAAAGCATTTTGAGGACATTTTGGGGAAAGCCTGGGGAAATGTTGCCTTTTTGTTTGCATTTCTCTCTCTCTTCCTTCTTCTACATCTATCTGTCTGTCCATCCGTCCACTTGTCTGTCTATCTTGATTGGTTCCTTCGGCTTTCAGTGAAGCCATGTAATCAGCTCCGATTGGCTACATACTGTCGTCGTGACCATCCCGTTTACTATGTCATCCTCAGTTGGCTAGGGTTGCATATGTGGTTAATCCGTTGAAAGAAGAAGAAAGGAAGGAAGGCCGTGGCAGAAGAATAACAGCAGGTGGAAATACAGCAGGATCCCAAAGATTATTGCCAAATAAGACCTACAAAGCAAAATGAGTACTTTCTGTGCAGCAAAAAAGATGACATGAAAAAAGTAGGTAGGTAGGTAGATAGATAGATAGATAGATAGATAGATAGATAGATAGATAGATAGATAGATAGATAGATAGATAGATAGATAGATAGATAGATAGATAGATAGATAGATGATAGAGGATGGAAGAAGAAGAAGACGACGATGATGATGATGATGATATTGGATTTATATACTGCCCTCTACTCTGAATCTTAGAGTGTCAGAGCTGCTCACCATCTCCTTTCCCTTCCTCCCTCACAACAGACACCCTGTGAGGTGGGTGGGGTGGAGAGAGCTCTCCCAGAAGCAGCCCTTTCGAGGGCGACTCTTGCAAGAGCTATGGCTGACTCAGGGCCATTCCAGCAGGTGCAAGTGGAGGAGTGGGGAATCAAACCTAGTTCTCCCAGATAAGAGTCTGCACATTTAACCACTACACCAAACTGGATGGATGGATGGATGGATAACAGCCTGAAAGCAGATAGAAAGTTCTTTTTAGTGTCTAAGACTTGTGACCTTTGTGTTACAAATCTAGGCTAGGGCTCCCCGCCCTCCTCTTTTTTTCTACAGTGTTTCACTGCAGCATTTATTCTAGGACTACCCTACTATTATTCTCTATATGCATTCCTGGCAAAGATACATATTGGACCTTCCAGTTTTCTGGTTTGCAATTACCAGGTTGATGATGTGCATTAATCTGATGTTTGAGTTCCAGCCATCCCTCCGTACTTTTAACTCTTGTCATTCTGAATAGATAGGGACCAAATATGTGACATTTTGCTCTGACTTTTGTGCATATTTTTGAGAAAAGTGAAAGAGAGAGAGAATACAGGAAATGGAGGCGAGAAGGCACTGAGAAAGAACGTTTGTTTGTGTGCCTTTTAATGTATTATTTAATTCCACAAGGCATCACATTTTGCTGGTCAGGCTATAAACTAGACGAAGATCTCATCTATTCCGGAATTAACGAGAATAAGATTAAAGTGAATGGAAACCCGTTTGCCTCTTGCGCTCACGGCCCTCCAAGATTTACCTCTCGCTTATTTATAGTAATTTATAGTTTGATATAAATAACGTTAGTTATTCTGATGATTCTGTAAAAAAAAAGAGAGAGAGAGAGAGGGAGGGAGGGAGAGAGGAGATGTTCTTTACTCTGTGGATTAATTAGCTAATGCAGGTCTAAAGGTCACCCAACAGAAATACCCAAAGCGCCAACGTCTCAAAGCACTGGGGAATCTGCGCATTCCAATTTGTTTTCAATAACTAATCATCTTGTCACACTGTTTTCAACGGAAAGATGTCCTTTCCTCAGAAAAGCCTTCCCGGTCAATATCAAGCCAGTAATTATTTTAGCTCGTATGAAATGATGAATGGGCGGTTGTAGTTATTAGCCAGGGTGGTGTTTTTTGCTCCTCTTACAATTAATTCATTGTGTCTTATTATTATTCATTCCTTCCGCTTAAACATTCATCGCTGTTTGCAGTTTCTTGTTTCAGGGTGTCAAAGTTCTTGGCTGCAGGCACGATGAGATGCTCTTCAACAATGAAGTAAACACCGCCCTGGAATGCAGAAGGGGCAGAATATGTTGGAAAAGATTAACACGATGCAACATCCCCCACTGAACCGGTGGCTTTCCCCCCCCCCCCTTTAAAAGGCACATTCTCAACCAACTTTTTAGCAAAACTTAAGAAACTTTTTTGAATTCCAAAATGGCTTCCTATGTGATACAGTGAACCACAATTAATAAACAGGAAATTGTCTGATGGATGGGACAGCAGGTATAATGATAATAACCGTAAACATCCATTCTCTTGTAACCTTTACAACAACCCTGGAAAAAGAAAAGGAAGAAGAAGGAGAAGAAGAAGAAGAAGAAAAGGAGGAGGAGGGAGACTGGATTTATACCCCACCCTTAAACTCAGAGCAGTTTACAATTGCCTTCCCTTCCTCTCCCCACAACAGACACTGTCTGAGGTAGCTGGAGCTGAGAAAGCTCTTTGAGAACTGCTGCTGCAAAGGTTGGGGCCACAACTGAGAAGACTCTTCTCCTAGTTACAGCTGGACTTGTTTAGTTTCTTCAGGGTTTGCAAAGCTGAATTATTTAAGTTGACCTTTGGAGGGTAACCACGTGTTTGGGCTGCTGCTTGGTATGATGATAGTCATTTCTTTTAATATTTTAATATTAATATTTTATATTTATCATTTGTTTTTATCTTATTGGATTTAATGTTGTAAGTCACCATGAGATCCTTCAAGTTAATGGCACCTTTAAAAAACAATCAGTCAATCAATACAATTATATTACATATGGCCAACATGATCCCTTACGAACCGTGCAAAAATACAAATGTTAAATACGCAGAAGAAAAGAACATATAGCAACAGCCCTGAGTGCTTCATACAGCACTAATGATGATAGTGGTGGTGATAATGGTGATGGTGGTGGTGATGCTGATGCAGATGCTGTGATGGTGGTGATTGCGATGATGGTGCTCATGGAGATGGCGATGGTGTGGATAGGGATAAAGATAGAAGATGAAGAAGATACTGGATTTATATCCCGCCCTCCACTCCGAAGAGTCTCAGAGCAGCTCACAATCTCCTCTACCTTCCTCCCCCACAACAGACACCCTGTGAGGTGGGTGGGGCTGAGAGGGCTCTCACAGCAGCTGCCCTTTCAAGGACAACTTCTGCGAGAGCTATGGCTGACCCAAGGCCATTCCAGCAGGTGCAAGTGGAGGAGTGGGGAATCAAACCCAGTTCTCCGAGATAAGAGTCCACACACTTAACCACTACTCCAAACCGGCTCTCCACACCAAACCGGCTCTCGATGGGGATGGGGAGTGTGGTGATTGTGATTATGATTATGGTGGTGATGGTGATCATGGTGATGGTGATGGTGATGTGATTGTGATTATGGTGATGGTGGTGATAATGATGATGGGGATTATGGTGACAGGGATAATGGTGATGATGGTTATGGTGATTATTTTGATGGTGGTGATGATGATTGTGATTGTGATGATGGGGATGGTGATGGTGATGGTGATGTGATGACAATTATGGAGATGGTGGTAGTGGTGGTGGTGGTAATGGAGATGATGGTGGTGATGGTGTTGGGATGAGGAAGATGGTAATGTTGGCAATGATGGTGGCCACGATGGTGACGATGGTGGTGATATTTATAGCCTGCCTTTCTCTTCGAGGCTCAAAGCGCAAGTCAAGTATAATCAACAGTAGGGAACATCCAGTGAACAGTACAGTGAACAAGGTATAAATGCCACAGAGGATAGAAGAGCATTAACAATGCTGGGAAGCTTTTATTCTTCCCATATTAAAGATGAGGGGTTGCCTAAGTCTACCCAATAAGCGAACCGGAGCCCTGCCCAAGCAAGCCCAATTTTTTCAGATCGCGTAAGGTAAGCAAGGTTAGCTCTGGTTAGTACTCGGATAGGAGACTTCCTGGAAATACCCAGTTGGAAGGACAGGGGCAGGCTCTATTCCGCCACCTCTCTGAGTACCCTTGAGGCCCCAAGTAGGGGTCAGTCACCAGAGGTTGACATGACTTCCAGGTGCATGCACACACACACAAAAAAAAAAACCCTGCAAAAAATAAGGAAAAATGTGTGAACTGAAGAATCAAAATGGAAAAGAAAGACTCTTGGTTCAACACGGAGAAGCACCCCACCAATGGTATTCACAGGGCATAACTGTGTTTTGGACTGTACTGTCAGTCTCTTCATCTTAAGCAGCCCCAGTTCTCAACAGGAGAGATGCCCCGAAAGAGCAGCTTTACTCACATTCCGGAGATGCATCCTGGTAACCCAGCAACTCCTTTCGCCCCAACTTTCCGACATCAAGAGTGCCCATCCGGAGGAGGCCCGCTGTGTTGCCCCCACAGCGTCATGTCAAGTTCAGAATATCAGCACGGATTTATTACACTTCAAAGCGCTGCTCTTTTCTGCTCTTTGAGAAAACCAGGAAGGGAAACATTGCTGTTGAAAAGGGAAATATTACAGTGGAAAAGGAAAATATTACAGTTAAGTTAGCAATGAAAGCTCGCAATGCCCTCGCAAAGGTTAGCAAACTGGGATTCGCTTTCCTTTGGACGTATGGGTGATCGAATTCATCTTAGTGTTGGCTTTCATTTTGTTTTTAACATGATTTCCCAGGGCTGGAATCCATTCCTATGGAAACAGAAATAGACAGGGCTTTTTTGGTAACAGGAACTCCTTTGCATATTAAGCTACACCTCCCTGATGTAGCCAATCCTCCAGGAGCTTGCAGTAGGCCCTGCAAGAACAGCCCTGTAAGCTCTTGGAGGATTGGCTACCTCAGGGGGGTGTGGCCTAATATGCAAAGGAGTTCCTGCTACCAAAAAACCCCCCGCTGGCCTCTGTATAATGACCCTGTTCTCATTTCTAGTCTCCCATCCAAATGCTAACCAGCACCAACCCTGCTTAGCTTCTGAGATCTGATGAGATCAGGTAGGGTTGCCACATACCCTCGTTGCTCCAGTGAGGGGATTTGGGAGGCATTCCAGGGGTGAGTGTGGATGTGGTACAGCGCATTATCACCCAGTAGTGACATCAGCATACCAGCACAGGGGGCAATCCTTTGGTTTTGGGGAAAACTCTATGGTAAATTCACCCTCAAACTATAAAGTTTTGCCCAAAAACCAGAGCATCCCCGCACAACAACCCTGGAGACTCAAAGCTAGGAGACTCAAAATTGGTCACCAGCTTCAGGATGACTGTGGGAGTTCCGTGGCCAAAATGGAAAGGCGTGGGAAAATCCTGGCCCAGGTGAGAGAAACCACCACTAACAGACACCCTGTGAGGTGTGTGGGGCTGAGAGAGCTCTCCCAGAAGCTGCCCTTTCAAGGACAACTCCTACGAGAGTTATGGCCGACTCAAGGCCATTCCAGCAGCTGCAAGTGGAGGAGCGGGGAATCAAACCCGATTCTCCCAGATAAGAATCTGTGCACTTAACCACTACACCAAACTGTCTCTCTGGACAGGAGAGCAAGGCAGCTTTGGCTCCCCATTGAGGAGAAAGACTGGGTACGGTATTTGTTATAAATCTAGTTTTAATTTTATTTTTTAAAATGACATCATTTGTCATATAGTAAAGTTGCTTTTACAAAGAGCTATTCGATTTTCCACCAGCACAATAATGATTAACAATCCAGTGCTTGAACTTGGAGTTTTAACTTCTGTTCCACATGTATAACTGCTAAAACAGATTAATGTCCCATTACCATGCACCGAAAGGGTTGGGCAGGGGGGAGTACAACTTTGTTAGATCATGGGGAGATATTAACTCTCCTTGTTCCTTCGGTTCATAATATTAATAAAGGTTTGCTACTATGCTACTCTTAAGTACATTATATCACCAAGCAGAATAGGGATGAAAAGGTCTTGTAGGGTTGCCAGGTCTGTGTTGGGAAGTACCTGGAGAGTTTGGGGGTGGAGCTGGGAGAGGGCGGGGTTTGGGAAGGGGAGGGGCCTCAGTATGGTACAATGCCATTGAATCCACCTTTCAAAGTAGCCATATTTCTCCACGGGAAGAAAACATAAATTCAACAGGTTCCATTTTGTAAATATGGAACAATACAATTGTGACGGACTCAGGAATTTAGCCTGAGAGCTGGAGAGCAGGCTTGCAGCTATTGGCTGGAACGTTGCCCTAGCAATGAAAAAGTAACAAAAGTGGGCTTGCTTAACAGCAAAAAAACACCTCAGGATTTGAGTCTTAGCCAGGAGTCTTTGAGAGAAGTCTTCAGAGAAGGAGTCTGAAGTGAAGACTGTGGCCTTAGGCCGGTCAGTTGTAAAGACAACTGGACGAGGGGCTGAGATCAGCCAGTGAGGCTGGGCTCCTTGCGGGAGACAGAGCTGTGTAGTCTCTGTCTGGAAGAGAGAGTTTTAAGGCAGTTTCAAACTCTCTGAGTGAGATTTTGCCAGCACATCAGGCAATTTCCATGTACAAACTATATCACACAAATACACACTGAAGGGGAGAACTGGATTCCGGTGGTCAGCAGGGTTACCCAAGACTCAAAGCAGATGACTAGCTGTGGGGCTGAGACACATCAGTATTGAGGGGTGCGAGTCCTGGAAGTTAGCTAGTGGAGTGTCTTTGAGGGAGAATATACTGGCACCAGTCAGGAGTTCTCTATGTGTATGTGGAAAGAATGATTGGAAGTTTGTTATTTTTATGCTTTGGCATAGCCGAAGCCTAGGGCTGAACAATTGAAGTAACAGTATTCTGAGTGCCCAGAAGGCACTGCCTGCCTGAAGTAGAATCTAGTAGGATTTTGAAACCTGCCTGTTTGTTACGTTAAAGATCTTCTGCCAACATTATTGTTATATTTTACCACAGCCTGATAAACTCTCTACTCTCAGTAACTGACTTATTCTGCCAACCGCCTGCCAACTGATTTACCTGTTGAATATTGAACAATTATAATCAATATTATTTTTCATCCCTCTCCCTTGCCTTTTGTTATCTAATAAATATTTTTTGTGGTTTTTGCCTTTTAAACCGTCTGGTGCCAATTTTTGAGAGTTCTGACAGGATTTCTGTGAGTGTGACTGAGGGAAGGTGACTGGGGAGAAATTTAAATTGGTCACCCTCCCAAGTAGGCTCTGACCGGGTTGTGATTACTGTCCTCCAGGGCTTTTTTTGTAGGAGGAACTCATTTGCATATTAGACACCCCCCCCTTGATATTGAATCGCAAATCCTCTGGAGCTTGTACATTAGTACAGGGCCTACTGTAAGCTCCAGAGGATTGGTCACATTCCAGGGGGGGTGTCTAATATGCAAATGAGTTCCTCCTACCAAAAAAGCCCTGGGTATAAATGCAATCTCTTCTTCTGTTCTTCTTTTGCAAATCAGGCATTTCAAACTGATTTGCTCTGTGTTCCTTTTCTTGCACACCTCCTAATCATGCTGGCTCGCAATTTAAAACAAACACGAGGCCTTTCACTTGCAATGCCTGCAGCATTTTGCATGGCAGCTGGCCAAGTAGCCACGGTTTGTGCGTGCTCACCGTTTACTCGCTTGCTTGGATTCCAAACGCCCCTAGGGTGTTCACGTCACGTCAGGCACCATGTATGATCAGTGACATTTTGAACGACGACGCTGATTTGCTAAGTGCACAAGTGACAACGTTCATCGCTTTTGGAACATTCTCAAAACATATGGGATCGAACTACATTTCCCAGGAGCAGTGCCAGAACGACTTGGCAATGCAAGTCAGAATGCTTGATTGACATGAGCACACGCAGCAGCAGCTGCAGGGGGAAGAGGAGAAGAAGATTTGGATTTATACCCTTCGCTCAAGTAGTCTTCGAATGGCTTACAGTCACCTTCCCTTTCTCTCCCCGCAACAGGCATCCTTGTGAGGTAGGTGGGGCAGAGAGAGCTCTGAGAGAAGAACTGTTCCTGAGAGAACGGCTCTGAGTGAAGTGTGACTGCCCCAAGGTCACCCAGCGGCTGCCCGGGGGAAGAGGAGTGGGGAATCAAACCTGGTTCTCCAGATCAGAGTCCACTGTTCTTATCCACTACATCAAACTGGCTGAGAGGCACTGAAGATCTCTGTCAGCACAATGTTGCTGACAGAGACAAGGCGTGTTCCCATCCACAGATACTCACTGTTTATATAGTTACAATACGTATTTACTTATGTCAAATATTTTTACTCTGCCTTCCTTTCTGGGGTGACAAGTCTCTAGGCCAGGGATGGCCAAACTTGCTTAACATAAGAGCCACACAGAATAAACATCTGGTATTTGAGAGCATGAAAGTTAGATGCTTGGGAAGAAAGGGAGGAGAAGAAGAAGAAGAAGATGATGATGATATTGGATTTATATCCCGCTCTATACTCTGAATCTCAGAGTCTCAAAGCGGTCACAATCTCCTTTACCTTCCCCACCACCACACCACCTTGAAGGGGCAGCTGCTCTCACAGCAGCTGCCCCCTCAAGGACAGAGTCTCAGAACGGCCTACAATCTCCTTTCCCTTCCTCCCCCACAACAGACACCCTATGAGGTAGGTGGGGGCTGAGAGAGCTCTCACAGCAGATGCCCTTTCGAGGACAACTCCTACGAGGAGCCATGGCTGACCCAAGGCCATTCCAGCAGCTGCAAGTGGAGGAGTGGGGAATCAAACCCAGTTCTCCCAGATAAGAGTCCGCACACTTAACCACTAAACCAAACTGGCTCTCAAGGAAGGGAGGGAGGTGAGGGGTGGAAAGAAAGCAACTTTAGCTTATAAACGCATTCTCCAAGCTGCCAGGTGGCTGGGGCTTGGAGAAATGATTTAAAGAGTGAAATGCCAATGAGGGGGTGGGGGCTTATGAAAGCCGCACAATATGTGTGGAAGAGCCACATGCGGCACTCCAGACACAGTTTGGCCGCCCCTGCTCTAGGTAAAGCCGTTGCTTTATGACATTATATCCTGCTGAGGTCCCTCTTTTCTCCAAATCCCACTCTCTCCAGGCACCACTCCCAAAACCTCCAGGGATTTTTCCAACGCAGAATTGTCAGCCCTAGATGGAGGAGAACTTGTACTCACTTGCTGTTGTGTGTTACGGTTGCCTAACTTCCAAGGTGGGGGAGTAGCTGGAGTTGAGTAATTCTTACGTTCAGGGCTTTTCTTCTGGAAAAAGAGGTGCCAGAACTCTCAAGGAGGGGAATGAAGAAGAAACACGCCCTCTTCAAACCTCACCAAACTGAAGAGCCAGCTTGGTGTAGTGGTTAAGTGTGCGGACTCTTATCTGGGAGAACCGGGTTTGATTCCCCACTCCTCCACTTGCACCTGCTGGAATGGCTTTGGGTTAGCCATAGCTATGGCAGAGGTTGTCCTTGAAGGGGCAGCTGCTGTGAGAGCCCTCTCAGCCCCACCCACCTCACAGGGTGTCTGTTGTGGGGGGAGGAAGGGAAAGGAGATTGTAGGCCATTCTGAGACTCTGTCCTTGAAGGGGCAGCTGCTATGAGAGCCCTCTCAGCCCCACCCACCTCACAGAGTGTCTGTTGTGGGGAAGGAAGGGAAAGGAGATTGTAGGCCGCTCTGAGACTCTGTCCATGAAAGGGCAGCTGCTGTGAGAGCCCCCTCAGCCCCACCCACCTCTCAGGGTGTCTGTTGTGGGGGAGGAAGGAAAAGGAGATTGTAGGCCTCTCTGAGACTCTGTCCTTGAAAGGGCAGCTGCTGTGAGAGCCCTCTCCAGCCCCCACCCACATCACAGGGTGTCTGTGAGGGGGAGGAAGGGAAAGGAGATTATAGGCCATTCTGAGACTCTGTCCTTGAAAGGGCAGCTGCTGTGAGAGCCCTCTCAGCCCCCACCCACCTCACAGGTTGTCTGTTGTGGGGGAGGAAGGGAAAGGAGATTGTAGGCCATTCTGAGACTCTGTCCTTGAAAGGGCAGCTGCTGTGAGAGCCCTCTCCAGCCCCACCCACAACACAGAGTGTCTGTTGTGGGGGAGGAAGGGAAAGGAGATTGTAGGCCGCTCTGAGACTCTGTCCTTGAAAGGGCAGCTGCTGTGAGAGCCCTCTCAGCCCCACCCACCTCACAGGGTGTCTGTTGTGGGGGAGGAAGGGAAAGGAGATTGTAGGCCATTCTGAGACTCTGTCCTTGAAAGGGCAGCTGCTGTGAGAGCCCTCTCCAGCCCCACCCACATCACAGGGTGTCTGTTGTGGGGGAGGAAGGGAAAGGAGATTGTAGGCCATTCTGAGACTGTCCTTGAAAGGGCAGCTGCTGTGAGAGCCCTCTCAGCCCCACCCACCTCACAGGGTGTCTGTTGTGGGGGAGGAAGGGAAAGGAGATTGTAGGCCATTCTGAGACTCTGTCCTTGAAACGGCAGCTGCTGTGAGAGCCCTCTCCAGCCCCACCCACATCACAGGGTGTCTGTTGAGGGGGAGGAAGGGAAAGGAGATTATAGGCCATTCTGAGACTCTGTCCTTGAAAGGGCAGCTGCTGTGAGAGCCCTCTCAGCCCCACCCACCTCACAGGGTGTCTGTTGTGGGGGAGGAAGGGAAAGGAGATTGTAGGCCATTCTGAGACTCTGTCCTTGAAAGGGCAGCTGCTGTGAGAGCCCTCTCACAGCCCCACCCACATCACAGGGTGTCTGTTGTGGGGGAGGAAGGGAAAGGAGATTGTAGGCCATTCTGAGACTCTGTCCTTGAAAGGGCAGCTGCTGTGAGAGCCCTCCCAGCCCCACCCACCTCACAGGGTGTCTGTTGTGGGGGAGGAAGGGAAAGGAGATTGTAGGCCATTCTGAGACTCTGTCCTTGAAAGGGCAGCTGCTGTGAGAGCCCTCTCCAGCCCCCACCCACATCACAGGGTGTCTGTTGTGGGGGAGGAAGGGAAAGGAGATTGTAGGCCATTCTGAGACTGTCCTTGAAAGGGCAGCTGCTGTGAGAGCCCTCTCAGCCCCACCCACCTCACAGGGCGTCTGTTGTGGGGAGGAAGGGAAAGGAGATTGTAGGCCATTCTGAGACTCTGTCCTTGAAAGGGCAGCTGCTGTGTGAGCCCTCTCAGCCCCACCCACCTCACAGGGTGTCTGTTGTAGGGGAGGAAGGGAAAGGAGATTGTGAGCCACTCTGCCACTCTTCAGAGTGGAGGGGCAGGATATAAATCCAATATCTTCTTCTTCTTCTTCTCTTCTTCTTCTTCTTCATACTTCATGTAGCTCTATACTGAGTGAATTCACTTTTAATTTTATTTACTTCAGGGTCTCCTATTAAGTTATTGAACATCTTCTTAATAGTTTTACAGTATGCAAAGCTCTACAGTTTGGTATATATGATCTCTGTCAGTTCATTGCCATACTGCTGCTTGACGTGTTACTTGCATTTTGGATATCTACTAACTTATTTACTGGTTTTGCTTTTCTTTCCGTATATCTCTTTCTCAACAAATTTGTGAAAAGCTAAAAAAACAGATGCAAAAACTGAGCATAGCTTTCAAAAGGAGATCTTGGACAGATATTGTGCTCTGAAATTATCTGAATCGATAAATTTATCTTACGGTGAGAAGAAGAAGAAGAAGAAGAAGAAGAAGAAGAAGAAGAAGAAGAAGAAGAGAAGAAGAAGAAGAAGAAGAAGAAGAAGAAGAAGAAGAAGAAGAAGAAGAAGGTGGTGATGATGATGATATTGGATTTATATCCTGCCTATGCTCTGAATCTTGGAGTCTCAGTTACAGTCACAATCGCCTCTACCTTTTCCCCCGCACACACAACAGACATCCTGTGAAGTAGGTGGGGCTGAGAGAGCTCTCCCAGAAGCTGCCCTTTCAAGGACAACTCCTGTGAAAGCTATGGCTGACCCAAGGCCATTTCAGGAAGCGCAAGTGGAGGAGGAGGAGGAAGAAGAAGAAGAAGAAGAAGAAGAAGAAGAAGAAACACACAGGTGCCCCTCGTGAACTTTTAAACATTTTTTTCAGAATTTTGTTTTTACAAAGAAGTTCTTGAACTCCGTTCCACCATGTTCCTCCAGAAAAAAAGCCCTGCTCACGTTACATTCAAAGCACGTACAGCTGAATGTGTGATTAAAACCACATCTTAATCCACGTATAAGGTTTGGCTCTTTTTAGCGTACAGGTGGGTGTATGTGCAGTCTCTGTAACATGAACAGGGATGGTATAAGGCAGCTTTGTGTGTTCACATGCACGGGTGTAAAAGGCATGCCACTCCTCTGCTGTCCAAAAACACCTTCCAGCAAACTAGACTTTGTTTTCCTTTGTGCTAATCCTCCAAACAGCACAGGCGGTAATCACACCGCCCTTCATTTATATGCAAATGCGGCTGACAAATAACTCACTCTTTATGTCTTGTCGCTGACACTGATCAGAAAGAACAGAGCTTGCAGTCGCCAGATATTTTGGTTTGTCTTACAAGAAGCCCTTTTCAGTGGCTCTGTTCCTATGCCCTAAATGGCCTCATTGGGCTGACTCATTATGCCATGTATAGTGCAAGTCAGCCTTTTTGAAGAAGCTCAGAGGCTTTCCAATGATCCGGGGGGGTCTGTTTGACATGCAGCCAGGGCTGACCCTAGGCAGGTCTGCCACCCTGCCCCCTGCCCCCCTCCTCCGTGTTGCTGTGCCCCACTGCCCGCACAGCAAGGGAGGAGAGATGGAGGCAGAAGGTGAGCGAGAAAGGTGGCAGGAGGGCGACAAAGCCAGCAGGTCAGCAAGAAAGGCCGCAGGAACACAAGAACATAAGAGAAGTCATGTTGGATCAGGCCAATGGCCCCCCCAGTCCAACACTCTGTGTCACAGAAGAACATAAGAGAAGCCATGTTGGATCAGGCCAATGGCCCATCCAGTCCAACACTCTGTGTCACAGAAGAACATAAGAGAAGCCATGTTGGGATCAGGCCAGTGGCCCATCCAGTCCAACACTCTGTGTCACAGAAGAACATAAGAGAAGCCATGTTGGATCAGGCCAATGGCCCATCCAGTCCAACACTCTGTGTCACATAAGAACATAAGAGAAGCCATGTTGGATCAGGCCAATGGCCCATCCAGTCCAACACTCTGTGTCACATAAGAACATAAGAGAAGCCATGTTGGAACAGGCCATTGGCCCATCCAGTCCAACACTCTGTGTCACATAAGAACATAAGAGAAGCCATGTTGGATCAGGCCAATGGCCCATCCAGTCCAACACTCTGTGACACATAAGAACATAAGAGAAGCCATGTTGGAACAGGCCATTGGCCCATCCAGTCCAACACTCTGTGTCACACAGTGGCCCAAAACCCCAGGTGCCATCGGGAGGTCCATCAGTGGAGCCAGGACAGAAGTCCTCACACTATTGTCCCTCCCAAGCATCAAGAATACAGAGCATCACTTGCCCCAGACAGAGAGTTCCAACAATACGGTGTGCCAGTAGCCACTGATGGACCTCTGCTCCATATGTTTATCCAATCCCCTCTTGAAGGAGAGCGGGGGAAGGCCTCTATGAGTCACGTTGGGGGCGCCCCAGGGCCAGCGCTCTAGACAAACGCTTAATTTGCCAAGTGAAGGGCCAACCTTGCATGCAACTGCATGTGGAATACCTCCTCCATATTGTCATCAGTCATTTGTGTGGTGAGGCATTCCTCTAACAGGCTGGACAATGTTGTCCCCACTCTGTCATCCCCCAAAGGAAGGGCTTACAATTGCATAGCTAAAATTACCCAGCCCATGATTTGTCCAGGGTCACCCAATGAGCATCTATGGCTGAATGATAGGTCGTCTTGGATCATCTTTTTCTTTTGTTCCCACCACGCTACGTTTGGTTCAAGCGGAATACCAGAGGCACAGTTAAAACCTGAGGTGACCTATCCATTCAACCTTTTGCACTCAGTGGGTTGAACTTGGGCAAAGCGTGGACTCTCGTTAGCCATTTGGTCAGCTTGCAAGAATGCTAGGCAGATAAGAAGAGTCAACCCGAATTCTTAGATCAGGGGTGGCCAAACTTACTTAATTGTCAGATATTTGAGACTCTCAAGACAGAAACGAAGGAAGGAAGGAAGGAAGGAAGGAAGGAAGGAAGGAAGGAAGGGAGGAGGGGAGGGAGGGAGGGAGGGAAGGAAGGAAGGAAGGAAGGAAGGAGGAAGGAAGGAAGGAAGGAAGGAAGGAAGGAGGGAAGGGAGGTAGGGAGGTAGGGAGGGAGGGAGGGAGGGAGGGAGGAGGAAGGAAGGAAGGAAGGAAGGAAGGAAGGAAGAAGGAAGGAAGGAAGGAAGGAAGGAAGGAAGGAAGGAAGGAAGGAAGGAAGGGAGGGAGACAGAAACGAAGGAAGGAAGGAAGGAAGGAAGGAAGGAAGGAAGGAAGGAAGGAAGGAAGGAAGGAAGGGAGAGGGAGGGAGGAGGAAGGAAGAAGGAAGGAGAGGAAGGGAAGGGAGGGAGGGAGGAAGGAAGGAAGGAAGGAAGGAAGGAAGGAAGGAAGGAGAGGAAGGGAGGTAGGGAGGGAGGGAGGGAGGGAGGGAGGAAGGAAGGAAGGAAGGGAGGGAGGGAGGGAGGGGAAGGGAGACAGAAACGAAGGAAGGAAGGAAGGAAGGAAGGAAGGAAGGAAGGAAGGAAGGAAGGGAGGGAGGGAGGGAGGAGGAAGGAAGGAAGGAAGGAAGGAAGGAAGGGAGGGAGGGAGGGAAGGAGAGGGAGGAAGGAGGAAGGAAGGAAGGAAGGAAGGAAGGAAGGATGAGAAGGAAGGAAGGGAAGGGAGGGAGGGAGAAGGAAGGGAGGGAGGGAGGAGGAGGGAGGGAGGAAGGAAGGAAGGAAGGAAGGAAGGGAGGGAGGGAGGGAGGGAGGGAGGGAGGAAGGAAGGAAGGAAGGAAGGAAGGAAGGAAAGGAAGGAAGGAAGGAAGGAAGGAAGGAAGGAAGGAAGGAAGGAGGAAGGAAGGAAGGAAGGGAGGGAGGAAGGGAGGGAGGGAGGGAGACAGAAACGAAGGAAGGAAGGAAGGGGAGGGAGGGAGGGAGGGAGGAAGGAAGGAAGGAAGGAAGGAAGGAAGGAAGGAAGGAAGGAAGGAGGAAGGAAGGAAGGAAGGAAGGAAGGAAGGAAGGAAGGAGAGGAGGGAGGGAGGGAGGGAGGGAGGGAGGGACATAGATGGGGGAGGGGTGGAAAGAAATCAACTTCTTATGCATTCTCCAAGCCCACTGGCTGACTTGGCTTGCAGAATTGATTTAAAGAGAGAAATGCCTTCACCAAGCTAGCCAATGTGGTGATGGGGACTTCAAGAGCCACGCCATACGTGTGAAAGAGCCACCTGTGGTCCCTGTGACAGAGAAATTGCGGGTGGAATCAGAGGGCCAGTTGCCCAGTGACTTAGCACAAGCTTTACAGCTGCCAGCGTCTTCAGTCAGGGGACCCTCGAGGCTGGAGAAGGCCTTCCCCTGAGGCTTTGGAGAGCCAGCAGCAACGACAGTAGACTTGCCGAAAACAGGGCCAAATGGGACAATCCTCTGATTTAGTATGAGGCGGTTATATTCTCTTCCTTTAGGGAAGGCTTGGGCGGAAATACAGCACAACAATTTAAAGCAAAAACGATACCACTCCCACAGGGACGGGTTTAAAACGTTTATCACGTCTATTAAATTAAATGGTGGCTATTTTTAGCCGGTCCACTGGAATGCTGCATCCAGTTAATGCTGACCCCTTATTTCTATCAGCTGTTTGCTCAGAGCAAATGCCTTTGGCCCTCCAGAGGAACTGGTTGGCCACTGAGTGAGACGGGATGCTGGACAGGGTTGCCAATCCCCAGTTGGGGACTGGAGATCCCCCGGGTTCCCCCCCCCCCCCGCTTCAGGGTCATCAGAAAGCAGGGGGGAGGGGAGGAAAAGGTCTGGCATCCAGTGCCTCTCCACAAAATACCCCCAAGTTTCAAAAAGATTGGAACAAGGGGTCCAGTTCTATGAACCCCAAAAGAAGGTGCCCCTATCCTTCATTATTTCCTATGAAGGCATTTTAATAAGGTGTGCTTCTCCCTTTCAATGTGAGGGCCAGAACTCCCTTTGGAGTTCAGTTATGCTGGTCACACCCTTGCTTCTGGCTCCACCATCAATGTCTCCTGGCTCCACCCCCCAAAGTCCCCAGATATTTCTTTGTGTTTTAACAATTTATTGATAGCATATGGTTACAAAACTTAATTGTTTCTTAATTATTTCAGTACTACTCCCATATGGCATTTCAATCCCCCCCTCCCTCCAATGTTGACTTCCCCGAAGTGATAAATTCAAGTTCAATGCTAAAGGTACTACTAAGTGATCAAAATTCAATCTATATATTTTCTTTTTTTCTCATTAGTGCTAAAAGATTGTCCAATGTCTTTTTACATTCCATTCTTTCTCCATATATCCTTTAAATTTCCTCCACTCCTTTTTGAATATCTCCAAATCATAGTCTCTTAGTGTTCTAGTTAGTTTGTCCATTTCACTCCACGATAAAACTTTCATAGTCCAGTCCCATTTCTCCGGTATTTTTTCTTGCTTCCAAAGCTGCGCATACAATGTCCTAGCCGCTGAAAGCAAGTACCAAATTAGAGTCCTGTCTTCCTTGGAAATTTTTCTAATTGTAATCCAAGCAGAAATGTCTCTGCAGTTTTCTTGAAGTCATAACCCAAAATTTTGGAGATCATCTTCCAGTTAAGTCCCCCAGATATTTCTTGAATCGGACTTGGCAACTCTAATCCTGGACTAGATGGGACACTGGTCTGATCCAGCCGGGACTCTTCTAATGTTCTTAAATCCGGAGTTTGCAAAGCGCAAGACTTGAGGCCATTATCAGTGGATGAATCCCCAAAATGCACAGAGAACACTTCACAAAAAATCGATCCAGACGTGAGCAGTCCAGGCTGCAGTTAGTCACAGCCGAGCACCCTCCAGTTTGGCTCACATTCCCCTTGCTGGTGGCAAGCAGGGAGCCAATCACCTGCCAAGCTGTTTGAACGCCTCTGAGCAAAGTTGGATGCATCCGATTAGTGCGATGACATGCTTTCTCACACAATTAGATTGCTTCCTCTCTGCTGGCCTACCAGCACCACCCATCTGCGGCTTCCCCTGCCTCCAAGGCCTATGGTGGAAAAAAATCCCACCTGAGATTTTTAAGTCGTAGGCTTCCCAACCCCCCTGCCCTGCCGGGGGACCCCTGAATTAGCAGCCTTTTCCCCCGCTATTCAAAAAACCGGAAGCGGGAGTGGGGGGGAAATGGCGCAGCCTCCCCTTGCAAGGTGCATGCTGGGATTCGTAGTCCTTGCATCCTCTCCGGCTGCTACAGGCGTCTCCTCGGGGAGTCTGGCCGGCAGAGGGGGGAAGGAGCTCCGCCCCCAGAGGACCATGTGCGTTTCTACCTCCGGAGGGTTCAGTCGCTGATTGAAAGGCTTCCTCTTGGGATGGGGTGTCTGTGTTACTTTGAAGAAGTTGGCAGCAACTCGTGAGTAGAGAGGCCAATCCCCCTTCAGTGTTGCCAGAAATTGGGGGGGGGGGGGGAGTCTGCTGAGTACTTCATTATTCTCTATGTGGAGATTGATTCTCATAGGGTATAATGGGGAATTGATCTGGAGGTTTTGGGGGCTCTGGGGTTGCTGTTTTTTGAGGTAGAGGCACCAAATTTGCAGTACAGTATCTAGTGACTCTCCCCAAAGTATCCCCCAAGTTTCAAAACGATTGGACCATGGGGTCCAATTCTATGAGCCCCAAAAGAAGGTGCCCCTATCCTTCATTATTTCCTATGGAAGGAAGACATTTAAAAAGGTGTGCGGTCCCTTTAAATGTGTTGGCCAGAACTCCCTTGGAGTTCAGTTATGCTTGTCACACCCTTGTTCCTGGCTCCACCCCGATGTCTCCTGGCTCCACCCCCAAAGTCTCCTGGCTGCACCCCCAAAGTCCCCTGATATGTCTTGAATTGGACTTGGCAACCCTATTAAGTTGAGACTTACTATTTCAGTATCGTGATGAGATTTGGTGTCTGAACATGAACCCAGCTAATTCCTTCTCAAATTAGGGTTGCCAAGTCCAATTCAAGAAATATCTGGGGACTTTGGGGGTGAAGCCAGGAGACTTTGGGGGTGGAGCCAGGAGACATTAGGGGTGGAGTCGAGATCAAGGCTGTGACAAGCATCATTGAACTCCAAAGGGAGTTCTGGTCATCACATTTAAAGGGATGGCACACCTTTTCAAGCAGGTGTCACACCCTTGTTCCTGGCTCCGCCCCCAATGTCTCCTGGCTCCACCCCCAAAGTCTCCTGGCTCCACCCCCAAAGTCCCCAGATATTTCTTGAATTGGACTTGGCAACCCTAGGTCTATTCCACGTGGCTTCCTCTGCCTCCTCCTCCTTCACCTTTGTCTTCTTTGCCTACTGCTTTTGCTGTTGCAGTGTGCTATGGCCTGCTCAGCTCTCCTGACTCTAGCTACCTCTACGATGCTTCGGTGGCTCGGTCATGGCAAAAAAAGGGGGAAGCAGGCTCCCTCTACTCTGACAGTAGTCAGGGACCCCTGGCAGGAAGTCAGGGGGCAGTGCCCCCACAGGCCCCCCTGTAGCTACAGGCCTGCAAGTCAGATTCAAGGACTTGGGTTTTGACCTTTAAAGCCTGAAGCAGTCTGGATAGGGCTGCCAATCCCCAGGTGGGGACAGGGTATTCCCCCGGTTTGGAGGCCCTCCCCCCACTTCAGGGTCATCACAGAGCAGGGGGGGGGAGGGAGGGAAATGTCTGCTGAGCACTCCACGATTCCTTATGCAGACCAATTCCTATAAGGAATAATGGCAAATTGATCCGTGGGTATCTGGTAGGGGCTGATTTTTTGAGGTAGGGACACCAAATGTTCAGCGTAGTATCCAGTGCCTCTCACCAATATACCCTCCAAGTTTCGAAAGGATTGGTCCAGGGGGTCCAATTCTATGAACCCCAAAAGAAAGTGCCCCTATCTTTCATTATTTCCAAAGAAGGGAAGGCATTTAAAAGGTGTGCAGTCTCTTTATGGCCTGAATTCCTTTTGAAGTTCAATGATGCTGGTTACAACCTTGCTCCTGGCTCCACCCCCAATTTCTCCTGGCTCCATCCCCAAAGTTCCCAGCTATTTCTTGAATTGGACTTGGCAATCGTAAGTCTAGAACCAACGTATCCGGCCAGAACTCCGGCTGGCGTGCTGAGGAAGGCATGGGGGGCATCTTTAAATGCCTCCCTTATAGCTTCAGTCTTCCCCCATTGCACCCGCTGTGGTGGGTGCAATGCGGAAGGCACATGAGAGCTTCTGCTGGGCTTTTTCTCCACCACCCCCCATAAATAACCTACTCAGGGTGAATTTTGATTACATTAGAACTGGGAACGTGCAGGGGAGAGAAGGGAGCAGAAAGGTCCAACTGGCTGGAGCTGTCATTCACATCCTTCAGGAAGCTTCAGCCATAGGCCTTGTGGAACAGCTCTTTTTTGCAGGCCTTGCAGGGCCATAACAGGTTGTGCAGGGACTGGGTCTCAGCTGGAAGAGCATTTCACCAGGCTGTGTAGGCTTCCCAACACCCCCCGCCTGCCCTGGTGGGGGACCCACGAATCTGCAGCCTCCTCCCCCGCTCTCAAAAAATCCGGAAGCGGGGGGGAGAGAGAGAACATACGTGTAGGCATCATGTTGTTGTAGAGCTTCTGATCCGTTTGTAAAATGTGTGCCCCTTTAAGGCTGCGCAGGAAACAGGAAGGGCTTCATTGGAAAGGGTCAGTAAGTTTCCATGGAGAACGGCCCCTCCCTTTCTTTTGCTTTCGTTTTCACAGCAAGGAAAGTTCCGCAGGAAGAAGATCTAGTAAGTATTTGTGTGAGAGAGAGAGGGAGGGGGCAGGGGATTCCCTGGTTTGGAGGCCCTCCCCCCCTTTAGAAAGCATGGGGGGGAATGTCTACTGGGCACTCTATTATTCCCTATGGAGACGATTCCCATAGGGAATAATAGGGAATTGATTGGTGGTTATTGGGGGCTCTGGGGGGGCTATTTTTTGAGGTAGAGGCACCAGATTTTTAGTATAGCATCTAATGCCTCTTCCCAAAATACCCCCCAAGTTTCAAAACGATTGGACCAGAGGGTCCAATTCTATGAGCCCCAAAAGATGGTGCCCCTATACTTAATTATTTCCTATGGAAGAAAGGCATTTAAAAAGGCGAGCTGTCCCTTTAAATGTGATGGCCAGAATTCCCTTGCAGTTCAATTATGCTTGTCACATCCTTGTTCCTGGCTCCACCCCCAATGTCTCCTGGCTCCACCCCCAAAGTCTCCTGGCTCCGCCCCCAAAGTCCCCAGATTTTTCTTTAATTAAACTTAGCAACCCTAAGGCTGTGGCTAGGGTCAAGAAAGCCCTACCCATGTGCCCTTTCCCCTATGTTCTTTCCCCCATGAATCTCAGTTTGTTGTAGTGGTTAAGTGTGCAGACTCTTATCTAGGAGAACCGGGTTTGATTCCCCACACCTCCACTTGCACCTTCTGGAATGGCCTTGGGTCAGCCATAGCTCTCGCAAGAGTTGTCCTTGAAAGGGCAGCTTCTGTAAGAACTCTCTCAGACCCACCTACCTCACAGGGGGTCTGTTGTAGGGGAAGAAGATAAACAAGATTTGTAAGCCGCTTTGATTCAGAGAGAAGGGCAGGGAATAAATCTACTGTCTTCTTCTTCATACAATTTCAAAACTCTCAGGAAGAGCATTCTGGGATGATAACTAGAGTTTGAATCCTCAGTGCACAGGTAGGCTATATTTTATGTCCAGGAATGGAACGTCTGCATGTTTGTTTGTTTATTTGATATTGCATTTATATCCCACCCTATACTCAGAATCTCAGAGCAGTCACAGTCTCCTTTACCTTCCCCTCCCACATACATTTACATTGGATTTGTATCCCGCCCTCTCTGCAAATGAAGTCAGGACATGCAAGGCACAGAGAGAAACGGAACAGAAGGATAGACGTTGGATAAGCTTGATCCAGTTGGATAAGCTTGATCCAGTTGGATAAGCTTGATCCAGGTTTCCCCTAGTCTGAAGGCCCCCAACCCACCGGCACAAAGCTGGCCAGTGGGGGGATCCCCACCCCAAAGTCCTCCATCAGCACCCAATGTGTGCAGCATGATGACATCACCTGGAAAATGATGTCATCACACGGGGGCGTGCTAACATTTGGGTAAGACCTGGCAACCCTATTGTTGGGTCAGCTGATACATGCAGTTTTATCTCTTCTTGTAATGCATACTGGCCTGGATCAGAGTTTCAGAGGTTAGTCATGTTGGCCTGCAGGTAGATTCAAGTCCAATGGCACCATGGAGACCAAAAAGATTTTTGAGGTATTCTTGTATTTAAGCAGAGTCCCCTTTTTCCCAAACAAAGAACTTCCCAAACAACAGAGGTGCAGAAGAGTTGGTGTGCAGATCTTCTTATTGTTTTCACATTCATGTGGGAAGGAAAACAGCCCTTCACACCCCCCTTCCTTCGTTCTCCTTCGAAATCCTTCCCCATAGTCACAACATCTTATACCCTCCTGTAAACAAAAGCCAACATACAGATTGGCTACACCGGTCTTCACCTTTGACATTCTGATTACATTCATTGGTCAAATAAGTCCCATATCCCAACTTAGAAGTGAGAGATGAATTGATATCACCCGGGGGTCGCTAATCTGGACCTCCAACTCTCACTTCCCATACCTCATATCTGCGGTTTCTCCCCCTTCCCTGTTCAACTCCAGTGTAGGTCTCTGGCCCAGCTCCAGAACGTGCAAGAACAGAGATTCTGCTGTAGCAGGGGGATCTGACCTTCTCTGAGAGATAGGCTCCCAGAGGTAGAAAAGTTATCTTACTCTCCACCGAAAGATGTTTTCAGAACAAATGATGATAACAAGTTTCTGCGAAAGAAGAGCCTTCCTCTCATATCTAATATGCTTAGCAAAGATTCTAATAGAAGCCCATTGTTCTTCGTTCCCCAGACTTTGGGTCTAAATTCCATAGAAAAGGCACTATATACTTTAGGGCAAGTTATGCAAATCTAATACTTGGAATGTAATGGTTTTAATATAACTGTTAAGGCAGGTTGGTGCAAATGAGTTCTATGATTTGCGCTAACCTGCCTTAACAGTTAGTGCAATTCAACTTGGCACTCTGTCCATGTTCTAATGCAAATCTGAATCGACGTACTACAGTATGAACTTTAAAGAGTCAAAGTTCATCAGATTGGACAAAAGGACTCTCAAAAGCTCAAACCCCCCAAATCATGTTGGTTTCTAAGGTGCCCCTGGAACCAATTCATGTGACCTGCTCCGCCCATGTCTGCCATAGAAGCCTGTCATGGAAAGAACAGGAGAAATACAAATTAATTCTTAATGTATGGGAATGTGATAAATGCTCAGGAGAAAATCAAGTCTTGGAAAGATATTAGAGCAGAAGAAACAAACACTCAATGGTTGCTATATTATGTCAGTTTCAAGATTTAAAAAGATCATCCGTACAGAAGCTGGAATTCATAGAGATGCGATTGAGCTTGAACAGCTGATTATCAAACAAAAAGAGCATTTACTATGATGGATATGTAAGTCCTCACTTCAGCTTAGAAACAGAAGAACAAGTGAAAATATACGTGCTTTAAATAGATGCAGAATTTTAGAGAACAGCTATCTATGCATCAACGGGAATGTTTATGAGGAAAGAAATCAGGTTTACAGCCAGCTTGACATTAAGCAAAAACTGGAATGAAATGTTTTTAGAAGGCACATGACCCCACAAGGACATTGAAAAAGCAAACAAAAGCTATATGCTGACCCATTTATTATGAGGGGCGGCTCTGACATTTATGTTGGACCGGGTCGTGTATGTGTAACGCCAGATAGCAGAGACATAAACTTTATAAAGGACACAGAGAAACACAATTGAAGATTTTTTTTTTCAAAAAATTAAATGAAACGTCCTTGAAAGATGAGCACTCTCGCAATATTTTATTTAACAGTCTCTGATAACTGAAGGAAACAAGAGAGAGGGGAAAGGAAGCAGACTTGCCCACAGGCCTGATAGGAGCTTCTCTAGGAGCCTGATTCGGCCCCTGGGCCACACGTAGGGTTGCCTTGTCCACCGCAGCCTCTGGTGCAAGACTGGTTTTGCGCACACTCTGCACACATAGTGCAATGACGTCACTCACAAGTGACGTCATTGCACCAGCGACGTTGCGCACCGTCCACTCTAGGAGCTTCCAGGGAAACTCTATGGTTTTACCGAACACTCTAGCAATCTCCCAAATTGCTAGAGCGTCCAGGGAAACCATAGAGTTTTCCCAGAAGCTCCTAGAGCGGCCAGCTTGCGACATCACCGGCGCAATGTCATCATTTGCGAATGATGTCATGCCAGCGACATTGCGGGAGGATCCCCCCACCGGTCCAAGGCAGAACAGCGAGTTGAGAACCTGTGAAGTGGGGGAATCCCCACCCATGCTATAGAGGAACGTGGTGGAAACATCAATAGATAGATGGACCCTTTTTTCATATGTGGTAGACTTGTAAAAAAGCAGAAAGATATTGGAAGGAAATACATGAGGAAATGCAGAACATACTGAAATTTAAAATCCCGATGGAAGCTAAGAATGTGTTACTAGGCATTCCGTCTAGTATGAAAAAATTTTGGAGAGGCGTTCAAATACATGGCGACAGTGGCTAGACCTATCTATGCAGCCAAATGGAACCTAGGCATCTGTCCACACGTAGAAGAATGGGAAAATAAACTCGCCAAATATGTAGTGATGGCAAAATTAACAACTTATTTGAGAAACAGATCAATTATGAAATTTGAGGAGAGATGGCGTATCTATTATGCACACATTTCGAATGAGAAACAGTTCAAAAATGGTATATAAATGTATTGCAGTGTAGAAGCAGAATGTGAATAAGTTTTAAATGTAATACCTTGAATATAAATGTATAAGGAAGTGGATTTTGAGCAGAAATGTCTTTTATTTTATTTTTATCATGAGATTTCCTTTGTAGTTTGATATATTACCTACCTGTCAAAAGTTATAGTGTGTAAGTAGAAGCTGTAAAAATATGTAATGCTGAATATGTAGTAATGATGAAACCAATAATGTAGTTGCAAAACAGATTAGATATAAAATTTCAAGCTGAAAATGTTGGCTATAAATGTACCCCATCAATAGTAAGGACCATTGTATTTTATAGACAATGTCTTCAAAACTACAATGAAGGGACTGTTGGGGAAAATATATATATATTGTTTTATATACTGAGTTATATATAATTACCCTTGATATACACAGTTATATTATATAATCCTTCTTTTCCTTTCCATATTCTCTCTATATTATTATTTTATTGTCTAAAATAAAAATACATGGAAAAAAAATTAGCTGGCCTGGATAACGTGAGTGGCAAATTTGTGGGCCGACTAGAACATTGATGGTGTATCTCTTGTATAGAGCCTCTTGTAGATCCTCCCTTCCCAGTTCTGAAGTGTTTGGCAACAATGATACCTAATCAGGGGTGGAATTCTAGCAGGAGCTGCTTTGCATACTGGGCCACACACCCATGATGTAGCCAATCCTTCAAGAGTTTACAAAAAAGAGCATTGTAAGCTCTTGGAGGATTGGCTCCATCAGGGGTGTGTGGCCTAATATGCAAAGGAGCCCCTGCTAGAATTCTATCTCTGGGCCCTGCACTAAGAGCCCTGTCAGCTCTTGGAGGATTGGCTACTTTAGGGGTGTGTGGCCCAATATGCAAAGGAGCTCCTGCTAGAATTCTACCCCTGTACCTAATACTTTTCTCCAAAATAATCCCTTTGAGATTTACTGTGACATAGTGCTGAGGGAAATGGCCACAAATCTATATTGACTGAATTTTTTTTTTTATTTCAACAGTCAAATGACTGAACTCAAAACGCTGTCTGCACATTTTTGAATGTGAAAATTTCCACTTCAGAAATCAAATGCTTTATCATTTTTATTTTTATTTTTTGTATTCTTATCTGTACTTGTTTCGGGAGGTTTGAAATATAAAAGGTTGAAGCCTATGAATGCGTTCTGCTAAACTGGAGACTACAATTCTTGTCTGCTGGACATTCATTGGATATCCTCCAGTGGGCAAGGACTTTTTATGAGGGGGAAAGGAAAGGAAAGGAAAGGAAAGGAAAGGAAAGGAAAGGAAAGGAAAGGAAAGGAAAGGAAAGGAAAGGAAAGGAAAGGAAAGGAAAGGAAAGGAAAGGAAAGGTCCTCTGTGCAAGCACCAGTCATTTCCGACTGTGGGGTGACGTTGCTTTCACAACGTTTTCATGGCGGACTTTTTACGGAGTGATTTGCCATTGCCTTCCCCACTCCTCTACACTTTCCCCCCAGCAAGCTGGGTACTCATTTTACCGACCTCGGAAGGTTGGAAAGCTGAGTCAACCTCGAGCCGGCTACCTGAAAACCCAGCTTCCGCCAGGTATCGAACTCAGGTCGTGAGCAGAGCTTAGGACTGTAGTACTGCAGCTTTAACACTCTGCGCCACGGGGCTCTTAATGAGGGGGAAAAGGTTTCCTTTATTGATGGAGGTCTTTGTTTTTTGGAGGACGATTGGGTGGAAGAGAATTCTCTCAATCCCGGCCCAATCTTGTGTCAAATACTAATGACCACTGCATGTTTTCTACCTGGATGGCATTATACAAAATATTCCATTGCATGACAAAAATATTAAATGGCAGCAGTAGGAAGTGCAGGGCTAGGGTTGCCAAGTCCAAGTTAAGAAATATCTGGGGACTTTGGGGGTGGAGCCAAAATCAAGGCTGTGACAAGCATAATTGAACTCCAAAGGGAGTTCTGGCCATCACATTTAAAGGGACGGCACACCTTTTCAATGCCTTCCTTCCATAGGAAATAATGAAGGATAGGGGCACCTTTTGGGGCTTATAGAATTGGACCCCCTGGTCCAATCGTTTTGAAACTTGGGGGATATTTGGGGGAGAGGCACTAGATGCTGTATTGAAAATTTGGTGCCTCTACCTCAAAAAACAGCTTCCCCAGAGCCCCAGATACCCGCAGATCAATTCTCCATTATTTTCTATGGGAATAAATCTCTATAGGGAATAATACGAGTTCCCAGCAGACATTTCCCTCCCTCCCCCCCGCTTTCTGACGACCCTGAAGTGGGGGGAGAGCCTCCAAACCAGGGGATCCCCTGCCCCCACCTGGGGATTGGCAACCCAATGCAGGGCTGGCCTGCCACTAGGCAAGCAAAGCAATTGCTGGGGCTCCAGCCTTCGGGGGGTACCAAAGTGGGCACTCCCCATGTGACCCAGTGATGTTATCTGTGCAGAGGGGACACCAGAAGTTAGCCTTTATGGGATGCCCGATAATCTAGGGCCAGCCCTTAGAGCAGGGGTGTCAAACTCATTTGTTATGAGGGCCAGATGTGACATAAATGAGACCTTGCTGGGCCAGGCCATGTCGGGTTGAGCGGAGCCATTACAGGCCAGGCCATGTGTGTACCTATTTAAGATTAGGTAGCAGAGATATAAGAGCCCTGTGGTGCAGAGTGGTAAAGCTGCAGTACTGCAGTCCTAAGCTCTGCTCGTGACCTGGGTTCGATCCCAGGCGGAAGCTGGGTTCAGGTAGCCGGTTCAAGGTTGACTCAGTCTTCCATCCTTCCGAGGTCGGTAAAATGAGTGCCCAGCTTGCTGAGGGGAAAGTGTAGATGTCTGGGGAAGGTAATGGCAAACCACCCCGTAAAAAGTCTGCCGTGAAAACTTTGTGAAAGGAACGTCACCCCAGAGTCGGAAACGACTGGTGCTTGCATAGGGAACTACCCTAACCTTTTTAGCAGGGATATAAATCTTATAAAGAACACAGATAAACAACAAATACATTTTTTAAAAAAAAACTTAAAACATGCTTAAAATATTAGCACTCATTGGTCTTAAAGATGCTTTCTTTGTACTTCTCCCATAGGATCCAGGGAACTGGGCAAAGGAAGTTCTGGCTCTTTCCTTCCTTCTCCAGGGAGCGGAGGAGTGGGGGGAGGAGCCTCAGTCAATAGAAGGAAGAGAGGTTTGGCTCAGTAGTTCTGCTGGGCAATTGAGCGAGTCTGGCAAAGCAAGCTGTTATGCAGAAGGAAGGGCGAAGGAAGCAGATGACAGCCAGTTGCTCGAGGGCCTGATAGGAGTCCTCCGGGGGCCTGATTTGGCCCCAAACTGCATGTTTGACACCCCTGCCTTAGAATGTACCATCACATCACGGACAACTTGTGACATCGCCACCGTGATGACGTAACTCACAAGTGACATCATTGGGCCAGCAACATCGTGCACTGGCCACTCTAGAAGCTTCTGGGAAAACTCTATGGTATTCCTGGATGCTCTAGCAATTTGGGAGGGAAACTCTATAGTATCGGAGGCCACGGGGGACTTGGCAACTCTAGACCAGAAGCATTTTGGTCACAAAACCCTTCTTCAGTGATCCCGATTTAAGACCATATCTGAAGGAACCTGTATCACAGTTAGCCACGTAAGGCATTGTGGGGACATTTCAAAATATAAAGTATGGCACTTTATTATTCTATGGAAGTATTACATCTGACTGCTAGTTTTTTTTTTTTTATAAACAATTGAATAAAATTTTGTTATGTTGACTTCAGGGCTTTTTTTGTAGCAGGAACTCTTTTGCATATTAGGCCACACACCCCTGAGGTAGCCAATCCTCCTAGAGCTTAAAGTAAGCCCTGTACTAAGAGCCCTGTAAGTGCTTTGTGGATTGGCTACATCAGGGGTGTGTGGCCTACTATGCAAAGGAGTACCTGCTACAAAAAGCCCTGAACCTCTCTGCATTGTGTAGCCAGAGAAGTATATAAGAAGTGTTTAAAACCCCAGTCCGCTAGATGCATTTGTGTATATGACCACAACATAGGCCCTTTGGCTTCCATAGAATACCAGCTTAGATCATTTTTAAAAAGCTCACATCTCCATAGAACCCAGCTGCATACCTAAGTCAGCTATCCTGTTTTTCTGTGCTGGTTTCTGGTTGGTTTGAAATTTATGCCAACTGTGTGATTTCTATTCCTGATATCTGTAAAACATTAATGTGTTTCATTTTTCTAAGCCAACATAATGTTGCATTGTGATGGAGGGGGGGAGGGAGTTGCTCTCAAACTGTAAGCAATTTAGAATATCTGCCTTGACACATTTCGCTTGCGACAATCTGAAGGTATAAAATTTAATCAGAGATGGAGCGAGTGAGCAATAAAAATCCTCATGCCAAAGAAAACTCTGGGAACGTAGCATTTTATTTCACAAACGAACAGCGCTGACGGTCTCGTTTCTGCGGGCTTTTAAAAAAAAATATCTACTCTCGGTACTTAAGCCAGTCTCATAAAAATGACACTAAGGAGCCCATTGACATGAAAATCCATGTTGTCTGTTATCAGGGAGCACATGTGAAGAACAAGGGCTTGCGCTTCAATCAGAAATAAAGGCACTTTGGGCGAGTCGTAGCTTTTAGGCTGAGAGGGCTGTACATAAAAGCCCTGTATGGAGAATACCATCTCACTTGAATCACCCCTGGGGAGGATTTTAAGTGTGTTTTTAAAGGATAAACACTCCCCTGGTTGAAATACCACCGACGCCAGCAAAGAATCTCCATATTCCCGCCAGAAGATTTTTCCCCAAATTGCCTCTCTGCTCTGTGGCTGTCCCATTAGCACAGCTGCCTTGTCATTCATATCCCTGTAATGATCACGGCTGAAGCATTTCTACCCTGCGCCCGGCTTGGCCACTTGCTGCGTAGTCAGTGGCGAGATTATTGATTGCAGGCGCTTATTAAGAAAGTACGAGGCAATAAGCCGCGAGAGCTGTTGATAATTCAGACAGCAAAGCTAGCAATTATATCAGGATCAAGAGGATTATTACACGCAGGGCCTCAGTAAATATGACTGATTGCCATTGGATTGATGCGATGACTTAGAATTAAAAATGTATTATTGTCGATTTTTTTTTTATTTTTATTGCATTTTTAATCTACGTCTTTTTTTAAAAAAATGCAAACGGTCAGAACGTGCTACTATCATGAACTGATTTACGAGTGCATTCTGAAGTTACAGTATTCTCACCTTTCAGTACGCGTTTTTCATGGACTGCTTACAAAACATAGCACACTCCATTGGGCTGATTTAGAGCCCTGCCTTTTCTCTTTGTTGACATTGTTTCCCGCCTTGAAGAGATCAGCCGAAAATTACTGAAGGAAAGGAAAGCTTTTGAAGAAACAGCATTTACCAAATCATTTCTGTTTACTTTTCTTTTTCACATTTCCCTTATCTGTCTTGTGGGGAAATGTGTTTATTAAAAAGAACAAAAAAAAGCCATCATTTCGATTTCGGAATAACACTGCAGATAGAATAAAGAGGGAATGGCCTCAATTGCCATGCCAGAGTTTGGTTCAGAATGAATGAAACGCCTAGCTTGAAGCTCAAATGCCAGATTAACATGCCTCATTAAACCAAAATGTGATTGCAAACCAGAGAATTGCAAGGTTTGAGATACAGCAAAGGGCAGAAGAGCTTACAGTAAAATAGAAAGACCTCAATGAATCCAGCCATGGGATGCTGCCAGGGGGCACGGTGTGTGTTAAAATCTCCCTGAATCAGTAGACTGGATCTCTCTAAAACCAAACGTATCTCTGTAGTCCTTCCACACCACCACCAAGCATCCTTTACATTCTTGTAAATCTTCCCCAACTTCCAACGTCCATAATTACAGACATAACTTTCGAATGGTGTCAGTTTTTCTTTAAGAATTAACACAGGGCGAAGCTTCAGGACCTCGAATAAATATTTGAAAGTACAAATGAAGCAACTTATTCCTGGTTCAGTTCAGATCAGTAATTCGAAACTTCCAATCTAGAGAGCAATCTGGATGACGAGAAAATGCAGACATCATTAAATATGAGCGGCGATTAGCTAAATTGCTGCTGACATCTACTGTACTGCAATGGATTACTTTGTTTGTAATAGCTACAGCCTTCTATGTAGAACGTGGAAAGCACCGGAGGAAACGACAATGCAAATATATAGATTTTTTCCACATCTACAATATTGCCCCCCACCCCACAAAATGAAGATGCAAGACTCATAAATAACATTAAATTAAAAAGGTAAAGATAGTCCCCTGTGTAAGCACCAATCATTTCCGACTCTGGGGTGATGTAGCATCATAACATTTTCATGGCAGACTTTTTACGGAGTGGTTTGCCATTGCTTTCCCCAGTCATCTACACTTTCCCCCCAGGAAGCTGGGTACTCATTTTACTGACCTCAGAAGGATGGAAAACTGAGTCAACTTTGAGCCGGCTACCTGAACCCAGCTTCCGTTGTGAGCAGAGAGCTTGGACTGCAGTACTGCAGCTTATCACTCTGCACCATGGGGCTCCTTCACATTAAATTAGGTTCTGTTAAACAGTTGAATATCACAACTCATTGGGTGTGTTCACACACACTAAATAACATGCTTTGCCACTGGATTTTTACTGCATAAGAACAGCGGAATCCACTAGCAAACAGTCACCGTGTGAAAGCACCCGTTATATAAGTCAGTCAGTCAAAAATGTATTGTGTATAACCATTTGGCCATTACAAAACAGAACCCGAACAACAAAGTTTCCAATCACCCATTATGTCTCTCTGTCCCTTTGGCTGGGTTCCTTAAAAGGCTACCCTACAAGACTGTCAATATTTTGGGATCCTTCATTCTGGCACCAAACTCATTTGTTTCATTTTTGTTTGCTTCGTTTATACCTTTCCTTTCTCCTGAACTGAGATCCAAAGCGGTTGCCCTCTTTCTCTCCTCCATTTTATTCTCACAACAACCCTGTGAGGTTGAGAGTTTGTGACCAGCCGAAGGTCACCCAGCCACCTTCCACGACAGAGTGAAGATTTGAACCGGGGTCTCCCAGATCCTAGTCCAAAACTTAGCTTACGGGTTTTCTCACTTCCTTGCCTGCACACAGACCTGTCAATAGGCCATGCTCCCTCTAAGCGATGGAGTCTTGTGAGCAAAAATTCTACTTTGTGAGTGAGTAAGGTTGCCAAGTCCCCCGCAGTCTCCGTGCGCCAGCCGCTCTAGGCATTTCAAGGAAAACTCTATTGTTTTCCCGGACACTGTCGCAGTTTGGGAGGGGAAACTCTATGGTACCTATCGTGCCCTCCTGAATTGCTAGAGTGTCCAGGAAACCATAGAGTTTTCCCGGAAATGCCTAGAACGGCTGGTGCACGGTGTTGCCGGCATGATGACGTCACTTCCGGGTGATGTCATTGTGCGGGCAACATCGGGGGAAGTTCCTCCTGCCAGCCCAATGTGGGCCAGTGGGTTGGGAACCTCCAGGGCAGGAGAACCCCCACCCAGCCCGGTGGCTTGGCAGCCCTATGAGTGACCGGCATTAAAGTTGTAGGCTACCGCATAACTTAGTTTGCTCCGGGGCCATTTTTCCTGAGCTAAGACAAAAACGTGTGAGCTGGAGACTAACAATCTGTGAGCTGGCTCACGCTAACTCAGCTTAGAGGGAACACTGGTAGCAAGGCTAATGAGGACAGAGCAAAGGCCAAGATTTGGCAGCAAGAAGACTGTTGGGTTATTTGGGCAAAAGCAGTTTCAGAGCACAAATGAGGGCGGGACAGAAGTTGCACGAGAGAAAGTTAACTTTCTGAGAGTTAAAAGCACATCCTGCAAATGCTGGTAATCAGACTGCAAATAAATGTGTGGGATATATCAGAAGAAGAAGAAGTGCAGACTTATACCCCGCCCTTTTCTCTGAATCAGAGAACTCAGAGCAGCTTACAATCTCCTATATCTTCTCCCCTCACAACAGACACCCTGTGAGGTGGGTGGGGCTGAGAGGGCTCTCACAGCAGCTGCCCTTTCAAGGACAACCTCTGCCAGAGCTATGGCTGACCCAAGGCCATTCCAGCAGCTGTAAGTGGAGGAGTGGGGAATCAAACCCGGTTCTCCCAGATAAGAGTCGGCACACTTAACCACTGCACCAAACTGGATTCCAATAAGACGTCCTCTGATTCCATCAGAAAGGGTTAAAACCACATGACACTGACATCGTTCCTCCCCAGATACCCAGCAGGATTAAAGGCAATGAATTTCAATAGATTTTAGAATGGTATATATAATATAGTGCGTCCAATGCAAGATGGAGACGAAGTTGCAGTGGTCATAGCTCTCTTTATTAGTTACAGCATGGTAACGGCTGAACGAGAAGACTGCTCAACTGGGCCAACTGGGCCAGCTACATACACTTCAAGGTTCTCATGCTAGAATGCCATTGGACCATTCAAACCAGCAGGGGGCTCCTGATTGGAGCAGGGCAGCGGGTATTTGGATCCTTCTGCCCATTGTTCTTGAGTTCCCAAGCTCAGTCCTCAAGGCTCCAATAAGCCAGGCAGGAACACAACCAATAAAATGGAACTCATATTCAAGTAGACCTCTTCGGAATCGCTCCCAAAGTCTCCTTCTTGATGAACTTTTCTCATAACCTCCAGGGCTTTTTTTTGTAGCAGGAACTCCTTTGCATATTAGGCCACACACATCTGATGCAGCCACTCCTCCAAGAGCTTACAGGGTTCTTAGTACAGGGCTTACTGTAAGCTCTAGGAGGGTTGGTTACATCAGGAGTGTGTGGCCTAATATGCAAAGGAGTTCCTGCTACAAAAAAGGCCCTGCCTATCTTGATTTTACTATGCTATTGAGGTGAGAGTGTCTCTGAAAGTGTGGATAATAGTAACATAAAGGTCAAGGTAGTCCCCTGTGCAAGCACCAGTCGTTTCCGACTCTGGGGCGACGTCACATCACGATGTTTTCGCAGCAGGCCTGTTCATTCCCCTTACTGAATAATGAAGGTAATTTCATTCAAATTAGTACCTTTCCAAGACTGAAGAAATCGGATTGGCTTTGATTAGTTGCATTCTGAATGTGCATGACTTATAAACACTCTTATGCCATTATCACCTTTCTCTCAGGGCCGGGTTGGTAGCCAGGGAAGGTGTCAATAATCACTTCTCCTTCAGAAGTTTGGAGGGTCCATTAAAAAAAGTCATTGCTCAGTCACTCCCTGCTTTGATGCCAGCAGGTAAGAGACTTTTGTTCTGCACCTGTTGAAAAGAGGGCACAGTTAAAGAATGCATTAACCCATGTTCTGACCGAGTGAAAAGGTGTGCAGCTGGTAATTCATCACCTGTACGGCTGTAACAGAAATTATCATGTTTTCCGTTTCTACGTGAATCTGGGTCTTTTGAGTGGGGTGTGTGTATGTGTGTGTTGTGGGACAGATACAGCAATCGAACACATGGAGTCACAGCTGGAGTAGAAATACATTTCTAACATCTGTTTTCATTTTTGTGTGTATTTCTTTCTTTCTTTTGTAATGACATTATGGCCACCTGCTAGGCATTTCTCCTCAAAAGCTCACACCAGGCTTCCTACTGGGATCTGTAATACATTTGCTGCAAATGTTGGCTTATTGGGTTAATGGCTCAGAATGGCTGGCTAATGTTTTCTCAATGGGGGCCACTCTTTCAGAGATTGTTCTCTTAAGGAGAACTGGAGGAGGTGATCAATGAAGAGAGGGGAGGTATGCTTGTCTCTCTGAATGAGCAACATCTGTAATTTCAAATTATAACAAACTGTTGTAGACTAAAATGATATGAGTTGAAAAAGAGAAGAAGAGCATGGAACTATTCATTCTGAGCTGGGAATAGGCTTCCCAATTCTCTAGTCCCAGCAGGGGAATCCCCAGTTTTCCAGACTTTAGATCTCTGCAGGTTTAGAAGCCTGCAAACACCTTTTGTTTTAAATTGTGTGTATGTGCCTTTAAATTTGAGCAGGAAGTGAAAGATGCATTGGGAGGGGTCAGCAGCAGATCCACATAAGAACATAAGAGAAGCCATGTTGGATCAGGCCAACGGCCCATCCAGTCCAACACTCTGTGTCACACAGTGGCAAAAAAATTTATATATACACACACACTGTGGCTAATAGCCACTGATGGACCTGCGCTCCATATTTTTATCTAAACCCCTCTTGAAAGTGGCTATACTTGTGGCCGCCACCACCTCCTGTGGCAGTGAATTCCACATGTTAATCACCCTTTGGGTGAAGAAGTACTTCCTTTTATCCGTTTTAACCTGTCTGCTCAGCAATTTCATCGAATGCCCACGAGTTCTTGTATTGTGAGAAAGGGAGAAAAGTACTTCTTTCTCTACTTTCTCCATCCCATGCATTATCTTGTAAACCTCTATCATGTCACCCACAGTCAACGTTTCTCCAAGCTAAAGAGTCCCAAGCATTTCAACCTTTCTTCATAGGGAAAGTGCTCCATCCCTTTAATCATTCTAGTTGCCCTTCTATGGACTTTCTACAATGCTATAATATCCTTTTTGAGTTGCGGCGACCAGAACTGCACACAGTACTCCAAATGAGACCGCACCATCGATTTATACAGGGGCATTATGATACTGGCTGATTTGTTTTCAATTCCCTTCCTAATAATTCCCAGCATGGCGTTGGCCTTTTTTATTGCAAACGCACACTGTCTTGACATTTTCAGTGAGTTATCTACCACGACCCCAAGATCTCTCTCTTGGTCAGTCTCTGCCAGTTCACACCCCATCAACTTGTATTTGTAGCTGGGATTCTTGGCCCCAATGTGCATTACTTTGCACTTGGCCACATTGAACCGCATCTGCCACGTTGACGCCCACTCACCCAGCCTCAACAGATCCCTTTGGAGTTCCTTACAATCCTCTCTGGTTCTCACCACCCTGAACGATTTAGTGTCATCCGCAAATTTGGCCACTTCACTGCTCACTCCCAACTCTAAATCATTTATGAACAAGTTAAAGAGCATGGGACCCAGTACCGAGCCTTGAGGCACCCCACTGCTTACCGTCCTCCACTGCGAAGACTGCCCATTTATACTCACTCTCTGCTTCCTATTACTCAGCCAGTTTTTGATCCACAAGAGGACCTGTCCTTTTACTCCATGACTCTCAAGTTTTCTAAGGAGCCTTTGATGAGGAACTTTATCAAAAGCTTTCTGGAAGTCAAGGTAAACAACATCTATCAGGTCTCCTTTGTCCACATGTTTGTTCACCCCCTCAAAGAAATGTAACAGGTTAGTGAGGCAAGATCTTCCCTTGCAGAACCCATGCTGAGTCTTCCTCAGTAACCCGTGTTCATCAATGTGCCTACTCATTTTGTCCTTGATAATGGGTTCTACCAACTTTCCCGGTATTGAAGTCAGACTGACTGGCCTGTAATTTCCCGGATCTCCTCTGGAACCCTTTTTAAAGATGGGGGTGACATTTGCTACCTTCCAGTCCTCAGGAACGGAGGCAGATTTCAATGAAAGAGGAACGGAGGCAGATTTCAATGAAAGAGGAACGGAGGCAGATTTCAATGAAAGAGGAACGGAGGCAGATTTCAATGAAAGAGGAACGGAGGCAGATTTCAATGAAAGAACGGAGGCAGATTTCAATGAAAGAAAAGTGTGTGTGTATGTGTGTGTGTATGTGTGTGTGAGAGAGAGAGAGAGAGAGAGAAATCCATCTGCTTGCTTTGCTTTTTTCAAACATCTTTGTATAGGAAACAGAGCCATTTTGTGTGTGTGTGTGAGTGAGTGAGTCAGAGAGAGAGAGATTTTTTGGATTAAGTTCAGATGTCTTTGTATAGAAACTCATTTGTGAGATGGAGGAAAACTCCACCTCTCTCTCTTTTCATTTGCCCGTTAGCCTTAAGAAGCTGGTTGGATATACAGCAGCTCCTGTGCATAAAGCCCCAGTGAGATCGCAAAAGTGTGTGCTTACAAACTCTGTTTATTTTGGCTGCTTTTTTAGTATGTGTTCACTTTTATTTACTGGAATTGTAGCTGCTGGGGGCAAGAAAATGAAGACTATTCAGGGGAATTGCACTGCTGTATTTTCAGGGCTTTTTGTAGCAGGAACTCCTTTGCATATTAGGCCACACCCCCTGATGTCACCAATCCTCCAAGAGCTTACAGGGCTCTTCTTACAAGGCCTACTATAAGCTCCTGGAGGATTGGCTACATCAGGGGTGTGTGGCCTAATATGCAGAGGAGTTCCTGCTACAAAAAAGTCCTGTGTATTTGTATTTCTTTTAGGAAATGGCAAAGTCTCCTGGCTCCACCCCCCAAAGCCCCTCGGTATTTTCTAAGTTGGACTTGGCAATCCTAGCTGGGAAGAGTAAGGACAGGAAGGGGAGAGGAAGAAGAGTTATTCTTCCAAAGGAGAGCATTAACATCTCTTCTAATTTGCTATATGGAGTGAAACTAAAACAATAAAGGATAATCCTAGCCCATCTCTTGGAAGTAGAAGGCATGTATAAAGCATTTCACATAAAGAGGAACACTGATCAACCAATAAATAATACAGATATGCAAACACAGGGCTTTTTTGTAGTAGGAACTCCTTTGCATATTAGGCCACACGTCCCTGATGTAGCCAATCCTCCTGGAGCTTACAGTAGACCCTGTACTAAGAGCCCTGTAAGCTCTTGGAGGATTGGCTACATCAGGGGGGTGTGGCCTAATATGCAAAGGAGTTCCTGCTACAAAAAAGCCCCGTGGAAACATAGCTAAAATGAGATTTTATACAAACGAAGTATTCAAAAACAGTCATCCTGGCATAAAAGAAACATCTGGATTTGGGTTCGAGGAGCAATAATTCAGGGAGAAATGAAGCAGAGTGCCTCAAACCTTTGAAGGAACTGAGCATTCACCTGTTTGTTAGTAAGGATTCCAATGGCCACAATGTTCTCTTTCTTGCTGTCAATAGTCCTGCTGTGTCTTCAGCTGGGATCTGCTCCAAAGAATCAGAAGTCTACCTGAATTTCCTTTCTGCTTCTCTGAACTCTTCTCCTCCCTTCTGAGCATCAGAGAGTCTCTTTCACCTGATGGTGAACCGTGTTTGAGCTGTCTGCTGAACCGTGCAAATCAGCACGTTTGCCTGTCTAGAACAAGGTATGTTTTCATCCACTGATTTTTTTTATCTTCCTGCCCTATACTATTACTCTTCAGCAGGGCTTTTTTGGTAGAAAAAGCCCAGCAGGAACTCATTTGCATATTAGGCCGCACTCCCTGATGCCAAGCCAGCCAGAACTGTGATTAAAAAAAAGCACTTCTCTTCAAAGGCCCAATAAAGTAGCCCATTCAGTTCTGGCCTTTTCAACTTGTCAAGTCGCAACAGTCAACTCATGGCAATCCCATAATTTAACGCCTTATGCAGCCGGGGACCGGCATACCTGCAGAACCGTCTCACCCCATATGAGCCCCGGAGATAATTACAATCGACCAGTCAAAATATCCTGACCATCCCTGGCCCAAGGGACGTCCGGCTTGCCTCTACCCGGGCCAGGGCTTTTTCGGCCCTGGCCCCCAACCTGGTGGAATCAGCTCCCTGTGGAGGTTCGGGCCTGTTGCCATTCCTGAGGGCCTGTAAGACGGAGCTGTTCCGCCAGGCATATGGCTGAGGCAAGTGGACGTCCTTATCCTATTATACCATCTGAATTGGCCTCCCCGCACTTACTGCTCAAAATCAGGCTGATACAGTTGACATTTTTGGTCACCTAGGCTGGGACAAGTATGCCTTAACTGAGGTGTCCACACCTTCCATGACTGAATCACCATCCATGCTGCCTTCAAACTAATTCCAAGTTGTGGCTTAACTGTTTTCTTTTAATCTTTGGCTCCATTTTAACTGTTTGATTGTTTTACTATTTATCTGTTCGATTGCCTATTGTTAGTTTTAATTGTTTTACCATGTTGGAATCCGCCCTGAGCCCACTATGGAAAAGGGCGGACTGCGAATTGACAGAAATAAAAATCGACAGAAATAAGAGTTTCAATGCAAGAAGCTTGCAGAGATGGTTTGCTATTCCTTGCCTCTGCAGAGCAACCAGAAATGCAATCTCAATGCAATGTCATCTAAGAGTACAGATTATAAAATACAATTATTCACTTGGATGGGGGGGGGGGGAATTATTTGTGGCTAACGGAACGGTGCCTTTTTCAAACGGCTACACAGAAAATAAAGATATGAATTGGTGAGAACCGACATTGCAGACTGTGCGGGGGACCCCAAGCTAGTTCTCTTAAAACGCTTCCCATACTTTGCGAATTTTCTGTAATGTGCATAATTCAGAACGAACGATATGACACTTCGGAGCTCTCAGTGGCTGGATATTAAGTACAAAGGAAGACAATCCCGCAACCGGCATCGAGATACAGCAGCTTGTACTGAGCAGGTGGCCACAGCATGCGATTCCATTGCTAAAATATGAATGGGCTTCCCCCTCCCTTAAAGTTGTATTTACTGAGGGGTTGGGGGGGGGGGGGACAAGCAGCAGGCGAGGTGCCATCGAACAGAGCTGACAAACGTAGTCGGAATTTTGTTCTTTATTGCTTTTCTCTAACGCTCGAAAGTAATACTACTAAAAAGCGCCGCCACTACGTATTGTTAGGAGGAAATTGTACTATTATATTATATTAAATTGTTAAACAATGGGAGGACAGATCAATAACCATTTAACGCTTGCTGTTTTGATTTCAAAACACAAGGGGTGTTACCATTCTTCAGCTCGATAATATCCAGCCTAGCTGGGACAGCAGAGACCATCATTAATTTGCCTTTGATTATGATGGCGACGTCCTTAAATATATTTTAAGTGCAGCCTCACCCCGCATTTCAATTTTTACGGCAGTAATGTGGCACTTAGGAGCCATTTGCGGCGTGGCACCAAACATCTGTTAATGAAAGGGGGAATCTGTCATTTGAAAAAGTTGCAATTGCCTCATCGCTTTGGTTAGTATTTGGGGAGAGGAGGGTAGCGAGGCGGGACAGAGCGTTTTCTTTTTGCCTCGCTGATCTGTGATGCCTCCGAATTCTCGTCAGAAAATTCAGCATTGGCTTTATGGTCCCTCTCTCAGTAGACTTCAAATTTTGGAGCTGTAATTCTGAGAAGTAGGGGTGGTGCAGCGCCACGGGAGATTTTTTAAAAAAACATAAGCCAACCTCATGTACTTACCGGAAGCTTCTACCAAAAGCAACAAAGGGAAGCTCTAGGAATCACCTAAAACTCTATGGCAAAAGATGCATTTTAAAAAAATTATCCTGATGAAACTCCACACAGTGAAGCAACGGGAGCTGGGGACAAGGAATACCCAGACCACAACGGGGGCTTGACAACCATATTCCAAGGGTTCAACCGCAGGTCCACCAGTTACTGAACGTTTCTACTGATTATAAGGAATATATTGTTTCACAGCCAAGCCGTGCACAGGTAGAAACGCCACATCATAGCACCTGGATTAGGTGGGTCTTGCCACATGGACCGTGAGCACCCACGACACTCACGTCCTCTCTTGCCCTCTCCTGGTGTTATAGTCCAGCAATGGATTAATATAGAGACAGATTTATTATTGTTGTTGTTGTTGTTGTTGTCGTCATCATCATCATCATCATCATCATCATCATCATCATCTGTTTATTTATATTCCGGCTATTCCCCCTAGGGGCTCAGAGCGGAGCACAACATGAATAATAAAATCACATTAAAATCAACCTAACAGTAAAACAGCATAACCGTAAAAACCGATTACGACGTTCAGTCCAACAGAATAGTTCAACAGGACCAAGGTGGTATAACAATACGATGCAGCAAAACAGTGCAGTAGGATAGTACGGTAGGGGAGGCCAACCGATCTAGTGAATAGATGGCCGCCGCCTCACTCAAAAACCTGGCAGAACAGCTCCGTTTTACAAGGCCTACGAAAGGCTAACAAGCCAGGTAGGGCCCAGAGGCTTTTTTTGGGGCAAGAGTGCCAATCTGGCTGGCTTGGCATTAGGGGTATGGCCTAATATGCTGGGTTTTTTCCACACACAAAAAGTTCTGTGCAAAACAATGGTGATGTCAGGGGTGTGGCCTAATATGCAAATGAGTTCCTACTGGGCTTTTTCTCCAAAAAGAAAGCCCTGGCAACTGTCAATATGCACACTCACTAAAACAAGGCGCAGATTCAAGCTCTGGAGAGTCAGTTTGGTATAGTGGTTAAGAGCTGTGGACTCTAATCTGGAGAACCCGGTTCGATTCTCCACTCCTCCACACGCAGCCAGCTGGGTGACGTTGGGTCAGCCACCGTTCTCTCTGAGCTGTTCTCTTAAGAGCAGTTCTTCTCTCAGAACTCTCTCAGCTCCACCTACCTCACTGGGTGTCTCTTGCAGAGAAAGAAAGGGAAGGAGATTGTAAACTGTTCTGAGACTCCAAGTAAAAGGCAGGGTATAAATCCAAACCACCTCATCCTTCTTTAAGATGTCTCAAACTCTGTAATTTTATGGGGGAAGTTAATCAATCGCACCTTTCCTTCACCACAGATCTCAACCCACCATCACCACAGCAGCTATTAGACTTAGTTAATAAAAAGACACAAATGTCTTCCCATTCATATATAAGGAAAGTTGACAAAACCAGAGTCTACTTGAACGCGTCGGCCAGGCTACTATTGGGGCTCTCGAAATGGGAGCACATACGGCCGGGGCTGCGTGAACTGCACTGGCTGCCAATTACCTACCGAGTCCAGTACAAAGTGTTGGTTATTACCTTTAAAGCAGGGAAAGGTGGCCTCCGGTGGGTGGTCTCCCCTATATCTGGGAGACCTGGGGAGCTTATTTGGAAGCAGAAAGGGAAGGATAAGGCTTAGGATTTCTTGTTCGTTATTCTATTAAATGTAAAAACTTTTGTAGACATTCCATGTTGTATTCGGTAGAGCGGTGGCAGCTACCAAATCAAACACTCGTTCAGGCTCTCCAGTAACTGCTTCTCACCTTTTCAGGAACAGTTGGTGCTCTCTACAAGGGCTGCAAACAAAGACGCAAGGTGTGTTTTAGTAAACTTTAAAGCATATGATTCAGGGCATACCTTCCCTCAGCCCAACAGGAACAGATGGACTGGAGGATACAACACATCAGTTATTTATGAGCAACCCTGACTCTTCTACACTTAAATAAAACAACACACCGCACGGAAGGAAGGAAGGAGCTGATGCTTCGCTCCAAGGCCCTCTACCGCCGAATCCCATCAGAGGTTGGAGAAACGAGGGTAGAGTTGATGGCCTGCTCCTGGAACATGCTTATGCGAATCGGCTCACCGTTTTTCACATTCTGATGGAAGGGAATACTGGGATCACCATGTAGTCTCCATCCCAAGAGCTAGCCAACAGATAGTGTTGCCAAGTCCTCTTCGTCCTGGAGCAGGGGACTTTCACACGCGGGCAAAGCGTGCACACGATGCAATGATGTCACCCGAAAGTGACATCATCGCGGGGGCAACATCGCACGCGGCCACTGTAGGTGTTTCCGGGGAAACTCTATGGTTTTCCCAGACGCTCTAGCCATTTGGGAGGGGAAAACCTCTTCCCCTAAGACAGGCGTAACCAACGGTAGCTCTCCAGATGTTTCTTGCCTACAACTCCCATCAGCCGCAGCCAGCATGGCCAATGGCTGGGGCTGATGGGAGTTGTAGGCAAAAAACATCTGGGCAGCTACCGTTGGCCACCCCTCCCCTAAGAGAATCCGCCCAGTTAAATCTTGCACCTGGAATTTTAGAGAAGTAGGAAGTGTGTTTGTGTGTGCACATGTGTGTGTATGTGTGTGTGTGGTATTTATATATTTATTGAAAACATGTAGGCTGATAACCAGGGGTCATTTTGTAGGAAAATAGGTGGTGGAGCTCATCCAGGGATTGTTATGTAGCTGCACCTACTATTCAGGTGGAGGTGGAGCTCTCAGAAGAAGGAGGAGGAACTCTCAGAAAGGTTCAGGAGCCATGCTCCTGTGAGATCCCACTGAATCGGAGGCCTGTTGATAACAGATGGTTTTCCCAGATGCTCTAGCAATTTGGGAGGGGAAACTCTATGGTACCTTTCCCCGGAAACGCCTAGAGCGACAGGCGAGCGACGTTGTCAGTGTGATGATGTCACTTCCAGGTGATGTCATCACACCAGTAACAATGTGCGCCGGTGGATTGGGAACCTCCAGGGCAGGAGAACCCCTGTCCGGCCCAGAGGCTTGGCCGCGCTACCACACAACCCTCCCCCCACTCCCAACTGGACTATCCCTCTGCCCTTGGGCTTCTGCTTTGCCCAACTCAACCGATGGATTCCCCGCCAGTTGCTCTGCAGCCACATTTTGACTCACGTCCTCCTCCAATTTCCCCCACATCTTCCTGTTCTTGATTTTCAGAGATCAAAAAAGATGTGGCAGAAACTGGAGGAAGATGGGAGTCAAAATGCAGCCACACAGCAACTGGTGGGGAATCAATCGGTTGAGCCAGGGAAAGCAGAAGCTAGAGAGCAGAGCAACTGCTACTGCGGAACGACTACGGGTGTGAAATCGCAATCGCAAAGATACACTTGGGTCAGCCATAGCTCTGGCAGAGGTTGTCCTTGAAAGGGCAGCTGCTGTGAGAGCCCTCCCAGCCCCACCCACCTCACAGGGTGTCTGTTGTGGGGGAGAAGGGAAAGGAGATTGTAGGCCTCTCTGAGACTCTGTCCTTGAAAGGGCAGCTGCTGTGAGAGCCCTCTCAGCCCCACCCACCTCACAGAGTGTCTGTTGTGGGGGAGGAAGGGAAAGGCGATTGTAGGCCACTCTGAGACTCTGTCCTTGAAAGGGCAGCTGCTGTGAGAGCCCTCTCAGCCCCATCCACCTCAGAGGGTGCCTGTTGTGGGGGAGGAAGGGAAAGGAGATCGTAGGCCATTCTGGGACTCTGTCCTTGAAAGGGCAGCTGCTGTGAGAGCCCTCTCAGCCCCATCCACCTCACAGGGTGCCTGTTGTGGGGGAGGAAGGGAAAGGAGATTGTAGGCTGTTCTGAGACTCTGTCCTTGAAAGGGCAGCTGCTGTGAGAGCCCTCTCAGCCCCACCCACCTCCCAGGGTGCCTGTTGTGGGGGAGGAAGGGAAAGGAGATCGTAGGCCATTCTGAGACTCTGTCCTTGAAAGGGCAGCTGCTGCTGCGGAACGACTACGGGTGTGAAATCGCAATCACAAAGATAAACTTGGGTCAGCCCCACCCACCTCCCAGGGTGCCTGTTGTGGGGGAGGAAGGGAAAGGAGATTGTAGGCCATTCTGAGACTCTGTCCTTGAAAGGGCAGCTGCTGTGAGAGCCCTCTCAGCCCCATCCACCTCCCAGGGTGCCTGTTGTGGGGGGAGAAGATGTGGGAGATTGTGAGCTGCTCTGAGTCTCTGATTCAGGGAGAAGGGCGAGGTATAAATCTACAGTTCTTCTATTCTTCTTACTTCCATGTCATCTTTGTAGAGGTCTTTCCAGAGACCCTAGGTTTCAGTACAATAGTTCTCCACAAAATGCCACCGCATGCAATCGCAGGCGCAGGAAGACTGACATATTAACTGGTACACGAATTCTCCAGCATGGCCAACAATTGATTCTGAAATCTGACACGAGCGCATTTAAAACTGTCATTGTGGTATTTTGTTTCGTTTTTTTAATGTGCCTACCAGCAGCAAGGCAAGGGCTGAAAATTACATGCAGTGATTGGGCCTGTCCTCCGGTTTCTTTATTTCTAACAATGGACTAACAGCAGTTTAGTGTAGCCACCTTTCTGTCAGAAGAAGAAGATGAGGATGGCAATAATGAAGGCAACGATGATGATATTGGATTTATATCCCGCCCTTCACTCTGAATCTCAGAGTCCCAGAGCAGTCACGATCTCCTTTACCTTCTTCCCCCACAACAGACACCTTGTGAGGTAGGTGAGGCTGAGAGAGCTCTCCCAGAAGCTGCCCTTTGAACATATGAAGCTGCCTAATACTGACTCAGACCCTGGGTCCATCAAAGTCAGTATTGTCTACTCAGACTGGCAGCGGCTCTCCAGGGTCTCAAGCTGAGGTTTTTCACACCTATTTGGCTGGACCCTTTTTTGGAGATGCCAGGGATTGAACCTAGGACCTTCTGCTTACCAAGCAGATGCTCTATCACTGAGCCACCGTCCCTCCCCAAGGGCAACTCCTGCAAGAGCTATGGCTGACCCTAGGCCATTCCAGCAGGTTCAAGTGGAGGAGTGGGGAATCAAACCCGGTTCTCCCAGATAAGAGAGCTCTGGCTGACCCAAGGCCATTCCAGCAGGTGCAAGTGGAGGAGTGGGGAATCAAACCTGGTTCTCCCAGATAAGAGTCCACGCACTTAACCACTACACCAAACTGGCTCTGATCATCTAAAGAGATCATCATCTAAGGGATCAAAAAGGATCCACATTGAGAGAAGGCCCTCAATCTTGCAGCTGCTAATTGGAGCGAAGGTGCTTTCACTTTCCGGAGACCCTAGGTTTCAGAACAATCTCTCTCTCTCTCTCTCGGCTTGGCTTCGCGAACGAAGATTTAAGAAGGGTGCAATAGTCCACGTCTGCTGCAGGCTCGCTGGTGGCTGACAAGACCAATGCGGGACAGGCAGGTCCGGCCACAGTGGCTGCAGGGAAAAGTCTGATTTAGGGTGCAGGGAAAAGTCTGATTTTTCAGAACAATAGTTCTCCACAAAATGCCACCACTCAGAGGGACAACTAAGTCATACACCTGTGTCTGCTTTCAATCAAGTATTATGTTTTTATCAAAGAAAATGAACTTTTCTCATGCCTAGAAAGGTTATGTGATCTCTTCCTTTTTTTATGCTTCTATATGCTTCTTTTTGTCACAGTGGAAGAATTCCTTTTTTTTGTTGTTTTGATGGGTTGAGGTGAGCTGTCTTTATATTTTTAAAGGTAGAACCCAGCAGCATGGCATCCAATACTCTTTTAATAATCTCAGAAGAAACGATGCGACGTCCAACCAACCCACGTGAATTTGTGCAGAATTGTGCTCCCAGCTCACGGGTCTGGATAGAGATCATCAAGAAATATAACCATATTGCAATATCGCCTGCATTTATTATGATTCTTCTTGGAATTACTTATCAGGGAAGAGCTGCCTATTCATTGATTATGTATCTCTTTTTCATACAAAAAAAGAACCCCTGGAATTTTTGAGTTTTCGAGGTATACCTACGTTTCAGAAGACGGCAGCATCAAATAACGGCTGGCTGTGGTGTCATTTGGTAGCTCGAATTCAACAATCAGGTTTATTCAGCCTTATTGATAGTTATTACACGAAGATCCATGAATAAAACAAACGCTGAAAAATGTATTATGCCTACTGAAAGAGAAAGAACAGCATCTGTTATTCATACATTTCTACTGAAATAACTCCTGGTCATTGCTTTCTCACAGACATACAGAAGAGAATAGTCATATTAATACATATCTCCTCTCAGGAGAGCCAGTTTGGTGTAGTGGTTAAGTGTGGGGACTCTTATCTGGGAGAACCGGGTTTGATTCCCCACTCCTCCACTTGCACCTGCTAGCATGGCCTTGGGTCAGCCATAGCTCTGGCAGAGGTTGTCCTTGAAAGAGCAGCTGCTGTGAGAGCCCTCTCAGCCCCACCCACCTCACAGGGTGTCTGTTGTGGGGGAGGAAGGGAAAGGAGATTGTGAGCCGCTCTGAGACTCTTCGGAGTGGAGGGCGGGATATAAATCCAATATCTTCATCTACCTCACAGGGTGTCTGTTGTGGGGGAGGAAGGTAAAGGAGATTGTGAGCTGCTCTGAGACTCTGTCCTTGAAAGGGCAGCTGCTGTGAGAGCCCTCTCCAGCCCCACCCACCTCACAGGGTGTCTGTTGTGGGGGAGGAAGGGAAAGGAGATTGTGAGCCGCTCTGAGACTCTTTGGAGTGGAGGGCGGGATATAAATCCAATATCTTCATCTACCTCACAGGGTGTCTGTTGTGGGGGAGGAAGGTAAAGGAGATTGTAGCTCTGACACTCTGAGATTCAGAGTGAAGGGCGGGGTATAAATTCAATATTATCATTATCTTCTTCTTCATGGTCAGGGACCCACACACCTTTCTCAGTATGCCCCCAGAACAGCATTATGTTTGGGAGTGAGAACCTTCTGGTAGTCCCCAGCCCAAGAGAGATCTGACTTTGCTCAACCAGGGCCAGGGGTTTTGGGCCCTGGCTTCTACGTGGTGGAACTCTGCACTGGAGAACATTCATGCCCTGTGGGATTTGTTACCTTTCCAGAGGGCATGTAATGCAGAGATCTGCCATTGGAAGAAGAAGATGAGGTAGGTGGGGCTGAGAGAGTTCTGAGAGAACTGTGACTGGCCCAAGGTCACCCAGCAGGCTTCACGGGGAAGAGTGGGGAATCAAACACAGTTCTCCAGATCAGAGACCGCCGCTCTTAACCACCACACCAGGGGCGTCAAGCATGCAGTTCTGGGGCCGAATCAGATGCTCGGAGGGCTCCTCTCAGGCCCCCGAGCAACTGACTGTCATCTGCTTCCTTCTCCCTCTCTTTTGCTTCCTTCTGCAGAACAGTTTGCTCTGCAAGGCTTGCTCGATTGCACAGCAGCAATGGAGCAAAACCTCTATTTTCTCCATTGGCCGAGGCTCCTCCCCTGGGGAGGAATAGCTTGCTTTGCCAGGCTCTCTCAATTGCACAGCAGAGCTACTGAGCCAAGCCTCTCTTCCTTCTATTGGCTGAGGCTCCCCCCCCCCGCCAGTCCCCTGGGGAGGGAGGGGAAGAGCCAGAGCTTTCTTTGCCCAGTTCCCTGGATCCCATGGGAGAAACACAGTGAAAGTATCTTTAAGACCAGTGAGTGCTAACGTTTTAAGCATGTTTTAAGTTTTTTAAAATATACGTATCTGTGTTTGTCTGTGTGCTTTATAAAATTTATATTTCTGCTAAAAAGGTAAAGGTAGTCCCCTGTGCAAGCACCAGTCCTTTCCGACTCTGGGGTAACATTGCTTTCACAACGTTTTCACAGCAGACCTTTGACGGGGTGGTTCGCCATTGCCTTCCCCAGTCATCTACGCTTCCCCCCAGCAATCTGGGCACTCATTTGATCGACCTCGGAAGGATGGAAGGCTGAGTCAACCTGGAGCCGGCTACCTGAACCCAGCTTCCACTGGGATCGAACTCGGGGTGCAAGCAGAGGGCTCTTGACTGCAGTACTGCAGCTTTACCACTCTGCGCCACGGGGCTCTCTGCTCCCTAATCTTAAATAGGTACACACATGGCCCAGCCTGACATGGCCCAGCCCGACAAGGTCTCATTTATGTCAGATCCGGCCCTCATAAGTTCGACACCTCTCATCTTCCCATTTCACAGTTCTCAAGGCATGGATGTTCATTATTAAGCTGTTCTGCCGTGAGTACAAAGCCCAACCGACATCACGCCAAGGAGTTGTTTCTCCCCGTTGTGCCCGAAGAGCAGAACCGATCCCTAGATTGTCTATCATTTCATCTCACATGCCAACGTCTCTCCGCCCTGTTCTGTACTGCAAGGATAAAGACGGCCTGTCATCTGTCTTTTCTGAACGATTAGGCAATTGACAGGAGCAAAGTTCGAATTAGCGGGATTGGGATGCTGGCGCCTCCCACCTCAGAACGCCTTACCTGGTTGTCTTGGTTTCTGTCCCTCCCTATGGCAGACTGGGGGAAAAAAAGAATATTAATCTCTCCTTTGGAAATCAATAGGGTTTAAACAGCTCCTTTCCTCGCCTCGTCAATGGGTATTTAGCAAGCTGTGCGTTCCCTCTACAGCAAGCGAAGCAATGCAGATAAGGAAAATGTACCGGGGAAAGTAAAAAAACGCACCATATGGCTAACGTACCTTTCAAATACAACCATTAAAACAAAACATAGCCATTATTATAATGCTGATTAACAGATCTATTTTGCCATCCAAGAAGGTATCTCAATGGCTACATTAAAAAAACAACATTTTCCGTCAGTGTACATTCTCCCCAGCAAGAAAAAATGTAAACAGCTATTCTCCTGAGCACCCTGGGAAGCTGGTCCAAAGCAGAGCTCTTACATCATCCCTTGTTCATTTATAATAATCAGGGCTTTGTTTGTAGCAGGAACTCCTTTGCATATTAGGCCACACCCCTTCCAGGTAGCCAATCCTCCAAGAGCTTACAGGGCTCTTCTTACAGGACCTACTTTAAGCGCCAGGAAGATTGGCTACATCAGGAGTGTGTGGCTTAATATGCAAAGGAGCTCCTGCTACAAAAAAAGCCCTGATAATCATTATAGAATCATAGAGTTGGAAGGTACCTCCAGGGTCATCTAGTCCAACCCCCTGCACAATGCAGGAAATTCACAAATACGTCCCCCTAAATTCACAGAATCCCCATTGCTGTCAGATGGCCATCTAGCCTCTGTTTAAAAACCTCCAAGGAAGAGAGCCCACCACCTCCCGAGGTAGCCTGTTCCACTGAGGAATCAGAATCATAGAGTTGGAAGGGACCTCCAGGGTCATATAATAATAATAATAATAATAGATTTTATTTGTATCCCGCCTGTTGTGTCCTAGGCTCAAATGGGAGAACTGTTACTTTTGGAGGGAACTGTTACTTTTGGAGGGAAGCTGAAGCCAAAGCTTGTACTCCACACCAGGGTTCCAGAGAAGGCCTAAGCGTGCCCAATCAGGGAAAGGATTGAAACATAAGTAGCCAAGCAACATCTAGGCTCATACTGTACCCTGATAGGCCCTTAGGCCCCTGTAAATAGCCAATCCATGTACATAGTTAAGGACCAATCAGAAGGGGGCAAGAATTGTATAAAGGAGCGGAAGGTTTGAATAGAGCTCAGTCTGTGTTGGTGTTCCTGAAGTAAAGCTTGCTGAAATCACTCTCCGACTCTGGTCTCTTACTGCGCCAACCCCAGTACTTTACACCGCCCTCCCCGCCTAGGCGGCTCAGGGCGGCTAACAACATTTTATGCATTTACATTGATAGATAAAAACTTCAAATTTAACAATTAAAAATTAAACATATAAAAACCAGTTAATAGAATTAAAATAGATAATTTAAGTTAAATTAAATATATCTGGCAGCAATAAAGATATTCTGCCGCTGGTTCTGCCTGTTTAAATAGTTCCAAAGTAATATAGATGGCGGTTCCTTTGTTCACAGCATTCAGCAGTCAATGTCAATATACGCTTGTTTAAAAAGGACGGTCTTGCAGGCCCTCCGGAAGCTGGTTCCACAGTGCAGGGGCCGCAGCTGAAAAGGCCCGTGCTCTGGTGTTTTGGAGCTTGACCTCTCTCGGCCCAGGGATAGTCATTTTATTTTTTCCAACTGACCTCAGTGCCCTCTGGGGTTCATATGGGGAGAGACGGTCCCTTAGGTAGGCTGGTCCTCAGCCATATAAGGCTTTAAAGGCAATAACCAACACTTTGTACTGGACTCGGTATGTAATTGGCAGCCAGTGCAGTCCGCGCAGCCCCGGCCGTATGTGCTCCCATTTCGAGAGCCCCAATAGTAGCCTGGCCGACGCATCTAGTCCAACCCTCTGCACAATGTAGGAAGTTCACAAATACGTCCCCTTAAATTCACAGGATCTTCATTTCTGTCAGATGGCCCTCTAGCCTCTCTTTAAAAACCTCCAGGGAAGGAGAGCCCACCACCTCCCGAGGAAGCCTGTTCCACTGAGGAACCGCTCTGACAGTCAGGAAGTTCTTCCTAATCTTGAGCCAGAAACTCTTTTGATTTAATTTCAACCCATTGGTTCTGGTCCTATCTAAAAGACAAGAATGCTTGGAATAGTCTTTGGCACCCTTTGGCACCCCAAAGACATAATTAGTCAATTATAGCGGTCCTCATGTACTGCCAATGACAAAACCTTGTTGTAAGGTTTTGTCATCAGCAATACTTGAGGACAGGTATCATTGACTAATATGCTGTAAGCTGAGGTAAAATCTCTCCTTATGTTGTTGGATACTTAGAGTTGTTACGGCCATTCCACCCCAAACTTGCTTGGTTTTGGTTTCTGGGTAGGTCTAGGCCTATTATAGATGGGTAACCAATTATTTATTTATTCAGACTTTTTGGTTGCGAGCCAGGGTTACCAAGTCCAGTTCAAGAAATATCTGGGGACTTTGGGGGTGTAGCCAGGAAACTTTGGAGGTGGAACCAGGAGACATTGGGGGTGGAGCCATAAGCAAAGTTGTGACGGGCACAAGTGAACTCCAAAGGAAGTTCTGGCCATCACATTTAAGGGGACCACATACCTTTTTAATGCCTTCCCTACATTAGAAATAATGAGGGATAGGGGTACCTTCTTTTGGGGCTCATAGAATTGGACTCCCTGATCCAATCATTTTGAAACTTGGAGAACATTTTGAGGAGACGCGTCAGATGCTACGCTGAAAATTTGGTACCTCTACCTCAAAACTCCACCTCTCCAGATACCCAGATACCCCAGGATTAATTCTCCATTATACCCTATGGTCCAGCAGACATTTCCCTCCCTCCCCCCCCCCCCGTTTCGGGGCTCCCCTGCCCCCACCTGGGGATTGGCACCTCTACTCACGAGTTGCTGAACTTTCAAGTTTTCCACAGTATCACAGAGCAACCGAAGGTTCAAGTTTACCTTCACACTATGCAAACGACCTCTGCAAGGATTGTGCAACAAATGGAGGGCTTGGGCTTCTTTCACAGCCATGCTGTTCTGCCTCCTCCCCTCCCTCCCCCCGCTCCCCTTCAGCCTTAAAGACGCAGACACACCATCCCAGGAGGAAGGCTTTTCAAGTAGAGACTGAAGCCTCCGGAGGGGGAAAGGCACAGGATGGCTGTGGGGGCGGGGCTTCCCTCCCCCCTGCCGTCGGCCGGCTGACTGGGGGGCAGGAAGGAGCCTGGGAAAGCAGGAGAACCCTCACTGGGACCTGGGGATTGGCCAGCCTACTGCGAGCAGGGCTCAGGGCAGCCGTGTTAGTCTGTATGTATCAATAGAAAAGAGTCCAGTAGCACTTTGAAGACTTACAAAATTTGTGGTCGGGTGTGAGGTTTTGTGAGGCACTGCTCCCATCTTCATATTGCAATAAAGTTAGAGCCCAGTGGCACCTTTAAGACCAACAACGTTTTATAAAAGGTATGAGCTTTCGTGGGCAAGCAGGCTTCTTTAGGTAAAACGCAATGGAAGAAAACCCGTCAAACTGATAGAAAGGGCTGAACAGCAAATCAGTGTATAACATAATGAAGACATTTTGAGGCAAAACAGGAACAACAAGCTAAGTGTACAGGGTCAACAGCTGTATGGATCCAATTAAGAGGGAACAACTGTTAAAGCAATAAACATGTCAAAATAGAAGATAAGTGCGTGAGAGAATTTTTTCGAATTGTGGAAAGTTAATTGAGATGCAAAC